>NC_088715.1:42846331-43163206 GCF_963576615.1 Watersipora subatra | reverse complement strand
ATATTAGACAATCCATGATTTCAATCCGCTTTTGCAACATGAACTAAAATCAATTAGCCAACAGTCATCCAAGATCAAAGTATATTCTGGTAAGTACAATATATGTGAGACGCTACACATTTTCTATCGACTATTAGCATTTGAGTTAACTATTTGGCTGGGGAGATGACTAATTTATTGTTTCACCGGTTGCGTGGGGAAACGACATTTATGTGGCTTTCGATAGACATTTGTAAAGCTGTTGCCTAGCAACGTTAAACAAAAGATATGAACATTAGCACGTTTTAAATATCATCAACAAAATATTGGTTGATGGTTTTCAATATGAAACGATTATTTTAGAGGCATTGCTTTGTGCTAAAAGCTAAACAAATCACGCCTCTTTTAAAAAGAAAAAAAGCAGGAAAAGCCAGTCAACATTGGCTCGACTTACAAAACGGTAAAATAAAAGATTTTTTGATCTCGTAATCGTTAGTGATTTTTTGTCTGATCAGAATAAAAAGAATTCAAATGATAAAAGTGATGTAAACTTTTGAGAATTTTAATATACTTGGAATATACTGAGAAAAATATCGTCATGGTGGTTTGCATGGCTACGCTATGGCGTTTGACTCTACCAAAAAAAATTCTTCCAAGCATTTCATACAGGGACAATTGCACATGGTTGTATTTTTTTAGTAATAGATATATAAATGATTGTTTATGTACAAAATTTGTTGTTCATAGAAATAAATTCAAGTATTGAGCTATGCATGTTCATAAAATATCGATTTTATTGAATTTTCGAATATACATTACACAAGTTCTGTTTGTTTTGGGGGGCTAACACCCGGTCAAAGGGTCAAATAATAATATTGCTTTCCCTGCATTTTTTTAACTTTCTGTGTGATCAAAGGTTTGTGCGTTTATGAAATTACTTGTTTTTCTAATATATTTTTGCCAAACAAATATTGCATGCCTAAACTCAAGCTTATAGTAATTTCAGCAATGAATGTGATGATAAGTCTGCTTTTACTAGCCATTTGCAAATAGGTCCTGAATACAACTTGTCTTATCTTGAATGATTTATAGCATGCAAGCATCTCTTTAAGTACTGCAAACATGGTAACTGGTTACCTGATTTGGCTGTTTGTTAATACGGTTTTACAGTGACCGAGGAATTGGCCGGAAAATTCGAATACAATTCAGTTAAACATGACGCTAAAATGAATATACTATAAAACCCTCTTAAAAAATTTCACAAAACACAAGTTGCCTCATCTTAAATAAGGATAGTTGGCATGAGCTACCGTAATTACTACACATATATTGGTGGTTTGCTTGCAAGAAATTTACAAGAATGACTCATTTTGAAAAGTATCATTATGTATTTTATTTTCGAGAACAAACTTTTTGTATTATATTAATTGCTGAAACTTAACAACAGTTTATTGTTTTATAGTTTTGCTTGTCTTTAAATGATTTGATTTTTGATTAAAACTGAAGTTATTCTAAACAAAATTGAAAACGACACATACATGCCATAACCACCATACGTTTTTTTACACTGGTGATCTAAGTACTGCATTTCATTACTAACAGCCCGAACTTTGAACGGTTTAGTAACACATAGAACTTGAAACCTTGCTTTTTTACTTAAATAACAGTTTTGGAGAATCTACACTTTCATTTTTACGAGGCACATGATCAAAAAAGCTGTTTTCTTTGATAATAACAAGATAAATCACAATAATAATTGGGAGCACACACCTGAGATTTTTTGTAGTTATCTACACTTGTCAACATATCAAAACACCTCATTCCTTTAGATGGCAGATTGCAAGCATGGGAGAGATGCTAGCAAAGAGCATCATTTCTCATCACCACGTGCGCGGGATAAATAACAAGTTATTTTTATCTCACCTAAAGCCACTAGATTCAATCATCTGAAAAGTTCACGTCAAAGGTCCAAAAGCGTTTGTAAGTTTTTGGCAAATCTTCACTTAAAATATTTCTTTATTATGTTTGAGATCTTTTTTTAGTTTAATTAAAACGTACATGTATCATATACCTTAACTGTCATCAACATATTTATAATATAAACACTATAATGATGGGCTACATATCATCTTGCATTGTTGTGTTCACCAAAAGACATATGTATATTTGCATATAAGGATGCGTGACAAGTCACACATATCAGCAAAGACGCTCTATCTTATTTAGTGCATTTTGCTTCTTACTTGTAAATGTTGTAATTAAGCTCCGGCTATACTGAGTTGATTTCTGATATGGATGGGCTTGTTCCATGCTGGAAGTCTAGCCTTGCTGGTTTGATGTGAGCCGAGCATAGCCAAGGCCAATAGACTCTTACTGCAGCAACTTTGTTTGTAAGACATTTTTCTAAGCCATCTCTATGCGATGTTACCAAGGGGTTCAGGTAGACTCTAGTTTGACTCTTTAAACTAAACTTGGCAATGAAATGTGCAGATTGAAAGCACAACTCCAAGTTAGTGAATTCAAACTTCTAATAGTTTTCTGATGATTTGTTGTTCTCTGTTTCACTGCATATCTATTAGTTAGCAAAAAAATTCTTAGAATTATTAGACAATCCATGATTTCAGTCTGTTTTTTCAACAAGAACTAAAATCAATTAGCCAACAGTCATTCAAAATGAATAGATAGAAATTCTGGTAACTACAATATATGTGACACACTACATTTTTTCTATCAATTGTTAGCGTTTGTATTAAATGATAATATTGCTTTCTCTGAATTTCTTCAACTCTGTAGGATCAAAGGGTTGTCTGTTTATCAAGTTACTCTTTTTTCTAATATATTTTTGCCTAGCAAATGTTGTGTTTCTGTACTCAAGCTTTTAGTAATTTCAGCAATGAATGTGATGGAGAAGTGTTTTTACTAGCTATTTGCAAACAGGTCCTGAATACAAGTTGTCTTATCATAAATGAATAATAGCTTGTGAGCATCACTTTAAGTGCTGCAAACACGGCAACTGGCTACCTGATACCGATGCTTGTTAATAAGACTTTACAATAAAACAGGAACTTGCAGGCAAAATTTGAATAAAAATCAAATAAACCTGATGCTGAAATGAATATACTATAAAACACTACCAAAAATTGCACTAAGCACAAGTTGTCTCATCCTGGATAAGGATAATTTGTCTGAGCTACTGTAATTACTACATATATGTATAGTAATGATTTGTTTTTTATTTAAGTTAAAGTTATTCTAAACAAAATTGAAAACGACACATACATGCCATAGCCACCATATGTTTTTTTACACTGGTGATCTGTACTGCCTTATATTACTAACAGTAGAAAATTGGAACAGTTTGGTTACACATATGATTGGAACACTCACTTTTTTACTTAAAAAGTGGTTTTGGATAATCTACACTTTCATTTTTTATGAGGCACATAATCTTAAAAGGCTGATTTTTTTTAACAACAACAAAGATAGATCACAAATATTGGGCATCGCAAACCTAAGATTTTTTATCTACACTTGTAATTATATCAGAACACCTGATTCCTTTAGATGGCGGATCGTCAACATGGGTGGATGCTAGCCAAGAACATCATTTCTGATTGCTGTGTGGGCGGGATAAATTAAAATTTATTCTTCTCTGACCTAGAGCCACTTGATTCCAACATCTTAAAAGTTTATGGCAAATGTCCAAAAGCCTTTGTAAGTGTTTTTCAAACTTTCACTAAAAATATTATACGTTATATGCATAAGCCTAATTATTACAAATGTAGTTTCCAGTTTTTATGTAACAGCTGTTTGCATAGGGAACACCTCTTACTAGCTGTTTATGAGTCTCTGCTGTTATATCTGTATACTGATGCAAATTATCCTGAATATTTTCATACATGACAAACTATTTTATATTGAAAACATGTTTACACTTCGAATAAGCTGGTTACAAACTTACATCTTATAATACGACTGTTACAACATAACGCATATTTAATATTAAATCTTTTTTACATAGCAAGTCATTTTATATTTGAAAAATTCTTTTGACAAGCTGGACAATAAAGAAAACATTTCATCAAACATCACTAGCTGAATGTACAGTAATGACGACACCAGAAAATCAACAGTGACTACAGAAAGCCCATTTATAGCAATCTTGATGTATGTCTATTTGAGCAATTGCAAACAATTGCCTCCTGTTTGTCAACAGATTAAGTGTTAGTACAACTGTTAATAATGCATATTAAATGTATGCTGTATATTTTACTTCTATAGGCCAAGTGAGAATATCGTAGTATTGAAATACTCACATATAGTATTAGTCTATGAAGCAGATAGAGTAGTCTAAACAGGTGCCCCAATCTGTGTTCTTTCATATATCTCCACTCACTTCGGGAGAGACTAGGTGTCACAATGAAAGACCTCAGCAATCAGGGCTGAGAAATCTTGTTCCCTATTGACTCATGAATCATGCGAGGTCAGTATTACAAAGACTTGATTAGTTTCAAAAGGTATCTTTGTAATAGCTTGCCATTATTATATTGCTCTATACAATTTAAATGAGCAGAAAGCCTTTCAAATATGTATAGTCCATGCTGTTTAACTAGCGGTAAACCGAATAATTTGTAAACGTATAGCATGATCTGCTTGATTTAGTGATGCTCTACTCATGAAATAACAACCTAGACGTTGAAAGAAACATCTAAAAGTTGCTCAAAATCCTTGTATAAAAATGTGTGCTTCCCCAATCTAATTATCTCAAAATGGTTAAAGTTATCCTGTAACACTTTAGTTTCATCATATAAAATATTTGCATAAAAGATAACAGTTTTGACAATTTAACGAATTGCTCAGCAATCTCACACTAAGCTGATTTACTTACAATATTAAAAACTTGTGTCAGATGTCTGTTTTTGAAAACAATAATCATGGAATACTTATAGTTTGCTTGTATTTATTTTTCTTGGTCTATCCATGCAATACACATTGTTTTTATTTGTTTGGAGTAAGCACTGTTTGTTTGTATTTACGCTTTATTTATGTACTATGTAATACAATATGTTAGTTTGCTAGTGACTTCTGCTGGATTCTCGATAGTTGGAGATTGTGATAAACCAATCAAAATGCAACCAAAGCTCGGTTGTTTAATCATTGACTTGTTAAAATGAATAAAGCTAATCAAAGTTCTGCTAAAATTGACGAGCATCAATGATTAGGAAGATAACTGTTGGACTGTCGTTGCCAACAATCCACTAAGTATTATGGTTATAAAACTAGCTTGCTTTTATTCTGACTCAGATATTTTTATCGCAATGATTGAATGTTTAGTTTAACTTTATTGCTAGCACACTATTCACCTTTATCTTTGGCAAATCTGAGCCTTGTTTTTGAGAGAATAACTTCATGTTAGAGTAATTTCAAATTAAATTTACTTGTTAGTGTTTTTTTTATTGCTAGAAGGCAGCAACAAGCAAAAAGGGTGCTAATAGAATGGTTCGGCACCATTGGCAAGTTTCTCGCTATGTCAATCCTTAGAAAATGAAAAGAGCCGCCATTTTACTGAACAATTGTTTTACGCACACTTTTAGCCAGCCACTGTTATTTTCCATCATTTAACATAAATTATTAACTTACATGTATATATTTTGTTCCAAAAAAAAGAATTAGCAATGATGTAATGAAAGTAAGTAATAAACCCATTAGGCACAACAATTTGTATTCATGCTGCAATAAAAAGCTCAAACTAACTCTGTTTGAAAAGAACATAATGTGGACATTTATCGGCTTTATTACAGAACAGTTTGATACTAGTGCATTTGGAGGTGACTGATTTACCGACTGCTTTCTGACAAGCTAAATCTAAATTTAATTTGATAATAAAAAAACTGTAAATCCAAGTCTATGTGTTGCAAGTTTTCTTAAATTAAATTTGAAGTGATGAACCACGCTTACCTCTATCAACAGCTCTTCAGAAAACTTCTCATTGTTTTTGTTCATCACCTAAATAAAATCTAAATCACCTTTTGGCTACCTTCCGAAAACCAAAATTGACTCCATGACATGCACTTAACTGATAACAGAACATAAATTGGAGAAAAATAAAGACCTGTACACATAGCAGTTAGGCGGTGCGCCATTGCTAAAGGTTTTTTGTTGCAATATGTTTGACGGGTTCATTGGTAGGGTAGCTCAAAAAATGGTTCAATACATTGTGCCGAGGGGCTTTGTTGCCTAAAAATTTATTTTTAATGTGTGTAGACATAGCCAATTTCGAGAAAGACCGAAGGCTTCAATAGTTGTTAGGTTTTTACTTTAAAATAAATAAATAGTGAACAATGTGCTTATCACAAAATTCTTCCAAAGCTGTTTCACTATTGCTATCGCAATACAAGCATTAAAAACGTTGAAGAAAAACCATGCTAATTTTTATTCTATACAACACTGCTGTAAATCACCTGCAGCACTAAGTATTTATACATTTAGTAAAACTATCAAAGTAGAAAAGTGAACTATTAAAAGTTGGAGCTACATGTAAGTAATACCAAAATTGCTGCCATGAAGGGTGGAGGATCTTACCAACTTGAATGCTCTGCTAACGAGCATAAGTGTTCAAGCATGAGTTACACATATGTTAGTAGGGAGAGTAGAGAGTATTCACTTTGGGTCGAGTGCGATGCAGTTCTACCTTGTCGCCCTTAGTATTCGTAAGCTCCGTCTTTTCCGGTTTGTCCTTGTCCTCGGTTCCCCTCACCCGATCCTGTATCCGGTTTCGTAACTATACACTACACCTCCTCACTAAGTCCCATTCAAGGTCACATCGACTGGTGCAGTTACATCATCTTGCCATGACCTATGTGAATTTTTTTTGCTGCAACAACTACATTAAACCAAGTCAAAAACGACGATGTATCCAATTTCTCCTTTTGTTTATCTCCCTTTTCTTTCTTTTTATTTTTTTTTTCTTCTTTCCTTTACTTTTTTTTTTCAAAACAGGAAAATGCTTCAAAGCAAGGAACGTATGTACATTTCATTCAGAGATTACTAGCCACACCAACACATGATACGACAAGAAGAACACAAATAAACAGACACGAGATGAAGACATTAACATATGTAGTTTACAAGTCCTGCTTAACTGGAGCTTTGACCAACCGGCCACTCCTAGTTGTTTTTCTGTTGGTTGATAGTCTCCATTGAGCTCTGGAGGTCAGTACCTCTGGCGGCTGTCTAGAGGCAAGTACTTCTCGTGGTTGTCTGGAGACAAGTACCTCTGGTGACCGTCCGTAGGCAAGTACCTCTGGCGATTGTCTGGAGGCCAGTACCTCTAGAGGCTGTCCAGAGGTAAGTACCTCTGGAGGCTGTCTGGTGGCAAGCACTTCTGGCGGTTGCCTGGAGGTAACTACCTCCAGTGGTCGTTCGGAGACAGGTATCTCTGGCAGTTGTCCGGAAGAAAGTATCCTGGAAGGCTGTCTGGCGTCAAGTACTTTTGGAGGTTGTCTGGAGGCAAACACCTCTGGAGGTGAGGGTCCCATCTTATGCACCTGAAATCGGTTCCTGCGAAGAATGTTCCCAGTTTCAGTCTGAAGCAACAGTTCTCTAACATTTGTTGTGACATCAGTAGCCTGCTTGGCTGGCTTCTTTGGGTCTTCCTAAATTCTGACAGTCTGTTGAGTCTGAAATAGGCTGCGGTCCCTGGCTGCATGCCTGGCATTATAGTTGAATTTGTGACGCAGCCTTATAGCCGTTTCTTTCTTTTGCATGCGCTTCTCATCAACAGACTCGTGCGTGAATATCCCCATGGAGTTTAGCTCCCTGTTCATTAACAGCTGGGCAGGAGACTATCCATTTTCGAGGGGTGTGTCCCTATAACTGCAGAAGGCTGCTTGCAAATTCACGTTTTTATTCAGAAAACCCTTTACCGTTGCCTTCGCTCTTTCAGCCGCCTCATTGCTCTGTGGATACCTAAGCAATGATGTGATGTGCTCAATGTTCCATCTCCTTAAAAACTGACTGAACACTTCCTCTTTGAAATGGGCTGCATTGTCACTCATGAATGTGTGAGGGATACCGAGCATGCAGAGTATGTCCTCGGACTCTCTGCAGACTGATTCCGCCCGAGAGTTGGCCAGCGGTCGAGCTACTATGTATTTACTGAAGTAATCGAACAGCACTAGGTAACGCTGATCTTCTTTCTCATACAGATCGACTGCAAAACACCACCAAGCTCTTTCAGGCAAAACCGTAGTCTGCATGGGCTCCTTCGGTATCCGTCTAAACTCCTCACACTTCGGACAAGGCTTACCAGCTCTCTTATCTCTGCAGTCATTCCAGGTCACCATACAAGCCCATAAGCTCGCCTTATACTCTTACTTTCACTCTGGTGACCCGCATGAATGTCCTTGAGTATTCTCTCTCTTTTCGCTGCCGGAATAAACACTTGCTCATAAAAATAGACCAAACCACCAATCAGTGTCAGATACGCTTTGAAGGTATAAAATTTCTGAACTGTAAGGTTCACCCTCTTGTAGGCGAGCCATACTCGCATAATATACTCCTTTAGACTGCTCGTTTTCAGATCAACTACGGTGGCTGTTCGGAGTCTTTAGTTTGTGCACTGCCTTTGGCAATAGGCAGTGCACAAACTAGTCCAGACACAAGGCTCTCAGTATCATCATCCTGGACTGGCACTGAAGACAGAGGAGAATGAGAAAGAGTGTCTGCGAGAACAAGCTTTTTCCCTGGTGAGTACTCGATCCGGTAAGAGTACCCCGTCATCCTGAGACGGAACCTCAACACTCTGAAGAGAAGCTTGGCTAACTTTTTTTCTCCCAGTACAGGCACCAACGGCTAATGGTCTGTCTCAATCCTGAACTTCTTTCTAGCTAGATAGCAGTGGCATTTCTCCATGGCCCAACATATGGCCAGAGCTTCTTTTTCAATCTGGGCATAGCAAGTTTCAGCCTCGGTCATAGTGCGTGAAGCAAAGGCCACTGGTCTCCATTTGTCTTGTATTTTCTGAAGAAGGGCTGCCCTCAAGCCGAACGACAAAGCATCAGTACTGAGAAGAGTTTCCGCTTCCAGATCATAGGAGATCAGAGTGGAAAAAATGAACTCCTTTCCTTGAGTCTCCAAAAGGACGCCTTTTGCTGTGGGCTCCATAAAAACTCTGCATCCCCCATAAAAAGGCAGAGAGGAGTCGAGTCATCCGCAAGAGAAGGAGAAAGCTTTCCCAGGTAGTTAAACATTCCTATAAATCTCCTCAGCTGCTTAGTTCATGTTGGCTCAGGAAATTCTAGGATTGCTCTTGTCTTTTCAGGGTCAGCGTGAATACATTGTTGATCTATAAGGTGACCTAGGAATGTTACTTTTCTTACATTACGTTGAACTCACACTTGTCAGGGTTAAGAGTAATCCCTGTCGCATGTAACCTCTTGAGAACGGCTTGCACGCAGCTATCATGCTCCTCCTGCGTGTTGCCAACTACCAGCACATCATCCATCTGGCAAACAACCCCTGGTAAATCTAACAACACCTTCTTCATCTCCCTGTTATAAATCTCCGGAGCACTGGAGATGCCAAACGGCAAGCGTTTACACAGAATTCGACGCAAGGGAGTTATGAATTTGGTCAGTATCTGGGACTTCTCGTGCAACAGCATTTGCTAATACTCACAGTTAGCATCAAGTTTTGTGAAATGCTTTGCCTTTTCCAGCATGCCTAGTGTCTCTTCCGTTGTTGGGAGTGGATGGTTCTCTTGCATGACGGCCTGGTTGAGTCTGGTGAAATCAATACACACTCCCATTTTCCCATTTGTCTTATGTACTACGATGCATGGTGAACACCACTCTGTTGAGACCTCAACCCTCTCTATCACTACCATTCTTTCCATTCGCTCTAGCTCTTCTTTGAGTGGTTGATGTCTAGCTGGGGCAACTCGTCTGTGGACTGCCTGCGCAAATGGAGTGTGATCCTTCTTTAGGGTTATCTTGACCTGCATTTTCATTCTACCTAGACCTGTGAACAACCCAAGGAACTTCTCTTGCCATGCCTCCTTTTCAACTTAATCAGTGAATGACACCATTTCTAAATTTGTGATCGCTGTCTTACCCAGAAGTTGAGTGACAAGATCTTCCACAATGTACACTGTCTCTTCAACAACCCTTTTTGTCGTTGTCAGGGCAACTTTGGCTTTCCCAGTCACCCTTAGTCTCTGGTTACCCTCTGCTCTGGATGTCAGGGTGGCTTAGTGGTATCATCTTTGTCTGTCAACCATGGGGTTGGTGGTTTGAGTCCTGCTTAATGCCAATCTGACAAAAAGCTCTCAGCAAGTTTTCAACCCTAAATTGCTGGGTCTTTCGGATCTAGACCTTAACTTGGAGGCCCCGTGTACCTCACTGACAATGTGGGTGCGTTAAAGATCCACATCTGTCCTTTGCACATTGGACAAGTGAAATGGCTACCTGGCTCTGTCAGACTGGACGTGTTGCAAAAATGTATTCCTTCAGGTTAATCTGACAGTTCCAGAAGAAGCCCTTAATAGGTGTTAGGAGCACCCAAGGTAGCCTATAAAAACCTAGCCCTGGCGGTGTGTTTATCTACTAGAGAACACTACCAAGCACTGTCACCACATGACAAAAGCATGCCATTATTATTATTATTACCCGCTGCTCTGAGCACTTTGCTTGGCCTTTCAGGCTTGACATTTACTATTTTAATCATTGATGACGACAAAGCTTTTACTGCTGCTCCTGTGTCTATTTTAAATCTGATGGGCCGAAAATTTACTCTTACTGTTCCATACCATGCTTTGGTAGTTTCAGTGATTGAATGTAGAGCTTCTGATCCTAGTCATAAGTCTTCTGCTAGACAGAGACCTTCCAAATCCTCATCCGACCATGAGTTCTTTTCTCTAGAGCCTACCTCATGAATAGAAGATTTCCGTTTTCCTTGGCATGCTTTTGCTTTAGCCCAATGATCTTCTTCACCACACCTTTTGCATACCGATCCAACTGCTGGGCACTTCTCATTTCTATGAAAGGTTTTTCCACACAAGTCACATGGGTTGTCGCGGTTGGGAAACTTTGGTCTTTCCTTCTTGCCCCCGTACACTGCACCCATATTTTCATCTGCATATGTAAACATGGATGCTGCTTGCCCATGATTGTTCACAAACTGCTTAGCCTTCTGAATGCACTCTGCTAGCGTGAGATTTTCTAAGTAAACTAGGTAGTCCCTCAATCTCGCATGTCGTACACCTACCACAATCCTATCGCAAATGAGCTCATCCTTTACTGAACCATAATCACAATTGTCTGCTTAATTTTGAAGTTTCACGATAAACTGATGGATTTACAACTCTCCCTGCTTCATAGAATTAAATTTGACCCTTTCAAAAAAAACGTTTTTCACAGGCTCAAAATAATTGTCAAAGAAGCGCATGGTGTTTTGTAATATGCGTTTTGTCTCTGCTTTTCCTTTGTCAAATGGGAATTGCTCATAAATTGGCACGCTCTCACTGCCCATCTTAACCAGCATATTGCATATCTGCTTCTCTTCTTCTATCTCCGAGAATTTCTTGGCAGTAGCATAGACCCTGAACTGGCTCATGAAAGTTTTCCAACTCATAGCAACATTTCCACTGGCAAAGTCAACATGTTTAAGAAATCCGTCTGAATTGTTCCTGGATGCCATCATTATGATTTATTCGAGGAAGAAAAATATAATACCCAGCACAAAATTCTGGCAATATCTCACCTGACTGTAATCTTAGAGTCGACTTCAACGAAGGAGGAAAGAATGTCCGACTCAGAATTTGCAAGAAAACTCGTCGTCACGGTTATATTAAACTACACACGGTGATCTAACGTAATACAGGCCTGAGTCAATTTCTGAGACCATGTGTTAGTAGGGAGAGTAGAGAGTATTCACCTTAGGTCGGGTGCGATGCAGTTCTACCTTGTCGCACTTAGTATTCGAAAGCTCCACCTGTTCCAGTTTTTCCTCATCCTCGGTTCCCCTCGCCCGATCCTGTATCCGGTTCCGTAACTATACACTACAACACAATCCCTCAGCAATTACCATTGCTAGTATCTAAATCTAATATAAACAAATCTAATTCATTCTGTTTGCTCTTTGTAGAAGAGGCACAGAGAAAAGAGCATCTAATTCAAAATCGTGGAGAAATGTAATTGTCAGTCATGACAGTTATATGAAAGGCATACACTTCCATTATTCTTTTTCTCTTCCTTATTTTCCCAAAGGTTTTTTTAGGAAATCTTTCAAACAAAACAGAAACAATATCAACAACTTACTCCTTATCAATGAAGAAATATTTAAAAATTAGATGTCATAGAGAGTATTTGTGACTGTGCATTGATGACAAGGTACCAATAAATAAGATCAAGTAACCAGAATCTTTGAACGTAAGTCATCAGTGAAGGGGCTTAGGCGAGTATATTTTCATATTGTACTTAAAGTCTCTTGAGGTTTTGATCAAGGGTGAACACACACAAAGACTCAGCTATTTTTAAACATAAAACCAGCAAAGCTCTTAACTATTTACAAAGTTGCAATGAAGTAGTAACATGTTCCAAAGAATAGCAACATGCATCATTAGACTTTTCTTATATGGAGCGGCTTATGATTAGTGCACTTGTTCAAGTTCAAGGCAGATGATAGTATGCTTACATTATGTAGAGCTCTAGAAGTATTATTTTGACTGCATTTGCGTTTAGCACTCACAGGCTTGTTATTACACCATTTCAATCAATTTCGTGATAATCACACCGCTAAAATTCAACAGGTTAAGATCTAATGCACCCCTAAAGATGCAATTATTCTACACGGTGAAAAACAAAAGGTAGCCAAAAGCTAAATCTACAACAACATTTCAGTATTATTGAAATAACTTCGGTACATTGCTAAAAAGCTATAGAAGTTGACAAACTAAACACATCATCACCTTTTTCAAAGCAGCTCATGCATGTTGAAATGCTTTACTCTCTTGTCAAAGCATGCCGTTGTAGTGACTTGCTTCATCGTGTCGCTTCAGAATACACTTGATGAAGAGGGAGTGTTGTTTGACTTACGCTAGAAGTAAAACTAAAATTTCTTTCTTAAAAAAATGTAGTAAATAGCTTTTCAGCCGAACAGTTATTGCGCTCGTTTCAAAGCAAAAAGAAGTTGTTGTTTGATTCAGTAATTCAATCATCAAGAAAGAGGTCGAGACACAAAGATAGTATGTTTTAACTAGTGACCAGCTAAGAGACTAGAAAAGGATGCCTATGTACTAAGTGACCAGGAAAGAGACTAAGGAGTGATGCCTCTGTAATGAGTGACCAGGTAAGAGACTAGGGAGTGTTGTCTCTGGAATAAGTGACCGGGGAAGAGAGTAGAAAGGGATGTCTTTATAATAACTGACCAGGTAAGAGACTAGGGAGGGATGTCTCTGTAATAAGTGACCAGGAAAGAGAGTAGAAAGGGATGTCTCTATAATAAGTGACCAGGTAAGAGACTAAGGAGTGATGTCTCTGTAATAAGAGACCAGGTATGATTCTAGATAGTGATGTCTCTGTAATAAGTGATGAGGTAATATACTAGAGAGTGATGTATCTGTAACAAGTGACCAGGTAAGAGACAAGAAAAGGATGTTTTTGTAATAAGTGGCCATGTAAGAGTAGTTTGCTTTGTATGTTTAGTAGTGCTGTATGTGTCAATGGATGCAGCATATTTTTGATGCGGACAGAGTCTGCCCAGACATATTTTTTCTCTATCAGTTGCTAGACTCATTTCCACTAGCAATCTCCTTAGACCTAGTTTAGTGGTCACCTCCTAAAAAGGCCTGGCTCACTTCTTGGAGGTTGTTCAGTTTGGCTCGGGTCGATGTTGATTTGTAGATTTCAATGAGAGGTGAGGTGCTCTCTTTTTGTTAGGCGTTTTCTTATGTCATGTGCCAGTGCTTGGGTCTTTGAGCCAGGCAATATCATGGCAGAGTTCTAATAACAGTCAGCCAACAAACAGCGTCATTGGCAAGTGTATACCAAATACACTGCCTGTTCGACTCAGGCCCAAGTCCTTCTCTGTCCCAAATGATAGAGATGGCTTTATGCCGGTGCCCGTAACCACTGTTAAGGCAGTGCAGATGGCTCCAATAAATCCACCCTTATCTGAATTATTTTTTAGTGAAACTGATAGGGTATCTCACTTGGTTGAGGTGTGACTGACTATAGTGGTATTGAAGTCTATCGCCAATAAGTAGTTGGTTTTGAGAAAAGCCTTTATATTGTAAAAGAGTTTTTTCAATGAGGAATCATTTGACATTCTTGACATTGATTTTAATGTGGGTTCTAAATTAGTTGTTTATAGGGCACCTTGAATATTGTCTCCTTTAAACAGAGCAGCCGGAAAATTTTATGTTTAGTGCCCTTGCGAGTTAATTATGTTGACCTAACTCTACTGGAAAAGCATGATTGGGCTTTTGCTGGCCCTTGCTCTGTATGAATGACTGATCCTGCCTTTTACCAAGTATAGCTATTGGCCATCTGGAATGACCTGGTATTGTTCACCATATTAGCATAAAGCTTCTCTTATTCTTCGCCCACTCCGTTGCTGAGTGTCTACAGTTTTGGCCTTTTGTTATCTCCCTGATGGCTCTCTGTCTAGATGCTGCTGAATGTACGATATAATGTTTCTGCTATTTTCTACATTTCAATAACATGCTCATTTTTGAAAAAAAACTCTAATGGTAGAGTGGCATTCAAATTGGGCTGATAATCATAACACCCAAAGCAACACTTGCATATATGCTGTGTCCCCATTTGCTAAAACCGGTAAGCCTATGCCTGCTCTCATTAACTTAAAAAAAAACAGATTTCACTCATTTTAAACTCTGCTCAGGGGTAATTCTTTAAGTGAGTCTCAAGTAATCTTTATTCCTCTTGATATTGCTTTGACTTGGGGTGAAAAAATAACCGATAAAGTTTTCTGTCAAACTGACTTCCAAACATGGCTCTCTGACAAGGTTTATCGTGGCAACCTGTGTAAGATAAAAAATACTCTCATGTAAAGCGGGTCTGTCACTGATTTCTTTATGTTTTTTTTATTTTCTGGTAGGATCAGAGCATCAATCTACCAAGGAAAATGGTATGCTAGCGCTCAAACCCAATTGCTGCTTTTTGGGGTGATGAAGCGAGGCTGACTAGGTCTATGACTATATTTTGCTAAAAACTGATTGTGTATAGTCTATCCATTCTTTTGGTTGCCTTGGTTTCACAGTCCTTAGTGACAAGACACATTTCACAACCATCGTCTTGTTTTGACCGGATCGTCGTCAGGTAGGAATAGAAGCATGTCAACTGGAGGTGGTTCATCATCTGTTTTTTTCTCAGAAAGAGTCAGGGTGTGTGTTTTTCATAAATAAAACTTTTTTGAGACTGTATGGCATGCCACATACCATCATGGATAGATCTGAAAATTAATTGTAAAAGTACAGACATGATGCGAGTGAAGAGATTATGCAAACACATGCAAGGTGCAATATAGACAAGATGCAAGCAAAACAAGGTAAATACCTGCATGCGATACGAGTAAAGACAACTGTAAATGACACATTTCATAGCCCAATTCATTGTACATAATAACAAACTTATTGTTTTGAAGAACTTTGCACAACTTATGCTGAGTTTAATAAATCAGATTATAGAGACAAGTCGGTTGTTGTTAAATAAGGAGATTTGATTCAACATGCAAGGCTCATGGTCTAAGACCTGAGACTCTGATAAACTTTCAGACTGTGACCCTTGACTAATGGAGAATTGGGGAGATGTACTTAAAAGTTTTTTTATTGCTAACTGATGTCAGATAAGTTTCCATTAACTTTTTTTCAATTTTTTATATTAGCATAACCTATATTGTAGACCATAATATTGTTATTTTTGACACAAACAATTTCTGCTATTATTATTGTAATTAGTATTCTTTTTATTACATAAAAAACCTCATGTTTCCTTTTCACATGTAACTACATTGCATGAGAAAACCTCAATGAATAGTCAGTAAAATGGCATGCTGGAATATATTGTGGAGGACCGGGACATGCCTGTGTACTAATTACTGCACTCACATATATATCCGCACTGTCGTTTAACCGAACCTCTCGAACTTCCCTTATTGCATGCTTGAACTGCCTTTTTATTATTATATAACTGTATCACGGAACTGCCCTTGTATTACTGAACTGCCTTTTTTATTATATAACTGAACTGCCCTTGTATTACTGAACTGCCTTTTTTATTATATAACTGAACTGCCCTTGTATTACTGAACTGCCTTTTTGTTACATAACCATCATGTTGTATCTGGCGATTCCTTTGTGCTATAAATAGATCATTAGGCGGAGTTAAACGATAGGCGCTGGCTATATAAGCCAGCGCGATAGACAGGCAGAGTTGTGCTTGATTTCACTCATACTTGTGCATACTTGTATTAAAGATATCGATAATAAACTGCTATATACTCATACGAACTGCTTCTATTGACGCCTGCCTGGTTGGCTCACCGATTGTATAAGCAGACTCAGTGCAACCAACAGACGAAACTGCCAGGGTGACTCTAAGAAGGCTAGGAGGCGATCCACGGCCTTGTCTAGACTCGATCAGGTGTGCCATGGCACTAGAGATCCAGTCTTAAGACCAGCCATTAGTGGATCCAGATTAGCCTGGGATAGAGATCCAGAGGCAGGCCGGGGGTTTGGTTTCAGAGCAAGCCTGACTACTAGATTCTTGTCTTGGACTGACTTGACCGCCACAGGCAGGTCAATCAGGCCTCGGACAAGGTCAGCCAGTAGCCCAGGTTGCGACTCCCTTGTTAGGACGTAAAGCTGACTCAGCTACCGGAGTCAGATCCTTTACACTGGTGGCAGCAGTGGGATTTGCGTAACCCACAACAGGACGACTAACAGGGACTAAAAAGACGACGCAGGTATGACCAGACGGACTCGCAGCGCGGAAAGACCGGAAGCTCTCCGAACGGAGAGACTAGGAGGTCTAGAGCGACTGACAGGTGTCTTGGAAAGACTGCTCGTCAACCAGGGAACACAGGGACCCCCTGCACCAAGAGAAACATTCAGAGCCCCAGAATATGACGGGAATAGCGATGTAGAGGCCTTCATCAGACAGTTCAACGATGTAGCCGTTGCAAATGACTGGGGGCCAGGGTCCGCGCTGTTACACATCCGAGAGAGACTGCGAGGGCAGGCTAAGGACTGTGGACACGGGCAGACCATACACGGCGTATTTAACAACCTCCGGGCCAGGTTTGGACTGACACCCAAGGAAGCCAGAGCCAAACTGCAGGGCCTAAAAAAGGACCAGCAAGCAACGCTATTTGAGCACGCCACCCAAATAGAGAAGCTGACCGACATTGCGTTTGGGGAAATGTCAGATCGCCTAAAAGAGGAGATGGCCGTAGACACGTTCTGTAGTACGCTGGGCAATGTTTATTTGCAGCGACATCTGCTAGCGGTGCCTACTCCTACGTTGGAGGCAGCCGTGAGAGCAGGGAACAAGTACTTACAGGTTCGACCTAGTATGGCGTCTCACCAAGCCCAACCCTTCAGGTCGGACGTCAGGGCAGTCCAGCCAGACGAGACAGGACAGGGCGAGGGAGAACAGGGCCCCGAAGAGCCGATTGTGGTGGCTAGGACTACCCCGAATACCCTCGAGCTGCTGTTGACCTCGGTGACGGACCTAGCCAAAGAAGTGGCCAAGTTAAAATTGTATATCCATCGACCGCAGTCTATTACAGAAAGCGGGACGAAGAAAAAGGAAATGGCGAGATGCTGGAGGTGCAACCAGGAAGGCCACCGGAGGAGAAGTTGTCCGCGGAGGCAGGCAATTCAGAGGACACCCTATAAGCAGGACCAGGGAAACGCCTACAGCCCGCAGCAGTAGGTCTACCTGCTGGCTGCACAAGGGCACCCGGACACGAAAAACACAGACAACGTAACAATACAAGTCGAAGGGAATCTGGAGTTGATCCGGAGGGTTGGCAGCATCCGACTAAAACGGCGGCACCAGTCAAGAGACCCCCGGTAGAAACGATTCCCGTCTACAACCCATACCAAAGTCTATGGGAACTGGACGAGGAGGAAGAGGGATGCGAGGCGAGCCCCCGGGACTCACCGCGGGCGGCCAAACAGGCGCAGCGGCAGTACCTCTACCAGATCCAGAGACTGGACGAGAAACGAAGAGTTTATGGACGTACCAGAGAACCAGAAAGGCCAGGGCGGAAGGGAGGTCCCACTAGGGCCGAGCACCCCGAGTGATCTGGACAGCAAGGGTCGGGACAGAGAGCAGATTCAGAGGTAACTGAAGCTCTCGAGAGACCACCACTGTACAGATCAGGAAGAAGGGAGCTTGCGACCCAGATGGAACCCCGCCGTAAGCCTAGACAGGTTAGGTCAGAGAGAGATGGCCCCACCGGCGCTGATCCGTTCAGGAGATTCGTATCAACCGGATCGGGATGGAACGAGGAACCAGCCATGGCGGAGCATCTCCAGAGACCGGAGTACCATAGACCCAGATACGAAAAGGGCTGGAATGAAGCCGAACCCCCGAGACGGGGGCCGACCCGAGACGGCCATCTCCAAGGAGGGAATCTAGGCCAACCCACGAGTCCGGTGTCGGGTCCGACAGGCCGGTACGGGGAGAGCACAAGGCCAGCTACTCCCGAGGAAAGCCTGGAGGACCAGCTCGAAAAGAGTCCACCACCGGATAGGCCTAGGGGACGTCCGAGGAGGAAAAAATCGGAAGAGATGCTCGATACCGCCGCAACGGGGGAAGGGTTGCCAAGAGTTGGAGCTCTGGAAAAACCCCATAGGTCGAGCTACTTCCTACCGGGGAAGGTAGAGAGGCAAGACCTCCTGTTCCTCATAGACACCGGCTGCAACACTAACCTACTCTCCAAAAAGGTGTTCGACAGAATGCCGGAGCGAGTGAGGGTGCAGTTAGAAGAGAATGACCAGTATGGACTCATGGCAGATGGTAGCAAGCTCCAGTTTTATGGACTGATAAGGCTAACCGGAAGGATCAGGGACGTGGCTATAGAGGAGAACTTCCTCGTAAGCCAGATCAGCGAAGACGCTATTCTGGGTATGCCTTTCCTGATCTCCCACAAGTGTCAGATTGAATTCGGCCGACCCGTCATTTCCCTAGGGAATAGGCAACTTACTTGCACCGACAAATACGGGAGGATAATGGTGTCCAACGTTCACGCCTGGAAGAAAGTTACTATCCCTCCCTTGTCAGAGGTAAGAGTGACGGGGAAGATCTCCGCCAGAAATTATGTGCCGATGGGCTTGATAGAGGGCTCTGATCCACATCTACCCGTGGCATGCAGCCTGAACAGGCCTGGAGAGGGTGGTGATGTCACCATACGATGCCTGAACCCCGGACGTCAACCGATAGAGTTGGGCGCCGGACACGTCATTGGCTCATACACGGCTGTGGAAGAAGAGGACATACAGACGGATCTCTGGTCTGGGCCGGAACACGGGAGCCTCGACGAATCAGGAATGGGGTGTGCCACTGTAAGGACGGGGGAAGCCGTCCCGGGTCACCTGGTTGAGCTATATCAACAGGCCCTCCCAGGATGCCGGCACGAAGGAGAGAAGCAGAGCCTGGCCCATCTTCTGACCAGGTACCAGGACGTGTTTAGCAAGTATGATGGCGACGTAGGAAGGACCGACCGAATCGCCCACAGCATACCCCTGATGAAGGGTGCCAGGCCGGTCAGACAACCCCCCCACCGGTTGGGACCTCTCAAGGAGGCAGAAGCGGACAGACAAGTACAGGAACTACTGGAAAAGGGTTTGATCGAGCCTGCCAATGGGGCGTGGAGTTCCCCAGTCGTCATGGTAAAGAAGAAGGATGGCGGATGGAGATTTTGTATTGATTATCGACAGCTGAATGCGGTCACCCAACAGGATGCGTACCCCATCCCTAGGATTGATGAAAGCCTGGACGCCCTGGCAGGAAGCCGATTTTTTAGTACCTTGGATCTGACCAGTGGATACTGGCAAGTACCGCTAGATCCGGACGCTCAAGAGAAATCCGCCTTTGCCACGAGAAGCGGGTTGTGGAAGTGGAGGGTGCTGCCCTTCGGATTGACGTCAGCACCCGCCACCTTCCAAAGACTGATGGAGTCTGTACTTCACGGGCTCCATTGGAAAACCCTCTTGCTATACTTGGATGACATCATCGTAATTGCTCCAGACTTCGAGACCCATTTGGCCTGTTTGGGAGAGGTCTTCCAGAGACTCGCCGCCGCGCAGCTGAAACTGAAGCCCTCTAAATGTGAGCTCCTCCAAAGGAAAGTGAGGTACCTTGGCCATGTGGTGAGCCCGGAGGGAGTGTCCACGGACCCGGAAAAGGTAAAGGCAGTGGCCGAATGGCAGACCCCTCGAAATATAAAGGAACTGCAGGCCTTCCTGGGGACCACAGGGTACTACCGACAGTACCTGCGAGATTACGCCACTATTGCCAAGCCACTCACGATCTTGACTAGCAAAGAGAAGCCTTGGAGGTGGGGAGCAGAAGAGCAGCAGGCATTCGAGACCCTCCGACAAGGCCTGATCTCGGCACCGGTGCTGGGGTACCCCAACCCAAAGAGTCAATATACTCTGGACACCGATGCCAGTAATGTGGGAGTGGGGGCCGTCCTGTCCCAGAACCAGGGGGGCAGGGAGACCGTAGTGGCATACTACAGCAAGACCCTCAGCCCAGCCGAACAAAATTACTGTGTGACGCGCCGAGAGCTCCTGGCAGTAGTAAAAGCCGTCAAGCACTTCCGGCCCTACCTGTATGGTCAACAGTTTGTGCTCCGCACGGATCATGCCTCCCTGAGATGGCTGTGTAGGAGGAGGGAGCCGTCGGCTCAAGTAGCTCGGTGGCTGGAGATTTTGTCAGAATTCTCGTACCTACTGGAACACCGAGCAGGGGTCAAGCACGGGAATGCCGACGGCCTGAGTCGACAGGTCTGCCCAAACGACTGTCGACAGTGTATCCGAATAGAAGAGCGAGACGGGGGTCCTAGCAAACAGGCATTGCTGGAAGGAGAGTCCGACACCGTGGCCGCAATTAAACTACCAGGAGACCGAAATTTTCGACAGCTGGTACAGAGCCAAATGGAAGGGACACAAGCTGTGGCCAGGATGTACTGGGCAGTAAAAAATGATCAGGAGCTACCAGAGGAGGAGCTGACTCTAGGGAGTAATGAGCTCCGGGTCCTACACAAGAGACGGGAGGCTCTGAGGTTATCCCCAAACGGCGTCCTGGAGGTCAGACTAACGACGGACGGCCACCCCAGATGGTGTACCCTATGTCCTCGGGCGGACCGGAGCCGGGTAATGTGGGACACGCACAGGCTTGCCCACGCGGGGGTTCACAAGACGGTAAAAAGGTTACTACTCAATTGGTATTGGCCGGGACTGAATGCCGACGTGAGACGACTCGTCAAGACGTGTGAGATCTGTCAAGTGGCAAAAACCGGCGGGAATCACGCAACTAGGAGCAGACACCGATTGTACGCCGGGCGACCATGGCAGAAGCTAGCGGTCGACCTGGTGGGACCAATGCCAGTGACTAACCGAGGGAACAAGTGGATCCTAGTGATTAGCGACCATTTCTCCAGATGGCAGGATGCAATAGCGATCCCGGAGGCAACAGCCCCGGTGGTAGCCACAACCCTGGACGAAAGGGTGTTCTGTTATTTTGGCCTACCCGAGGAATTACACTCCGACCAAGGGGCTCAATTTGAGTCTAAACTCATGGGAGAATTATGTAGTCTATGGAACGTAGACAAAACACGGACTACGCCATACCACCCCCAGGGGAATGGCATTGTAGAAAGAAACAATCGGAGTTTGGGAGATTCCTTGAGAGCCTTGCTCCTGCGCCGTGGGCCTACAGAGTGGGACTTGTTGCTGCCACAGATAATGAGGGCTTTCCGGGGCACTCTCCACTCCGCCTCGGGAGAAACCGCGAATTACATGATGATGGGCAGGGAACTGCGATTGCCAGACCAGCTCTCAGACCCCGTTACAGTCACTGGCCAGGCGGTACAGCCCTACGTACTGGAACTGGCCAGCCGGCTGGAGGAAACGTATGAAATTCTCCGAGACCGCCAAATGAAGATCCGGGTGGAGGACGACGAAGAGCCCCCATCGTTTGGGATCGGTGACTTGGTGCTGCTGGTCAACAAGAGACGTAGACGTGGAGAAAACCCCAAGTTACAGCCCAAATATGTGGGACCCTATACAGTCACTAGGTGTAATCCCAACCATACGTACCAAGTAGAGAGACAAGGACAAATCTCAGTACAGAACGAAGAGAGATTAAAACCATACTACGCGTGTCCAGAGGCCGATGGGCGGGCCCCGGCCACTAAGGAACCCTCCAGGAGGCCAAACATGAGGGGTGCCACTGGACGAAGAGAGAGGAGGCTGGAAGAGTTAGGGGAGATACTGCCCGCAGTAGAGTACACTGGAAGGGAGCCTCCCCCGTTAACACGGCAGGAGAGGATGGAACCTCCCCCGGATATGGACAGTGACACGTTCAGGAGACGACTTCTGGAGGTCCTGGCCAGAGAAAGAGAGTCTGCCTCGGGCAGTCACGATCCCAACGGAGGGGTTAGGGAGGCAACAGAGCAAACCAGTATAACCAACGCGGAACCAGAGGAACCAAGTCTCGGGCCCTGTTCCGAACCCCCGGTGGAGCCCCCCGGACAAGAGTTGACGAAAGGAGAGACAGATAATACCACAGTCGACGAGGCCTCCGACTCAGGGGTCACCAAACAAAGGGATCCGCCCCAACCCGAAGTTTCTACACCAGCACCAGCTGAAGAAGAGGTGCGAATAAACACAGAACCCAGGAGAACAGAAAATGGTATGGGAGAAAGACGAGACGGGAGACCACGGCGAATGGCGGGCCCTCCTATCAGATACGGCGAGACTGTGTGCCACCAAATCGACCCTGAAGAAGAAGGACCGGAAGCCAGAGAAAGACAGGCCGAACTCAGGGAACGGTATCAGTCTACCAAAGCTATGGTGGAACAACTGGAGACCTTGATAGAGAGGGAAGGTCTGAGGACGAACTTAGAACTGATGTCTCAATATACAATTCTAAAAGAGTCGGTTGCCGAACTAGAAGAAATGATGGCCGCAAGCCGCCACGGAGGAGGGCAACCAGATACAGTCATACCTGATCGAAATATCCCGGGAAAGGGGACAGAGACGGAGGCAGACAAAGAAAACCAAACAGGAGAAGAACCATCCGGCAATGAAGGCCTTCGACAGCAGACTCCGAACGATAGAACAATTCAGGAACGAGAGCACGGTAGGACCGGAAAGCGGCCATCTTATGAAACTGAGACAGCCTCCAGTCACTTCAACCGTTGCGCACTAACGAAGAACCAGCTCTCTCCACAAACCTATATCACGAATATGAAACCAACTCCAGATGAAACCAACGCCATCGGGGATCCAGAACTGCAGGTATTATTAACAGAATTGGACGAGATCTTGGAAGGAACTGAGATAACGGCAGGGAACCAAGACGTCGATCAGGTAAAACTACCTGGGAATAATATAACCAAGGAAAATATCGCACCCATTGCCTATAAGGGAGCGAGGCCAGTAGAACCGGCGATAACCACTACCAGGATGGTGCAAATGATAGGGAACAGGGCGCCCCAGGACAAAGCCAAGCCAAAACAGGCCAGGCAAACTTCTGAGGGCCAGAGTTCCCAAGTCAGGAGCAGAGGTAAACCACTCCAGGGTGGCACTCCGCTAGAGACTAGCCAGAGGCACCGACTGAATACTCAACCGCGACCAGGACCAGTATAAGCCTGCTCGATAAACCTAACAACGATTCCGATCGATCAGAAAAAAGTGAACGGACCGCCCGAGAGAAGAAAAAGCCGAGAGACCCTCGACGGAGTAGCCGAGGATATCTGGTACTCCCCCACTTCCTATGCAAGGATGGAGGCCGCGGAAGACCGCCAGAAGGGAGAGTGCAGACTCTGTGGTTTCAAAAACAAGGACGGTAGGGTAGTAAGGAGACATATTCGGCAACACTTTTGGCGCTACTGGTGCAAATGTCAGAAAAACTCATCATCATTCTTTAGTATATACAAGCATCAAAAGAAAGCCAAGGATTCCAGACTACACCCTACTATTGTATACCAAGTAGATCAGGAGTGGTACACCGATTTTTGTACATACATGAAATGGACAGAGTACCCCAGGTTTGGAACCTGCCTTCCCATAAAGGATGGGAACGGGTGGGTACGAGGTAGAGGGATGGGGCAAAAACGACCCAGGACAGAGTCACCAGAAGAAAGGGGGTGTACTGAACCGGAGACCCTCCAGGACAACAGGAGAGACGGACCAGCCGACCTCCGCGTCCATTTAAACCGATGCCGAGCCACCGGAGGAAGAGAGGAGCGGGTCCAAAGGCCTTTGTCTCGAGGGTACGTAATCCCAAGAGTAAAACGGAGGGAAGCAAGACTCATCAATCCGGAAATAAACATACCGCCTAAGGGAGCTGGGACAGAGATAGCGGGAGAAAGCGAGACTGCCCTGGAGATCCACATCAATGCGGATGACATCGCTGGGGTATACACCGAAGCCGATGGCAAGACCAAGGAACCTACCAGCAACAGGGTAACCAGGGCCATCGAGAACACACGGGCCCGGCGAGAAGAGTACAACCGTAGAGCGGGAAGAGAAGAGGACCAATACCGACGTTATATCCGGATGGCCGAGGAATGCCGGGTAGAAGCTCAGAGGTTGAGAACACAAGCGCGGCGTTTCCACTGAGTTCACTTAATTGTTCACCCCTGGCCGAACAATTGGGGGAGAGAGTGTGGAGGACCGGGACATGCCTGTGTACTAATTACTGCACTCACATATATATCCGCACTGTCGTTTAACCGAACCTCTCGAACTTCCCTTATTGCATGCTTGAACTGCCTTTTTATTATTATATAACTGTATCACTGAACTGCCCTTGTATTACTGAACTGCCTTTTTATTATATAACTGAACTGCCCTTGTATTACTGAACTGCCTTTTTTATTATATAACTGAACTGCCCTTGTATTACTGAACTGCCTTTTTGTTACATAACCATCATGTTGTATCTGGCGATTCCTTTGTGCTATAAATAGATCAGTAGGCGGAGTTAAACGATAGGCGCTGGCTATATAAGCCAGCGCGATAGACAGGCAGAGTTGTGCTTGATTTCACTCATACTTGTGCATACTTGTATTAAAGATATCGATAATAAACTGCTATATACTCATACGAACTGCTTCTATTGACGCCTGCCTGGTTGGCTCACCAATTGTATAAGCAGACTCAGTGCAACCAACAGACGGAACTGCCAGGGTGACTCTAAGAAGGCTAGGAGGCGATCCACGGCCTTGTCTAGACTCGATCAGGTGTGCCATGGCACTAGAGATCCAGTCTTAAGACCAGCCATTAGTGGATCTAGACTAGCCTGGGATAGAGATCCAGAGGCAGGCCGGGGGTTTGGTTTCAGAGCAAGCCTGACTACTAGATTCTTGTCTTGGACTGACTTGACCGCCACAGGCAGGTCAATCAGGCCTCGGACAAGGTCAGCCAGTAGCCCAGGTTGCGACTCCCTTGTTAGGACGTAAAGCTGACTCAGCTACCGGAGTCAGATCCTTTACAATATGCGGTAAAAATGAAAATATTGTTGTATATCTGCAAGCAGCAGAGATGAGGTATGAGGTAAGAAAGATGAGGTATGAGATATAAGGAATGAAGTATAGGATATGAGGTATGGGGTATGATGTATGAGATATTATGTATGAGGTATGAGATATGATGTATGAGGTATGAGGTATGATGTATAAAGTATGAGGTATGAAGTATGAGGGATGAGGTATGAGATATGAGGTTTGAGGTATGAGGTGTGAGGTATGAGGTATGAGGTATGAGGTATGAGGTAAGAGGTATGAGGTATGATGTATGAGGTATGATGTATGATGTATGAGGTATGATGTATAAGGTATGTGGTATGAAGTATGAGGTATGAGGGGTGAGGTATGAGATATGGGGTGTGAAGTATGAAATATGAGATATGAGATATGAGGTATGAAGTATGGGATATGAAGTATGGGGTATGTTGTATGAGGTACTATGTATGAGGTATGAGTTATGATATATGAGGTATGAGGTATGAGGTATGATGTATGAGGTATGAGGCATGATATAAACAGGTATGATGTATGAGGTATGAGGGATGAGGTATGGGATATGAGGTTTGAGGTATGAGGTATGATGTATGAGGTATGACGTATGACGTATGAGGTATGAGGTATGAGGTATGAGGTATGACAAATGAGGTATGAGTTATGATGTATGATGTATGAAGTCTGATGTATAAGGTATGAGGTATGAAGTATGAGGGATGAGGTATGAGATATGAGGTTCGAGGTATGAGGGGTGAGGTATGAGGTATGAGGTATGAGGTATGAGGTAAAAAGTATGAGGTATGATGTATGAGGTATGATGTATAAGGTATGATGTATAAGGTATGAGGTATGAGGTATGAGGTATTAGGTATGAGGGGTGAGGTGTGAGATATGAGGTTTGAGGTAGGAGGTATGAGATATGGGTGTGAAGTATGAAGTATGAGATATGAGAAATGAGATATGAGATATGAAGTATGAAGTATGGGATATGAAGTATGGAGTATGTTGTATGAGGTACTATGTATGAGGTATGAGGTATGATATATGAGGTATGAGGTATGAGGTATGATGTATGATGTATGATGTATGAGGTATGAGGTATGATGTATGAGGTATGAGGTATGATGTATGAGGTATGCATATAACAAAATGTATAAGGTATGAGGTATGAGGTATGAGGGATGAGGTATGAGATATGAGGTTTGAGGTAAGAGGTATGAGATATGGGGTGTGAAGTATGAGGTATGAGATATCAGATATGAGATATGAGGTATGAAGTATGGGATATGAAGTATGGGGTATGTTGTATGAGGTACTATGTATGAGGTATGAGGTATGATATATGAGGTATGAGGTATGAGGTATGATGTATGATGTATGATGTATGATGTATGAGGTATGAGGTATGATGTAAACAGGTATGATGTATGAGGTATGAGGGATGAGGGATGAGGTATGAGATATGAGGTTTGAGGTATGAGGTATAAGGTATGATGTATGAGGTATGAGGTATGACGAATGAGGTAAGAGATATGAGGTATGAGGTATGAGATATGAGGTATGAGGTATGAGGTATGAGATATGATGTATGATGTATGATGTATGAGGTATGAGGTATGAGGTATGAGGTGTGAAGTATATGTATGAGATATGAGGTTTGAGGTATGAGGTGTGAGGTATGATGTATGAGGTATGAGGTATGAGGTATGATGTATGAGGTATGAGGTATGATGTATGAGGTATGCATATAACAAAATGTATAAGGTATGAGGTATGAGGTATGAGGGATGAGGTATGAGATATGAGGTTTGAGGTAAGAGGTATGAGATATGGGGTGTGAAGTATGAGGTATGAGATATCAGATATGAGATATGAGGTATGAAGTATGGGATATGAAGTATGGGGTATGTTGTATGAGGTACTATGTATGAGGTATGAGGTATGATATATGAGGTATGAGGTATGAGGTATGATGTATGATGTATGATGTATGATGTATGAGGTATGAGGTATGATGTAAACAGGTATGATGTATGAGGTATGAGGGATGAGGGATGAGGTATGAGATATGAGGTTTGAGGTATGAGGTGTAAGGTATGATGTATGAGGTATGAGGTATGACGAATGAGGTAAAAGATATGAGGTATGAGGTATGCAAAATGAGATATGAGGTATGAAGTATGAGATATGAGGTATGAGATATGAGGTATGAGATATGATGTATGATGTATGAGGTATGAGATATGAGGTGTGAAGTATGATGTATAAGATATGAGGTTTAAGGTATGAGGTGTGAGGTATGAGGTATGAGGTATGGGTTATGAGGTATGATGTATAATGTATGAGGTATGAGGTATGAGGTATGATGTATGATGTATGAGGTATGAAGTATGAGGTATGAGGTGTGAGGTATGAGGTATGAGGTATGAGGTATGAGATATGAGGTATGAGGTGTGATTTATGAGGTATGAGGTATGAGAAATAAGATATGAGGTATGAGGTATGAGGTATGAGATATGAGGAATGAGGTATGAGATATGATGTATGATGTATGAGGTATGAGGTATGAAGGATGGGGTATGAGATTTGAGGTGTGCAGTATGATGTATGATATATGAGGTTTGAGGTATGAGGTGTGAGGTATGAGCTATGAGGTATGAGGTATGAGGTATGAGGTATGATGTTTGAGGTATGATATATGAGGTATGAGGTATGAGGTCTAATGTATGAGGTATGAGGTGTGAGGTATGAGGTATGAGGTATGAGGTATGAGGTATGAGGTATGAGGTATGAGAAATGAGATATTAGGTATGAGGTATGAGGTATGAGATATGAGGTAAGAGGTATGATATATGATGTATGAGGTATGATGTATGAAGTATGAGGTATGAGATATCAGGTATGAGGTATGAGGTATGAGATATGATGTATGAGGTAGGAGGTATGAGATATGATGTATGAGGTATGATGTATGAAGTATGAGGCATGATGTATGAGAAATGAGGTATGAGGTATGAGATATGATGTATGAGGTATGAGGTATGAGGTAAGAGATTTGAGCTTTGAGGTATGAGGTGTGAGGTGTGAGGTATGAGGTATGAGGTATGAGGTATGAGGTATGAGGTATGAGGTATGAGGTATGAGGTATGATGTATAAGGTATGAGGTATGAGCTATGAGGGAGGAGGTATGAGGTATGATGTATGAGGTTTGAGGCATGATGTATGAGGTATGATGTATAAGATATGTGGTAAGAGGTATGAGGGATGAGGTATGAGGTATGAGGTATGATGTATGAAGTATGAGGTATGTGGTATGAGAACTGAGATATGAGGTATGATGTATGAAGCATGATGTATGAGGTATGAGGTATGAGATATGAGGTGTGAGGTATGAGATATGAGGTATTAGGTATGAATTATGAGGTTTGAGGTGTGAGGTATGTGGTATGAGAAATGAGATATGAAGTATTAGGTATGAGATATGAGGTATGAGGTATGAGATATGAGGTATGATTTATGAATTATGAGCTCTGAGGTGTGAGGTATGTGATATGAGGTATGAAGTATGAGGTATGAGGTATGAGATATGATGTATGAGGTATGAGGTATGAGTTCATTTTATCAGCACATCAGAGACCTGAATTCTAGCAAAAACGTAAGCTTCAACTCAATTGAAGCGCATCTTCAACTCAATTTATCAGTGCATCAGAGACAGGATTTCTTGCAGAAGCAATAGGTTTCAACTCAGTTGAAACATAGGTAATTTTTCTTACCACCAGTGTAGCTTACACCAGAGGTAGGAGTGTGCAGTAAGGTTGTTTAGATAACTAACTATCCTGTTTATATCAGTTTTATCAGCCATATTTGCTTTGTTATAACATACATACTGTAGGAAGCAACTACATGAGAGTTTGTGAAGTAAGGCTACTAACGAGTTTATGTAAGGTACAAATAAAAGCAAATATGCAAAAAAACTATAATCTATTTTAGTGCATTCTTTTTTGATGTGATCAATCCCGTTTATCAAGAAAATTCTAAGTATTTGCTTAACAACTTTATCAGCACTTAACTAATTGGCAAGTTGCGAATGATTTATACCAAAAGTGGCTGATACTCTTCTGATGCTTGCACAGTAATTTATTGTACTAAAGAGTTTTGGGTGTAATCTAAAAAATAATAGTTAAAAACAATAAAAATTTTTACTCAATTATTTGATCCCAAAGATTTAAACTTCTATTGTGTTGATTACTTCAGCAATGGCAGTAGATAGATCTCAATACTGATGATTGCATACGTGTAGAATACTGTGAAAAGGTAGTATCTTCAGGATTATATAAATAATTAATTTGATGCTGTTTCACAAAACAATTATGCATAGAGTGACTACGCACTACTATCTCTCACGGGACTACCAAGTGCTCTACTATTGATCAAAATGTTAGTTTAGTAACTTGAAGGGCTATAAAATACGATGATAGAATACTTGTGGTCCTCAAATTTTAAATGTCACAATAGCAATACAGATGGTGTTGTAGTGCGTAATTCATATATATATATATATATATATATATATATATATATATATATATATATATATATATATGACCATCAGTATATATATATATATATATGACCATCAGTATATATATATATATATGAATTACGCACTACAACACCATCTGTATTGCTATTGTGACATTTAAAATTTGAGGACCACAAATATTCTATCTTCGTATTTTACAGACGTATGAGGTATGAGGTATGAGGTATGAGATATGAGGTATGAGGTATGAAGTATGAGGTATGAGATATGATGTATGATGTATGATGTATGAGGTATGAGATATGAGGTGTGAAGTATGATGTATAAGATATGAGGTTTGAGGTATGAGGTGTGAGGTATGAGGTATGAGGTATGAGGTATGAGGTATGGGGTATCAGGTATGATGTATGATGTACGATGTATGAGGTATGAGGTATGAGGTATGATGTATGATGTATGAGGTATGATGTATAAGGTATGATGTATGAGGTATGAGGTGTGAGGAATGAAGTATGAAGTATGAGAAATGAGATATGAGGTATGAGATATGAAGTATGAAGTATGAGGTATGAGATATGAGGTATGAGGTGTGAGGTATGAGGTATGAGGTATGAGAAATGAGAAATGAGATATGAGGTATGAGGTATGAGACATGAGGTATGAGGTATGAGGTATGAGATATGATGTATGATGTACGAGGTATGAGGTATGAGAGATGAGTTATGAGATTTGAGGTGTGTAGTATGATGTATCAGATATGAGGTTTGAGGTATGAGGTGTGAGGTATGAGCTATGAGTTATGAGGTATGAGGTATGAGGTATGATGTATGAGGTATGATGTATGATGTATGATGTATGAGGAATGAGGTCTGATGTATGAGGTATCAAATGTGAGGTATGAAATATGAGGTATGAGAAATGAGATATTAGGTATGAGGTATGAGATATGAGGTAAGAGGTATGAGGTGTGAGGTATGAGCTATGAGGTATGAGGTATGAGGTATGCTGTATGAGGTATGATGTATGAGGAATGAGGTCTGATGTATGAGATATGATGTATGAGGTATGATGTATGAGATATGAGGTATGAGATATGATGTATGAGGTATGAGGTATGATGTATGAAGTATGAGGTATGACGTATGAGAAATGAGGTATGAGGTATGAGATATGATGTATGAGGTATGAGACATGATGTATGAGGTATGAGGTATGAGGTAAAAGATTTGAGGTTTGAGGTATGAGGTATGAGGTGTGAGGTATGAGGTATGAGGTAAGAGGTATGAGGTATGAGGTATGATGTATAAGGTATGAGTTATGAGGTATGAGGGAGGAGGTATGAGGTATGATGTATGAGGTATGAGGCATGATGTATGAGGTATGACGTATTATGTATAAGGTATGAGGTATGAGGGATGAGGTGTGAGGTATGAGGTATGATGTATGAAGTATGAGGTATGTGGTATGAGAACTGAGATATAAATATATATATATATATAAATTGAAAATTGTTTCCTCACCCCGGATACCCCGCATGGGTGGTAAATTCTGCTCTAACTCGGGCCTCCTACCAGAGACCTGGTAGTCTGAGCACTCGCCTCAAGATCTTAGCTGTTCCCAATAGCGCACTCTTCTTCAACTCACCTGAGTTGATTGCTGTTGGTATTTGGGCAAGCCACATTTTATGCGCCGGTGTTATTGCACCCAGTGCTCCAATTACTACTAGAATTACAGTTGTTCTTACATTCCAGCATTTTTCAATTTCTTCTCCAAGAGGGAGATCCTTCTCTACCTTTTCTTTTTCTTTGCTGGCTATACTGTAGTCATTGGGTACTGCTATATCTATTTTAGTAGCCCTCTTGTTCTCCTTGTCTACCATAACTATATCTGGTTGGTTTGCTAGGACATGCTTGTCAGTTTGAATGTAGAAGTCCCAGAGGATCTTAGCCCGGTCATTTTCATTCACCTTACCAGGAGCTTCCCACCAGTGTTGTGGTTTATTAAGGCCATACTCATCACATAGACTTATATACACAACACCTGCGACATGGTTATGCCGCTCAGTGTATGCGTTCCCTGCTAGCTGCTTGCATCCAATGATGATCTGTTGGATGGTCTCAGGCGCATCTTTGCACAGTCTGCATCTAGGATCATCTCTAGTGTGATAGATTTTCGTTTGGAGTTGCCTTGTTGGGAGCACTTGCTCCTGGGCTGCCATGATTAGCGACTCTGTATTGGCCGTTAGGTTTCCTTTGTTCAGCCACATATATGTCTGGTGAAGATCGCCAACTTTTGATATTTGTTGGTGGTAAGCACCATGAAGAGGTTTCGTGTGCCAGTCAATTTCTTCATTATCAGGGCGTAGGTCCGTTGTAAGAGCAGCCGATTGAAATTTGGCTAACAACTTATCTGAGATGGCCATGGAGGCTGCATATGCTTTGATGCTTTGCTCTTCCTCTTTCACTGGCTGCTGTACACTTTTGAGTCCCCTACCACCATCTTTCCTATCAAGATACAATCTAGTAGTATCAGATTTTGGGTGGAGTGCTCCATGCATGGTCAGCAGTTTACGAGTTGCTATATCTGTTTCTTTGATGGCTTCCTCATTCCACTTTATTATGCCTGCTGGATATCTTATTACTGGCAGTGCTGGCAGTATTTTTTGCCATGACTTGGTTCTTGGCATTGAGCTGGCTCCGTAAGACCTGCCAAAGGCGTTTCTTGTATTCGGTAATGGCTTTGTGACGTACCTCGGCTTCGCGGTTGATGTTGCTTTGCATAATCCCCAAGTACTTGTACCCTTCTTTTATATCTTTGATGGTACCATTTGGCATTCTTAGGCCATCTGTGAGCATAGATTGGCCTTTCTTAAAAATTAGCCTTCTACATTTCTCAATACCGAAGGTCATTCCGATGTCCTTGCTGTATACCTGAGTGAGGTGTATTAGCGAATCAATGTCCCTTTTTTTGTTAGCGTACAGCTTGATGTCATCCATGTAGAAGAGGCGGTTTATCTTGGTGACGCTCTTAAACTGGTACCCATATTGAGTCTCCTCCAGCATATTGCTTAGAGGGTTTAGGTATATGCAAAAGAGCAGCGGTGATAAGGAGTCACCTTGATAGATGCCTCGCTTAATTTGTACACTCGCCAGCTTTTTGCCATTAGCCTCCAGTTCTGTCTTCCATTTGGTCATTGACATCTTGACGAATGCCACAAGAGCAGGGTGAACATTGTACATACTGAGGCACTCAAGTATCCCACTATGGGGAATTGAGTCATAGGACTTTTTGTAGTCAATCCAAGCCATGGCAAGATTGGTTTGCCTTCTCCTGCTGTTTTGACAGACCGTCTGATCCACCAGTAACTGATGTTTAGCTACTCGGGTGTTGTGCCCAATTCCTTTCTGAGCACTGGTCATATAGTGACTCATGTGCTCTTCCAGTTTGTCTGCAACTATTTCTGAGAGCAGTTTCCAAGTGGTGGGCAAGCACGTTATTGGTCGATAGTTTTTAGGAATTGGCCCCTGCTTTGGATCTTTTATCAGAAGTACAGTTCGCCCTTTGGTTAGCCATTCTGGATGGTCACTTTGTTCTATTGGTCATTCCATCTGCTTAGCCATTCTAGTGTGAAGTGATGTCAATTTCTTTAACCAGAAGGCTTGAATCATGTCATGGCCAGGTGCTGCCCAGTTTTTCATACGCTGCACTCTGCACTTGATGCCCTCTTTGCTGGTGGTGAGTCCTTGCTGGGCCACAGTGTTTTGATGGCTCTCTTTAAGCCTCGTCAGCCAATTTGCAGTGGTGTTATGAGTAGTCTCTTTCTCCCAGAGGTCCTTTCAGAACTTTGAAGTGCTAGATCGGGGAGGCTCAGACATTGGCCTCTGCAGTTCACCTTTGAACTGGGAATACACTCTAGATGGATTATTGATGAACGGTTTGTTCATTCTCTTGTTATGCAGCTCTTTGGTGTACCGCTTCAGTCGTGCCGAGAGTGCTACTAGCTGCTGTTTGGCAGATTCTAGAGCTTCTATTGTGGCTTCCCTTTTTGGACGCTTCAAACTGTGGTTAGATCTTTCACTGAGCCTACTAACTTTCTTGCGCAAGTCCTTGATCTTATTTTGTAGCCTCAGCTGCCAGGATGAAATGGCTTGAAGCCTTGTTGGCAGTGGTTTAATATCCATCTCCAAGATGGCGGTTGCTGTACTGTAGATTAAGGCATTAGTCTCACTGATTGATCCAGTTGAGGTTGACTCCAGTGCCAAGTTAATGTCTTCTAACAGTTTCTTAGGTATGGCCTTGCTAACTCTTTGTAGTGGTACCCTGCCTCCATAATCATTAGCAACTGACATCTTGTTGATGATATTTTCCGCAAGCTCTCCCACCCTTTGATCAAGGTCCAAGTGCATGTCTTCTTCAACCCGTGAGTCAACACATGATTGTGTATGTGTGACAGTGTGTGATGATATGCACTCCTCGTTGGTTGAGGTTACTTGGGTGAACTGTTCCCTAATTTCATTCACCTCAAGTTCCGATATGAGGTGCCGCTTGATTATGTTACTCCTCTGAGCTGCAAGTTGCTTAGCAGTTAGTGGCAATTCAGGGCGCATGTTTATCCACAGTTGACGCATCCTTCCCATATAGCCCCACTTTTGAGGTTCACTCATAAAGTAGCACTGCATGAGGTCCGTGTTATCAGTCCGAGTTCATTTCATCCGTTTTGAACCAGTAGCCCATTTTTTACTGCCTTGTCCTGGTTCAGCTACAGGCAGCGCGGACTTTGTTTGACCGGGCGACGTCCGAGCCGGCATGGCTCTGGTTATTGCACTCATCTATATATATATATATATATATATATATATATACATATATATACATATATATATATATATATATATATATATACATATACATATACATATACATATATACATATATACATATTTGAAAAATTATTACGAAGAAAGTAAATTTTTAGTATTTTCGCTACAAATTTGTTTCGTGCGAAGCACGCTATATATATCCATATATATATATATATATATATATATTTATATATATATGTATATATATACATATATATATGTATATATATGTATATATATACATACCTATATATACATGTATATATCAAGAAATCATATTCATGCTACACAATTCTGTCACTCACGGCTATTAGCTGTATCAATCAGGCTTTTCCAGGAGACAGTTGTGACAAAAACTAACACTGAAAGTTTATGCACTCCACTAACTATATTTACCTAAACTTCATTCTATGTGACTATCGGCGAGGTACTATGTTGAGTAGCATGTAAATTTTGCAACAATTAGTGGGAATTAAGGATTTTTTTGGACTAGTTTTAGGAATAATGAGAGTTAGCTTTCTACGATGTACCTACAACAAAACGCTATATAATTACTGTCATGAATATCCTTATAAAAATATTATATTATATTTTTCTCTTTATTCAAAAGCTTCTTGTTTTATGTATGTTTGTTGGCTGGTTTCACCTGCAGTGTTAGTTATTAAAATTGGATGATGTGTGGCCTATGTTTGTTCATTCCATCAACTACGTTTGACTTTAGATATATCTTGTATATAGAACTCATTGACTTTATATTAATTAAAAAAACAGTCTATATTACTATGCGTACTTGTTACTTACGTTTAACAGGCCAAATATGATACTATTCTCTAACAAGTTTTTCTCAGTTTGTGTCAAACCTTGTTCTGTCCATGCTAAACAAAGCTATCTGTTGTAGAGTTCTGCTAATAGGCCTTCCTGTAGTAGTATAAGTTTTCAGACTATGTTAATAAATTCAACGCTCTTTTTCAAGAACTCATTCTGTAGGTCAGCTATAGATTTAGTTCAGGTCTGTAAGTACTTGTTGGTTTACTAGAGTTTTTTTGTAGTATCAGGTTTAGACACAGGGCTAAAAGCGTTTCAGACTAGAATTATCATTTGACAGTTTTCTCTACTTTGTCTTGCTACAATATTATATCGATATTGTGCGAGTGATATAAAGTTATTCTACATCATGTTAAGGATTCATTAAAGTTTGTTGACGTATACCTCAAGAGACCCTCGTAAAACATTTACTGGCCAATGAAAGAAGCACTAACTATAGCAACAACTTTTTAGTCCCAATGTTCTTTAAGGATTCAAGAAATACTAGAGATTAGTGGCAGAATGCTATAGTCAGTTTGGTGCTCTGAGCTTTTGTTATTTTCCTAATGAGGAAATTACATAAAGTTTTATTGATATGTCAGAAAGTATTTGTAGTTTATAATCATTTGTGATTCTTTTTGATATTTGAGGTGATCTAACAGCCAGGAAGTTCAAAGGCTGCACCATGAATGCCTTTATGCAATGTTGTTGTCAAAGAAGTGCTGCAATTTGCATTCAAAATTTGCATTCCGCACATGCTGCAGGATACCCAACAAAAAGTTCAAATAATCTCCGCCAAGCCAGGCTTACTGAAATTATGTGCTTATGTACATAAAGATAGGGAGCCGTTAAAATCAAGTAGTGTTAGTACTGTATCTACCATTTAGATTTGTCCCCTAATTTGGACATATTTTCAAGATTAAACAATTTCTAAAGTTTACAATACAAACTAATCGGTATACTTTAATAGATATTCAAATAGTCAACTTGTTTACAATCCAAACTAATCGGTATAATTTAATAGATATTCAAATAGTCAACTTGTTCCTTTTTTATAAAAAACCGTTGAGACAAGAGCATTTGAGCCTGTTTTTGATGGCCATTGAATTTTCAGATATGAGAGAGATCGCTGTTGAGCCTAGCATAATTGTGTCGATCTTGTTGAAACAAGTTGAAAATCTTTTAAATAAGGTTGGCTAAAAGTTATTGTAAAAGCAATGCAAACTCTTCCAAGTCAGACACAGATGATAAAGATTAGAACTATGACACAATTTAAATCAAGTTTAGTAACTGATTGAGTGTTCACTTTAAGTATGAGCTTAGTAAGCTAAATTCATTTTAAGTTGACTTTACATTTTGTGTTTATGTTACGTAGCACCATAATGGTCTAGTGTACTAAACTCCTTAATGTCAAGTTGGTCTCACACCACTGTTAGCCACTATGTTTGTTTCAAAGGCAAAACCTTTGAACAATAAAATGTTACAGAAACTTCAAAAACTCCATATTCCAAAGAAATTACGTTATATTTTATTTCTGATCATGAACACTATAGAAGTAATTATTTTATTTTGTGAGCATAGGTAATAAATAGCGATAGTTGAAAACATGTTTTAGATCATAGTATTGTGTTTTTTAGAATTTTTCTTCATAGTATTTGAACAGAATAATTTGAAATTGGTCATCTTATATAAAAATTTTCCATTGACATACATGTACAAATGCATTGCCATACAAGCTCAGCCCCAGAACTCATTAAGCTCGCATGTCGAAGTATGACTGTATACCCTTTTGAATGCCTTTCATCAATAGAATCCTAGCAACACAAACAGCCCTCAGCGTAGGAATAATTACTTTCTATTCAATCAGTAGGAGATTGCAGCCGAGTTGAATTATTGAATAAGTATAGAGACTGACTATTTCAATATTATAACACTTTAAGTTTATGCATGAGAAATGCTGCTTCAGCCTACAACAGCCGTTCTCCAAGGTGATTTCAATATTTTAACCTATAGCTCTTTAGCTCTATCTTTTAACTTGCTGTGATAAACTACCATTCATTTTATATAATCTTCCGATCTAAGCTAGTGCTCAATAAAATACGCATATCATTATTTTTCATTGGTCACTCGCCTATCAACTACTGCTGTTTTTTTTGCCTGTTAACTCAACAGCTTACAACATATGAACATTATTATACTGTCAAATAATATGATAAGTTGAGAAGGATGTTTATTTTGCACAATTGTTTGTAGATTTCACAATGTTTATTTCTAAGGTTCGCATAGTGTCATAATTGTCTATCTTTTTAAATATTGTGCAATGAAAAAACATTGGAATAAGTAAAACTTTATACATTTCAAAAACAAATTTTTATATAGCAAATTAAAATGATGAATTGATATTCAGAAGTTTGTTTCTTGGTTTGTTTTTAATGAGGGCAAAAGCTTGAAGATTTCTACATTTTTTAAAGAAAGTGCAATGATAAAACTTTGAAAGAAGTGGAAATTTGTATAATTCCACAATATAATTTTATATGATGATATAAAATGACAAATTAAAATATTTTTAGAAAGACAAACATGATTTAAAATGAATTGCAATCGAACTTGAGTAAAATCAGCAGCCAAATTATTGTGAATACCGTATGCAACTGAAAAATTTCTGCCTTTGATGGGATGAGTTTACAATTACAATGCTCAAGAAATTATTCACTTTTTATAACATCTACACTTAACATACCAAATTTAACAATTTCTGTGTAAGCAACTTACCTCGGTGTACCAATTTATAATCTTCCCTTGTAGACTCCCTTTTTGGAAATCTATGCATTTATTTGTAAAATCGGATTATAACAAATAATTATAGGCTTGGGTAATTACGATAGGATGACTAGACCTTAGAGAGTGAACACATCATCTAAAAACATTGAATCTGTAATGGCCTAAAAGTGTGTCAGCATTTGAAGGTTCTAAAACCAGCAAATCATGAAAGCAAACTGCACGTGACAAAAGAAGAATTGTTCAGGCATGTCCTCTGCTTGAACATAGCCTTGCTATTATATTACATTTAAATATGACTTATTTCATTATACTTTGTTATAATGTGATATTCTAACTTATGTAGTATTTTATTATATATATTGTATTTTGTTGCCATTTAGTTTATTATGCATTGTTTCAATATTTATACTGTAAAGTAGGCTACGCCAGAAAAACCTTGTTACGATGCACAACGCCTGTTCTCAATCACATGTAATAACAATTTTGTGTTGAAAACTACTATATGTATTATTGTATACATAATAAAATCTATTACTGTACACATTATTCTATGCAGTTGCATTAAATCAAATCGTGGTATATTGCAGGGTTTTATCATGCATTATGTTATATTGCCTTATTATATTTTTAGTGTGTCATATTACAGTATGTATTGTAGGGTATTTAGTGTTCATGTGTTGCTGCATCACCCTGATCAGTTCAGCATGTGGAGTAAGATACCAAAAGACAGCCATCTTGAAAAACACACCAATGGAAAAAATACCAGCCATTAGACGATCAATGGAATGCGCCATTGAATGCCAATATGCATCTCATTGCCAGGGTTTTGTACACGAGGATTCCTTGGGTTGCCACTTCATCAGCGCTTCAGAAACCGGATTTCTTGCGGAAGCAGCTGACCTCGACTCAACTGAAGCATATGTATTTGTTCTTAACAACAGTGTAGCGAGGGGTAAGAGCATGTGGTTGTTTGAATAATATGCTTTCATACTTTCATTCTTTTATATCAGTTTCATCTGCCATATTTGCTTTGTGTATACTTAGGAAGAAACTAGATGAGAGTTAGTAGAGTAAAGATACCATCAATTTTATATAAAATACAAATAAGAACAAAAACACAAAGTAGCTCTATGAAATATTTTAGCTCATTCTTCTTTGATGTGATCAATGCCGTTGATCTAGCAAAACATCAATATTTTCTTGGCAACTTTATCAACACCTTACTGATTGATTATTTATAAATGAACGATACCAAAAGTAGCTGATACTCTTTTGATGCTTGCGATGAGCTGATTATTGTAGTTTTTTTGTGTGTAAAATAAGAAATCGTGTTCAAAAGCAGTAAAAACTTTCTACCCAACCATGTGATTGATTAAACCTCATTGACTAGTTCATCAGTGAAGCCATTTGCTTAAAAGGAACTTATGTACATTGGAAAGCAAAACTGGTACTAAAGTACTCAGAAAAAAAGTTTACTAAAATGTAAAGAACATTTTTATGATGTTCTAATTATGATTGACTCTTTAGCTATTACCCAGACACCTGTGAGAGCATGTCGTAAAAACTTCTTAGCAATTTTGGCATGAATCACCCTAAGATAGTTGGACTATTGAAATTTCAATTTGTAAGCTAATTTGTCTAATCATAGATGCATGTGCAGCACTCTTTTTAATAATTTTAATGGGCTCATTAGGTTGTCTCTCCTCACTCGCATTAATAATATTGACCAAACAGACTATCATAACTGTTATAACTGAGAGTACAAACTTCTACAGTGTTGATCGCTTGAACAATGGTAGCAGATAGAACTCAGTACTGATAACCGTAAAGAATACGGACGATGAAGCGTCATCTTTTCATAATCATATGAATAATTAATTTGTTGACGCTTTGTGAATCCATTATACATATAATGATTACGCCACAATGATCTATCACGGGACTGCCAAGTCTATTAGTATTGATCAAATTTTTTGTTCAATAGTTTGAGGGGCTCTAAAATAAAATCATAAAATATTTGTGGTTCCAATTTTTTAAATGTTACACTAGCCATACATTTGGTGTTGTAATGCGCAATTTATCGCAAAACGGTAACACACTTTGAATTGATGGGAAAATAACTACTTTGAGATTACTATTAAAAAATCTTTACCTAGTTAAGAATCTTAAAAAGCTATCAATTGCTAGAAATTTTATTACTTACAAACAAAAGTGACAATCAATTATTTTATGTCAACAAAAAAATGTTTTTTTATGAATTTAGGATTGTAGATACAAAGCATATCATTTATATTAGATTTAAAAATAAACTCTCTTTTAGCGTTTTTATTATACCGTCAGACAGTTTTGCTCCCAATTTATTCACTGTGTGTTGGATCCTGCGACCAACACGTAGAGGCGACCTGGGTCGGCTTACTCTACCGGTCTGCATTCACTCCCCACAGGGGCCGTGTAAGGGTTGCCCGTGACCAACACGCGGAGGCGACTAGGTCGACTTACACCACCGGTCTACCTCAACCACCTTACACCAGGAATTGCTCCCTGAGTGATATTATACTCGTTCGACAAGGTCGACCTGAGGTCGACGGGGTCGACAGTGTTTCTATAGCTCTACTCCCGAAGCACAGTCCGTAGACTGAGGCTTGGAGTAAAGTAAGTGCTCAGTGTGATTCTGTTATTGCGCAAGGTAACAGTAGAGTGTGGGTCCAAATGCAAAGCATGTATTGAACAACGTAAATGAGCCGAGGCTCTGCCTTAAATACAGCTGAATATGCAAATAAGGTAGCAAGGGCCAGCCTCCTTTAGGGGTGTGGTTACATAAATGAAAAAGAGAATACAACTCCAAATGATACAAAGAAAAGGGATGGCAACATAACGTTTCCATCACACACGCCGCCCCTATAGACGACCATCGGCTATATAAAAAAAACAAACCAAAAGAAAAGAAGAATAAAATAATATAAGAAAACACAAACTAACTGAAGCATACAAAAAAAAATAGGAATAAACAATGTCTTTCACAGAATTCGGGTCGCATCTTTTATTGGGTCGACATCCGATTTGCCAATTCTTCTAGACGACGGGCCGTCCGTCTGAGGTTAGAGGCCTCTTCCCGAAGGACGTCCACCGTGTCTCGGGGTCGAATGTCTCCCAGTCGGCTCTGGCCGCCCTCTGACCTTGACCTCTTGTGGTTTCTCCTGATTGGACGGCGCTGGTATCATAGTCGGCTAAATACGCAGGAGGCCTTCTTATTCGTTGGGGCCGTGATGTATTCCCAGCCCCGGTGTTACTAGACTGGGCTCCTATATTTCCCGTGGTTCTTGCCTCCTCGGTCGTCAATCCGCCGCCAGGGTCGGGGTCAGCCCTCGAGTTAGGGTTGCGTTCCCCTGGAGAGACCAAGGAATCTTCGCCGGGAAACCGAAGTGCTTCCGATCTTCCCGGCGACCGGGGTATTGGTAACTCCGTTAGTCGGCTAGGCAGGAGTGGTTCTAGAATAACGGCATCCGGATTATTGTTTCCTCGTGAGACTCGTCTCCGGGGGTGACCTCTCATGTTAGGACGTCGGGCAGGCTCGACTTCAACTGGGGCTCGTCCTTGTTGCACCGGACTAGGGCGACAGAGTCTTAGCCTTCCTTCAGCTTGAGTGGATCGCTGTCCATACCTTTCTATTTCGTAAGTATGATTTTCGTGACTCCTTAGTACGCGATAGGGTCCCACATACTTGGCCGCTAATTTTGGATTTTCCCCTCTTCTCCGCCGCTTGCTTAGTAACCATACGAGGTCACCCTCATTGAATAGCGGAGGCTCTTTCACATCGGTTGACACAATTTCCTTCTGTCTATCTCGGAGGAGAGTGTGGGCTTGCATCAACTGGTCGTGAACAGTCTGGACATACTCGTGTATGCTTGTAAATGATTCCAGCCTGTTTCCATACAGCAACTGGTCAGGAAGACGAAGCTCTCGACCCAACATCAGGTAATTGGGTGTTTCCTTAGTGGCCGAGTGCGGTAACCCTCGCAGCGTCCGCATGATTTGTGGCAGTAACTGATCCCAATCTTCCTGTCCTCTGCCCAGTAAGAGAGCTCGTAGGGAGTCACCCAATACACGATTATTTCTTTCAACCACACCATTCCCTTCGGGGTGGTACGGAGTGGTCTTAGATTTATCGACTCCCCACAAGTCACATAGCTCTTGGAATAAAGAGGACTCGAATTGGCTCCCCTGGTCGGTGTGGATAACTTCGGGCAGACCGAAGTAGCTAAATATTCTCTCGTCCAGGACCTGAGCTACCGTTGGGGCCGTAGCGTCGGGGATGGCTAAAGCATCTGACCACCGAGTGAAATGGTCAGTGAGCACCAACACCCAGCTATTTCCTCGAGGGGTCTGAGGTAGGGGTCCCACTAAGTCTACGGCTAGGCGTTGCCATGGCCTCCCGGCGTACAGCCGTTGTCTGTTCCCGGAGGTCCGGCCTTTTCCTGTTTTGGCCCTCTGGCAAACTTCACAAGAGAGAACTGCCCTCCGGATATCTCCAGCCATACCCAGCCAATACCAGTCCAATTGGACGCGTTTCAAGGTCTTCTCCACACCGCAGTGCGTTTGCTCGTGGGCTTTCCACAGGATTTCCTGTCTCAGCGTTTGCGGGCATACCACCACCACCCTTTCTCGCCCATTCTGATTGAGATGAAGGGTCAATACACCTGACTCGTCGAGCTGGAGCTGGTGGAACATCCGGGCCAATCGCTGCAGCTCGGGGCTGCCTACTTGCAGCACGGCCTCTTCTATTCTCCTCCGGTTCTTGACGGCCTGGTAAATGGTCCCTAGGTCGGTAGCGGCTCTCTGTTGTAATGCCCGTACTTCATCCAGCGAAGTCTGCACCACTGTCAACCGTTCTGGAACCTTTGGAACCGTGCTTTCACCAGCTCCCTCAACGACTCCGGTTTCACCTGCCATCTTGATGGCCCGTAACCGAGGATCCTGAAGCCTTCTGGGAGGGTCGTCCAACACTCCTGGTGACCCCGCACCGCCCGGCAGCCGTACTGGGACTGGACTGGCTGGTGTGGGAGTCGGGAGGCCGGGCCCTGAGGCATGTCCGCTGCCGGGTAGTCGAGGCCATTCATCTTCATCCAACTGGCGGATGTTGGGACTGGGTGTTCCTATACCTCTTGGTGGCTGTACTGGAACCTGGTCCACTGGCACAGCAGTTTCCCAATTTGTTCCTGGGGTTACTAGAGAGTCACACACTTGTGACCTCGTTGGCCCCTGATCCCGCTTCTCAATGGCAGCACACTGCCGGCAGTCGACGCACTGTCGTCGACTCAATCCATCGGCGTTACCGTGCTTATCGCCTTTTCGATGGATAATTCGGTACTTGTGCTCGGCCAGGCTCTCCAGCCACCGGGCCACTTGGCAACAGGGTTCCTTCCTCCGGTGCAACCAAACCAAGGAGGCATGATCGGTCCGGATGGTAAACTCTCTGCCATATAGGTAGGGCCAGAAATGCCGGACAGCCAGCACAACTGCCAGCAACTCTCTTCTAGCTACGCAGTAATTGCGTTCGGCGGAGGAGAGGGTCTTGCTATAGTAGGCTATGAGTCGCTCCTTGCCTTGCTGGACCTGGGATAACACAGCCCCGGTCCCTACATTACTAGCGTCGGTATCTAGCACATAGGGCAAGGAGGGATCGGGATATGCCAGTACTGGAGCGTGTGTCAGCGACCATTTGAGCCTAAGGAAAGCTTCCTGTTCCTCTTCTTCCCACTTCCAGGGGATACCTTCGCTTGTCAACAAGGTGAGAGGTTTAGCGATCGAGGCGTAGTCAGGTACGTATCGGTGATAGTACCCAGTGGTACCCAAGTATGACCTTAACTGCGTCACATCCTGGGGTGCTGCCCATCCACTGATGGCCTGAATCTTCTCAGGGTCGGTAGCCACTCCAGTGTCGCTGACTATGTGGCCCAGGTACTTGACTTGGGTCTGGAACAGACTGCATTTAGAGGGCTTTAGCTTCAGCCCGGCCTGTCTCAATCGCTCCAACACCTCTGCCAGCCTAGTGACATGACTAGAGAAGTCTGCTGACATGACGATGATGTCGTCCAGGTACAGCAGCAAGGTTTTCCAGTGTAGCCCTTGGAGGACGCGCTCCATTAGCCGCTGGAAGGTAGCCGGGGCGGAGGTCAGTCCAAAGGGGAGCACCTTCCACCTCCATAACCCACTGCGTGTGGCGAACGCCGACCGCTCCTGGGCCTCGGCGGAGAGGGGTACCTGCCAGTATCTGCTCATCATGTCCAAGGTACTGAAAAACCTGCTGCCGGACAAGGCGTCCAAACTCTCGTCAATCCGGGGGAGGGGGTAGGCGTCCTGGCGAGTGACACTATTAAGTTTTCTATAGTCTACACACAATCGCCACGCCCCGTCCTTCTTCCTCACCAAGACCACCGGAGAGCTCCAGGCCCCGTGAGCGGGCTCAATCATGCCTTGCTTTTCCAGGGCCGAAACCTGTCGTTCGATTTCGGCTTCTTTCTCGTGTCCTACACGGTATGGGTGTTGACGGATGGGTTGTGCCTCTGGAAGGAGGGGGATCTCGTGTTGTACCAGGGTGGTACGCCCCATGTCCTCGCTTCCTTGGCTGAATACATCCGCATAACGGACCAAAAGGTCTTCCATCCTTCGGTGCTCGGTAGGGGACGAGCAATGTGGTGCCGCCTGTTGGAGCAAGTCCAGCATGTGGGGAGGTACGTTGGAAACAGGAGGGGGAGTTTCTTTGGAAATCTCGGCTTCTCCCTTCGCTGTCCAGGGGACCCCTATTTCGTCCGGCCCGACTCCAGTGTATTGTCCCACGACCGTTCCTGCCGTCACGCTGACGGGATGGTCGGTGGGGTTCATACAGCGGATGGCCACTCTCCCCTTCTCACCAGGTTGGTGTAGGCTGGCGGCCACCATATACCCGTTTCTTATTCCCTCGATTAACCCGACTGGTTGATAGGATGAGGACGTGAGACGCCCGGCAACCAGGACCTCGGTTCGAGGGGGAAGCGTTGTGGCTCGCATTATTTGAACTCTGCTTGTCAGAGGTCGACCCTCTCGGTCAGTGCAAGTCAACTTCTGTCCATTTAACACCAACGTGGGTTGCCGAAAGTTCATCTCACAGTGGTGGTCGACCAAGAAGGGCATGCCCAGGATGGCGTCCTCCTTCAAGGCACACACCACGAGAGATACAGTAACCTGGACACTCCTGACTCTGACCGGGAGAGTGATGAGTCCGTGAAACTGCAGCCGGGTACCATCTGCCATCCGTCCATAGTCCTCCCGAACCTCTAATTTGCTTTTGACATCTTTAGGTAAACGCTCAAAGACATGTCGTCCCAACAAATTAAAGGTGCATCCGGTGTCCACGAGAAACTGGACGGGCTGACCTCCGATGCGACCTGGCAAGAAATAGCTGCTATTATGCGGCTTCCATGATTCGTCTCCGTGAGTTCGTCTGGCTTTGCTCATCCTCTGGGGGTCTTTTTTGGAAGGCCGAGACGGCTTTGGCCAGACGTACGTTTCGTCCTTGGCTTCTGAGGGTGGGAGACCTGCACACTCAGGTAAGGGTTGATACTGGTTATGCAAGGGGACCGGTGGCGAGCAGGGGGGGAGCCTGTGTCGCCTAGTCCGTCGTGGACGTTGCCACTGGCCTTGCAGGGGTATATTCGATCCACAGTCAGTACTTCCCCCTACTGCTGTGGATGGTAACCGTTTCCTGACCTCGTGGCTTGAGGCGGTTGTCCTTGGGAGGCTTGGGGGCACCGGCGTTGGGTGTGCCCTGTCTGGCCGCAACCCCAACAATTTGGTCCCCTTTTCTCCACTCCCCGTTGTCCCAACAGCTTTCCTTCTCTTAGTCCATCCGCTAATCCTTTTATAGCCATCAGGACGTCATTCAGGGTGGCTGATGGGGGATCCGAGTGGACAGGGGCGACTGTAGCAGGGGTAGCCTCCTCCTCCTCCTCCACTGTCATTATTAGGGGTCGGGCACCAGGCCGAGGAAGAGTGGGCTGGATTTGCAGGAACTCATTCCCTGCCTGCACTGCTTCCTCCAAGCTCTGGGCCTTCATTGCTAACAGATGGCGTTGGAGCGGCGTGTTTCCCAGGGTCAGAGAAAACGCATCCATGGCCATACTGGACTGGTAGGAGTCCGGAAGGTCAGCGTACGCTATCTTCACCAGACGTTCCATTTCTGTGGCATGTTCTTGGAGGCTCGTCTTTGGTTCCCTCTTGAGGTGGAGCCTACTCTTAGCCTCTCTCGGGGAGAGCCCGTACTTTGTGCGTAAAGCCGAGAAGATGGAGGCAGGTGAGTCCCCTCGACTACAGCTTCTGGCTCCCTCCTTCAGTGTCTCACGCAGGTGGAGGAGTGTGGCCTTCTCACTCCACTCATTAGCTTCCGCAACCTCTTCGAACTGGGAGATGAATAACTCTACATCTTCACTCCCATCGAACTTCGGAGGCTTGAAGCTAGCTTCCTTCCTGGGTATTCGTAAGGCTCTAGTAATAGCCTCTGTTAGTTGACCAATCTGGTCGACCTGGTGTAACTCTGCCTCAGCCAGATCTCTGGTAGCACTCCGTCGGCTGCTTGGCATGGTTACAAGGTTTATCTTAGAAGTCCGTGGTCAAATCCCACTGCTGCCACCAGTGTGTTGAATCCTGCGACCAACACGTAGAGGCGACCTGGGTCGGCTTACTCTACCGGTCTGCATTCACTCCCCACAGGGGCCGTGTAAGGGTTGCCCGTGACCAACACGCGGAGGCGACTAGGTCGACTTACACCACCGGTCTACCTCAACCACCTTACACCAGGAATTGCTCCCTGAGTGATATTATACTCGTTCGACAAGGTCGACCTGAGGTCGACGGGGTCGACAGTGTTTCTATAGCTCTACTCCCGAAGCACAGTCCGTAGACTGAGGCTTGGAGTAAAGTAAGTGCTCAGTGTGATTCTGTTATTGCGCAAGGTAACAGTAGAGTGTGGGTCCAAATGCAAAGCATGTATTGAACAACGTAAATGAGCCGAGGCTCTGCCTTAAGTACAGCTGAATATGCAAATAAGGTAGCAAGGGCCAGCCTCCTTTAGGGGTGTGGTTACATAAATGAAAAAGAGAATACAACTCCAAATGATACAAAGAAAAGGAATGGCAACATAACGTTTCCATCACAACTGTCAATTCATTTACAGAACTCATTTGTACCTGAAATTTCGTCCAAATTCACTATCAGATAAGTTATTTATTTGATAGCAGACTGCCTCACACTGCCAGATATGTTAACTTACCTTACTAACATTATTAGATTCAGAATACTGAATGGTTATATAACTTTTTCATATACCCCTGATATGTTTCATTTCTCAAGTACAAGGTATCCCCTGTTTGATGATTCTATTATTTACTCACCAAAAGATGTGATCAATTGTATTGCTGATTGGTGTAGTCTTTTGTCAACAGATATAAATGTATAAGAAATAATATGAATACCTAATCTTTATACTTTCAATTCTTTCTTGTATAAATATTTGATTTTCCATGTATGACTCAATTTGACAATATATTTTGGTTTATTTATTTTTGCAGCACCATTTGTGAGACTTTTTTATGAAGATGAAGATGGTCTGCCCAATAAAAAGTTTTTATTTATAATATTTATATTTTCTCCAAATAAATACTGAGGGTTATTCAAACTCACAAAATAATCATATTACATGAAGCAGCATGAATAACTGAAAAGTTGTTGAATTTTTTAAATGATTCAATAATCAAACTCATGTTCACAATACGATTATTTACAATTCTCTTAGATTTTTGTTAAAGGTCGAGATTGAAATTTTAATTTTAGCATGCCTCAATGTCATCAAACTTTATTATACGGTATTAAATAATCTGTGATAGGATTCTTCGAGCTAAGTAACATACATATTCGCACTACTGTAACTCAGCGCAGTTTTCTTAAAAATCAGCACAGTTTTATGTAAATGTACATTACATGTCTATTTAATACATTATTGGCAATTATTTGTATGCTTGTAAACATGTGGACACATAGACAAAAAATTCATTGATTGTTTAATGAAGATAATTTTTTTCAGGAAAACCAGCAAAAATGATTAGTACATTTCTCAGTGATGTGGGAGCTGAGAATGGTGTAGACGGAGTATACGAACCACCAGAAAATGATGAACGCTCTTCAGTTTTTGTTACAAAGAGAGAAACAAATCCCTGGTGGCGAGTAGACTTACTGGAGAAATATTGCATTTGGGGTGTCAACATTCTAAATAGATGTAAGCTTGCAGTCTGAACTATAATGACTCTTAACTGAACATGAACCTAAAAAATCCCACACAAAGCTTGTCTCTGATTGAACAATGCTATAAATATAATACTATTCTATTTTTATACTCTAAAAATAAGATATAGATTAGTAGCTGGCACAGCATTCAATAAAACTAAAAAAATTGTGTTGAAAAAAGATTAATCTTCATATTTGTTCAAGTGCAAGGATATGACGTTTTACGCGGGTTTTGTAGTGGAAAAGTTGTATTTTAAAATATTCCACTTTGAATTCTAGCCCCATTTACATGTAGCTGATAAGAAATACTATTTTTAGAAAATTTATTTCATATCAACTGTTGATAGGTTACTGATGACCTATCAGTATCATTCAAATTTGTATAGCCCTAAAATTTATCGTGGCAACATACAGAAATTTTAAATCTTTCAAGCAAATGACCAGCATATTTTTTATGGACATTTAACACAATCATTATGCTACTTTCCTTTCAACGCAACAATCCTTAAAACTAATGATACTAAGGCTTTATTTTGCCAACAGTGCAGCTAAACCATAAGGAAACGTTTGCAATTTTCCTTACAGTTTAGCTGCAGTGCTACCAACTGCAGCTAAACCGTAAATAAAAAAATACTAGCGGTGCTACCCAGTGTTGCTCAAGTATTTAAAATCTGTTTATAAGCAATAAGAGATAATAAGAGTTGCCAGCGACTTGCTATCAGCCTTGCACATTGCCAATAATTAATTGGAGTAAGCTTATTAATAAGAGCTACTGCTTCTCATGACATTCTGACATCACATTACGTCATGACAGAGAGAAGTAGTGTATTTGCTTCCATATAGCAGCATACATGTACATGTATATTGCCTAATGAATACATGAAGCTTGTTTAAATGAATTCGTAAAGCTGAATTGGTAAGTTTCCAGCTATAGCTATTTAAATATTTATTAGAAGATTTAAATAGCTATAGCTCAAAAATTTGTATATAGAAAATTTAAATCGTTATAAATTAGATGCACTCATTTGCCATCTGTGATTTTGTAGGCAGTTCAACAACCAAACTACCTTGAAAACTTTCCTAAACTTCTGCTTACTTGTCTATTTTTAGGCGTTGCTGGTTACGAGGGCACAGCCAATGCCGTTGTCACGGTTGCTGATGATTCAACAGCTTTATTCTACAGCACGGATAAAGCAGCAAACTTCTGTGGTGGCCATAATGGGCAACTAGAGCGATATTACACCGTGATTAAATGTATGTCACCAATTAATGGTCAGCTCGTTCAAATTCAGATGATGATTACAGATAAAATGAACTTGTATGAGGTTGAGGTATACACTGCTCTGTGAATATTTTGCAATGACATATTAACTAGTATGGTTATCAATACGTATGTTCAACTATGTGTAGTACTTGCAACAGCAACAAAAAATTCTCGTATTAAATTAGTTTAATCAGAAAAGTGTTGTGTTGCTTGTGTTACTTGTGTTACTGATGCCGAGACAGTCAATTCTCTTAAGTCTATAGTGTATGATGAAACTTGCAAAATGAGTAAGCAATTTTTGCATGATTTGCTAGCTGACCTGGTATATGGTTCAAATAATCATAAGGTCAACTGCAGGTCATCCAGTACTCATTTTTAAATGTGTTTTGTTTAATTTGTTGTAAAAATGTAGCAAAAATTTACTGTCAAAATAAAAAAGTTAGTATTGTATTTTTACTAAACCTATTAATGTACATAAGTTTAAATGTGATAAAATAAACCAGCAATTAAAAAGCTTCCTTTCATAACTTTTGTCAATATACATGAAACTGTGGTATCACAAGATGTTATTACCAAGCTATAAGTTTCACAAAAACCGCATATTTATAAGACAATCTCTCTAACAGCAGCGTAAGTTTATATATATGCATATCATAACGCCATCACTGAACAAAAAAAAAGACAAAGAAAGAGGTAAAGAAAGAGAGAGATGTAGAGAGATATGGAGAAAAAGATGGAGAGAGAACTAGAAAAAAAGATTGCAACCCAGACAGGCAGTTCAGGCAACCAGGAATCGTTAGTTCTTAAAATGAAGGTTTTTAATTTATATCCCATACTAGTCGTAGCATTATATGGTTTTGTTGTTTGTACTGCTGAGCTCTCCTAACCTTTTGAACTTTAGTCGTTCTTGTCAATGTGTGTCAGTAACCCGGGGCCATTTGCCAATAACCCAAAATTTTTAAACCTTATTAAATATATTTAGGCGAGCTCATAATACAATGATAGTTGGTAAAAAACTAGTAAAAAGATCAGGCAACTCACAGCAAATGTCTTCAATCCGAAAAAAAAACAGCATTTCACCATTATTTAGGATAAAACTGTAAAAATTTGTCTGATTTTAATAACTCATAGAAATGTTTAGAGTATTATGATATCTTTCAAGCATATGTTTATTATTATCTTATAACTTGAATTAAACTGGAAAATTATGGTTAGTATCACAAAATTCTTCACTTGCATCATAATCATTCATGACCTACCAAGGCCCGAGTTGCATCGCCTTTTTACGCGGAATGGTTGTATTAAAGTTTTTTATTGTAATGAAAGTGGTAGATAAAAATATTTGAACACTGTAACAAAAGGAATTAAAATTTCTTGTCTACGTCTTATGTAAGAATTAATTTGATTTGTTCAAGCTGCTACGATGAAGCGGCAACGATGAGTTGGTGTACAAATGATTTTTGACCTAGTCTGATGGTCACATAGGTTTTTCATTCTAAGGGGAGTATGCTGCTATTGACTAGTACACATTGGAGCGTACAGGCTTGTGTGTTTACGTTTGAGTTAATAAAGTATTTTCTTTGGTAATATGAATTTTGAACAAATGCTATATAATAGGAAAGCTGTTTGTGGCAGACCCCCATGTCTCATCTCGGTGTATGCCACCATATAATTTTTGCTAGATGAATGGTTGATGCGTATACCTTTGGCTGAATAAAATCCCGGCAAAAACCCCGAAATTCAAGTAATTTACTTTCAAAAGTCAGTAAAATCGATATTTTATGAACATGCATAGCTCAAACTTTAAATTTATTTTTACAAAAAAAAATTTTATTGTACATAAACATTCATTTACATATCTACTACAAAAGAAATACAACCATGTGCAAATGACTCTGTAAGAAACGCTTGGAAGCATTTATTTCGGTAGAATCCAACACTAAAACGTAGTTGTGCAAGCTACCATTACGATCGTTTTCTCCGTATTTGCCAAGTATATTAAAAGTCTAAAAAGTTTACATCGCTTTTACATGTATCATCTGAATTATTTTTATTTACTGTTTTGAAAACCGAGCCGATGTTGACTGGTTTTTCCAACTTTTATTCTTTTCTGAAGGCACGATTTGTTTAGCTTTTAGCACAAAACAGTGTCTCTCTGATAATCGTTTCATATTGTAAATCATTGACTAATATATTGTAGATTATAATTAAAACTTACTACTGTTTATATACTTTGTTTAACGTTACTAGGCAACAGCTTTATAAACGTCTATCGAAAGGGACATAAATTTCATTTCCCCACGCAACCGGTAAACGACAGTTTAGTCGTTTTCCTAGCCAAAGGGCTAATGTCCTACTGTTGCTTATCAGATCTTCTGGGCATTTCTCTGGACATTATTCTTTTGGTCTCTAGTTTTGTTTGTGGCGTGATGGTGCAGGCAGCTGGTGGTATTGTTATGCTAAATGCCCAACTATGTTGCACTACCAACAACTCTTTGTTTCCCCTCCTTGGCTCCCAATTTTTTTGTTATCAGATTTCCTGGCTTTTGGTGTAGCTGATTTACTATTGACACCACTTGCTTTAGTGTCTTTCAAGTTTGCAACTATGATTGCATAAACCCTTCATACAAAGCTTGTGGTAATGCATTTGCTTCTGGTTATTTGGGGTTGCCTTTCTTCACAATGTCAGGGGAACGTAACCCAGGGCTTCTGCAGTCAAATAATGTTTGATAATAGGTGATAAACCCAATATTGAACAGCAAAAAAATGTTAATATTGATGTCGATAATGCTAGTAAGTCTATAAATATTTGTAAATAGCGTGCAAAGTCTAGTGAACGTTAGTTTCACTAGATTGCAAACTTGTGGTGTGCTGCAAACCTAATAATTTAGTTTGCCGCTGCGAGTTCCACAGTGTTTCTATTTATTTCTGCTTGTTGTTTTACATCATCTAAAACAATTTTCAACTCAAACTGAGTAAAGTATGTAAAAGGTTAGTATTATGAATATCATGATAAATTTAAAGTCACTAATATCCAACATGTTACAGAATATGCTAATAATAATTATAAAATCTTCAAACTTTTTTTACAAAACATGAACAAATAAATAATAGGTAGAATCAAAACATATTATATCAACAAGCTGCTTATAAAAGAAGTTTAGTTGACAATATTTATAGTCTAGTATCATGTGACATAAATAGTTGTGTGTCCGTGTGCGAATGTGCGTGCGCGAATGTGCGCATGTGACCATATACAATAGAGTATGTAGAAAAGTTAATGTGTATATCCACTTGTGTAAAGCTAATTAGTTGACTGCCTAAACTCTACAGCACAGTTTTAGTTATTAAAACCTTCTCAGATGTGTGACAGAGATGGTGAGCAAGTCTATTCAACATTATAGCAGTCAATAATTGTACGCGAATGGGATGTAAATATTTAGCAACAACCTTTGAAGTAGCATGAATACATGTATGACTCTATGAATTGTATTTTGACATGTTTTGAATTTGTGATTAATTCAAGCTTAGCCTGTCAATGGTTGTGGAAACAAACTAGCTTTAAACAAAAGTCAAAGTTGGTTGGCTCACAAAACTTTATATAAGTAGCTACCCCAATGCTGTGTATAACCAGTTTTGGGTTAATGTTTTGGGCACAATAACTGAAGAAATGGAAGCGAAGATAGAAGAAGCCAAGAGAAGAGATCTACATTATAATTCATTACAAAAATAAACATTACAGTATAGTTTTTTGATACACTCAGCATAGCATTACATTTGATTGTATCTGACAGTTTTAGAATGCTAAATGTCAGCTTTTTTACCTTGATTAATACATGAACAAAATGAGTGACCATCCTCATATTTTTAGCGATGACACTTGCACATGATAGCTATTAATCATTCAAGATAGGATAAGTTTTGTTTGGAACCCACTTGCCAGATTCTAATCAGAGCAGATTTCTTTGTATCATTGTTGAAATGATTTGAGTTAGTATTAGTAACTATCATATACAATTATATGGTAATAACTTGGTTGCATGCATTCTTGTTTTTTGTTATTTATTCATCAGTTGAACCATAGAAATAGGATATTTACTTTCATCCACAACTATTTTGCGATTCAAAGGCCGGAATAGTTATAGTAGTTAGTAACACTCATATACCTTTATATCGCTCTAGTTTACTACTCCTTATTTTGTAGATGAGTTACAACTTACTGCTATTCAAATATATTTTAGTGTTCACGCTCAAACTGCAGTTTATAAGTTAATACAAGTTTTACTCATTAACTACTTTGTGTTAGATTATTTGGGTACAAGTAAACATGAATTTTTGAAAGCAAAGATAGTATAAAAATGAATAATTTTACTTCTTGAACAGATGAAATCGAAACAAATAGTGGAATAAATGCAACAAAACATTATAATTACTTGAACAGGTTCTCAGAGCTTATTGCATTTTTGTATCATGTCATAAATAAGGTAGTTACAAATATCTATAATACTTTTGAGTGCCTGTTGGCAGATTGGTTTAGGTTTTAGTAGGACACACTGTGTAAAATCATGCATTGCCTAATATTGCTGTGACAGTCAGAGAGGAACCAGAACCTTGGAGACTGAGGTCCAGGTCTCCTCGGTTACCGGGTAACAGCACTTTGGAAATTGAGGTACTGGTCACTCTGATTAGCGGGTACCAGGGCTTTAAAGACTGAGGTTTTGATTACTCTGATTAGGAGCCAGGTCTTATAATCTTCAGAGAAAACTCGGTCATGGGTTAGAATGTTCAAACAATTCAGGAGATTATAATAGGAAACCAGACGCAGAACAAAGAACAAAAGGAGCAAAGTCTAAAAAATGAAAGAGTTATACAAAGAGCGCAAAACTGTTGCTAAAGCAGAGTTGTACGCACACATTTTTTCATGCTTACATGTGGTTTATTGCAACTACAAATAGTCCAACATGATTTATTTGTTATTTAAATACACCGAAAAACATATATTTGAGGGCCTCCTCTGTTTTAGACTGCCATTGTGAGAGAAGGGTAGAAAAGTAAAGCGGCACTCTCTAAATGAAAACCACTTTCATTTAATTGCCACTTTGCCAATATTTAATCTTTATGAACCCATAATACTAAGTTATCAGTAGACAAGTATCAAAACAATTGTAATGACAAATAATTTTTTACATCAAAAACGTTTGATTCTCTCATTGTAAATTTCTAAAGCTTTTCATTTTCTTTGATAATACTTTGAAAGCAGTACCATAAAAATAATTAATAGCGGTTTCAGGATAATTATACTTTCTTCATTAGTTCTTTTGTTAGTATTAGTTCTTATTAGTTCTATATCGCAGTGTTGATACGTCAAATTAAGGATATATTAGCCCTTTGGCTGGGTGAAACCCTGCAAAAACAACTGAAATCATGTAATTTATTTTTGAAAATTCAACAAAATCAGTATTCAATGAATACCTAGCTTAAAATGAAATTCATTTTCATCAATAAAAGTTTTTGTACATAAACATTCAGTTGCAAGTGTACTGCTACAAAAAGCTATGAATATTGTGTTGGATTAAGCCACCAACACGTAGCGGCGTACAAAACGTCTTACACTACAGGTAACAACAATCCCTAACTCAGGGAGCACTGCGTTGGACTGAATCACCAACACGCAGCGGCGTACGAGAGGTCTTACGCTACAGGTGAAAACCAATCACTAACTTCGGGTAGCACTGCGTTGGGCAGAGTTACCAACACGCAGCGGCATATGGAATGTCTTATGCTACAGGTAACAAGTCACCAACTCGGGCAACCTTGCGTTAGATTGCGTCACCAACACACAGCGGCGTACGAGACGTCTTACGCTATAGGCAACACAATTGCTCGTCTCTAGACAGGGGTCGACCCCCGGTCGACAGGTCGACAATCTACAGCAAGGTCGACAGGTCAACAGGTCGACTTGTCTTGATATACCGAGCAGCGCTTAGAGGCAAAATGCCGAGATACTTGCGATAAAGCAAGTAATTCTCCTTATCAGAAAAACTGAAGAGAGAGATGGTTCATGGAACAGCATGTATTTCAGAACGAAATAATAAGGCTGATGCCTTCCTTTATATACTATAAGATATGCAAATTAGTGGAACATAAGGCCAGCCCACAACGGCGTAGCTACTCGGAAAAAGATAAAAATAAAATAGGGCACAACTCCCCATAAAAAGAACGTTATTTACGTGGTGGCAAATCCACCACACTCGCCGCCCCTATAGACAGGTACGGCTATGAAATAATAACATTGAACATAAAGAATATGCATATGAGAATATAAACCAATACAAGGGGAGTAGATACAGTAATTTTTATTGTCTGTGGGTCTTGGGTGAAAGGTGGTTGGCCAACTCCTCTAACCGACGGGCGGCTCTCCGGAGGTCAGTGGTTTCTGCTCGAAGTGCGTCGGCGGGGGAGCGGGGTCGACTCCTTTACAGTTTCTTGGGTGAATTCCATATTAGTTGTGTGATGTGGCGAGGTTGCGATGCAACTACAGAAAGAGACTAATGCTTGGCATCTTGGCATTTTATTGGCCCAATATCCTTGCCGTAAGGAGGAGACTCCTGATTGGATCCCTCCAACAGTAAAATCTTCGAGATAGGCAGGGAGTTTCCTGATTCGCTGAGGCCTCGTGGTATTTCCGGTCCCAGTGGTACTAGCCTGGACTCCTTCATTCCCCGTAGCTCTTGTTTCTTCGGCCGCCAATTCGCAGCCAGTGTCGAGGCCAGCCCTCGAGTCAGAGTTGTGTTCACTCGGAGAGACCAAAAAATCTTTGTTGTGGAGCCGAGGTGGTTCCAATCTTCCTGGCGATTGCGGTATTGGTAAATCTATTAATCGACTAGGCAGAAGTGATTCGGAAATAACAGCATCTGGATTACCGTCTTTCTGTAATACTCGTTTCTGGGGATAACCTCTCATGTTGGGACGTCTGGCAGGTTCGACCTCAGTTGGGGCTCGACCTTGTTGCACAGGGCTAGGGCGACAGAGCCTCAATCTTCCTTCGGCCTGAGTGGATCGCTGTCAATATCTTTCTACTTCGTACGTATGATTTTCATGACTCCATAGTACACGATAGGGCCCCACATACTTGGCCGCTAATTTCGGATTTTCGCCTTTTCTTCTCCGCTTGCTTAGCAACCATATGAGGTCACCCTCATTGAACAGCGGGGGCTCCCTCACATCGGTTGATACAATTTTCTTCTGTCTATCTCGGAGGAGAGTGTGAGCTTGTATCAACCGGTCGTGAACAGTCTGGACATACTCGTGTGTGCTAGTAAATGACTCCAACCTATTTCCATGCAGCGATTGGTCAGGAAGACGAAGCTCTCGACCCAACACCAAATAATTGGGTGTTTCCTTAGTGGCGGAGTGTGGTAGCCCTCGCAGCGTCCGCATGATCTGTGGCAATAATTGATCCCAGTCCTCTTGCCCTCTGCCCAGTAAAAGTGCTCGTAGGGAGTCACCCAATACTCGGTTGTTTCTTTCGACCACACCATTTCCTTCGGGGTGGTACGGAGTGGTCCTAGATTTATCGACTCCCCACAAGTCACATAGCTCTTGAAGCAAAGAGGACTCAAATTGGCTCCCCTGGTCGGTGTGGATAATTTCGGGCAGACCGAAGTAACTGAATACTCTTTCATCCAAGACTTGGGCCACCGTTGGAGCTGTAGCGTCAGGGATAGCTAAAGCATCCGACCACCGAGTGAAATGGTCAGTGAGTACCAACACCCAGCTATTTCCTCGAAGTGTCTGAGGTAGGGGTTCCACTAAATCTACTGCTAGACGTTGCCATGGCCTCCCAGCGTACAACCGTTGTCGATTTCCGGAGGTCCGGGCCTTTCCCGTCTTAGCCCGCTGGTAAACTTCACAGGAGAGAACTGCCCTCCTGATATCTCCAGTCATGCCCGGCCAGTACCAATCCAACTGGACACACTTCAGGGTACTTTCCACACCGCAGTGAGTTGGTTCGTGGGCCTTCCACAGGATTTCCTGTTGCAGAGTCTGGGGGCACACCACCACCACCCTTTCTCGCCCATTCTGAATGAGATGAAGGGTCAATACACCTGATTCGTCAATATGAAGCTGATGGAACATCCGGGCCAACCGCTGCAACTCGGGGCTGCCTACTTGCAATACTGCCTCTTCGACTCTTTTCCGGTTCCTGACGGCCTGGTAAATTATCCCTAGGTCGGTAGCGGGTCTCTGTTGCAATGCTTGTACTTCATCTAGTGAGGTTTGTACTACTGTCAACAATTCTGGGACCTTTGGGGCATCTGGCGGTGAGAAATCTAAACTCGCTGCCCTAGAGTCTGATCGTACTGTAACTTGGTCAGTCTCTATAACGAGTCCTGGCTCACCTGCCACCTTGATGGTCCATGACCGAGGGTCTTGAGACTTTCTGAGGAAGTTGTCCAACATTCTGGGTGACCCCGCACTGCATGGCAGCCGTACTGGAACTAGGCTGGCTGATGTGAGAGTCGAGAGGCTGGGCCCTGATGAATGTCTGCTGCTGGGTAGTCAAGGCCATTCGTCTTCATCCAACTGGTGGGCGCTAGGACTGGATCCTCCTGTACCTCTTGGTGGCTGTACTGGAACTTGGTCCACTGGTACAGTAGTTTCCCAATTAGTCCTTGGGGGTACTAGAGAGTCACACACTTGTGACCTAGTTGGCCCCCGAGCCCGCTTTTCAATGGCAGCCCACTGCCGGCAGTCGATGCACTGTTGTCGACTCAATCTATCGGCGTTACCGTGCTTAATGCCTTTTCGATGGATGATTTGATACTTGTGCTCGGCTAGGCTCTCCAGCCACCAGGCCACCTGGCAAGAGGGTTCCTTTCTCCGGTGCAGCCAAACCAAGGAGGCATGATCTGTCCGGATGGTAAACTCTCTGCCATATAGGTATGGCCGGAAATGTCGGACAGCTAGCACGACTGCCAGCAGCTCTCTTCTAGTCACGCAGTAGTTGCGTTCAGCGGGGGAGAGGATCTTGCTATAGTAGGCTATAGGTCGCTCCTTGCCTTGCTGGACCTGGGATAACACAGCTCCGGTCCTTACGTTACTAGCATCAGTATCGAGCACGTAGGGTAAAGAGGGATCAGGATATGCCAGCACTGGAGCGTGCGTCAGTGACCACTTGAGCTTACTGAAAGCTTCCTGTTCATCTTCTCCCCACTTCCAGGGGGCCCCCTCACTCGTCAACAGGGTGAGAGATTTGGCGATCGAGGCGTAGTCAGGTGCGTATCGGTGGTAGTACCCAGTGGTACCCAAGTAGGATCTTAATTGAGTCACATCTTGTGGTGCTGCCCATTTACTGATGGCCTGAATCTTCTCAGGGTCGGTAGCCACTCCAGTGTCGCTGACTACGTGGCCCAGGTACTAGACTTGGGTCTGGAACAGACTGCATTTAGAGGGCTTCAATTTTAATCCTGCTTGCCTCAATCGTTCCAACACCTCTGCCAGCCTAGCTACATGACTAGAGAAGTCTGCCGACATGACGATGATGTCGTCTAAGTATAGCAGCAAAGTTTTCCAGTGTAGCCCTTGGAGGACGCGTTCTATTAGCCGCTGGAAGGTGGCTGGAGCGGAGGTCAGCCCAAAGGGGATCACCTTCCATCTCCATAATCCACTGCGTGTGGTAAATGCTGACCATTCCTGGGCCTCAGCAGAGAGAGGTACCTGCCAATACCTGCTCATCATATCCAGGGTACTGAAAAACTTGCTGCCGGACAAGGCATCTAAACTCTCGTCGATCCGGGGAAGGGGGTAGGCATCCTGGTGAGTGACACTATTGAGCTTTTTATAGTCCACACATAGTTGCCACGCCCCGTCCTTCTTCCTCATCAAAACCACCGGAGAGCTCCAGGCCCCGTGAGCGGGCTCAATCATGCCTTGTTTCTCAAGAGCCGAAACCTGTCGCTCGATCTCGGCTTCTTTCTCATGTCCTACTCGATATGGGGGTTGACGGATGGGCTGTGCCTCTGGGAGAAGGGGGATTTCATGTTGTACCAGGGTGGTACGCCCCACGTCTTCGCTTCATTGGCTGAACACATCCGCATAACGAACCAAAAGGTCTTCCATCCTTCTGTGCTCGGTAGGGGACGAGCAATGCGGCGCCGCTTGTTGGAGCAAGTCCTGCATGTGGGAGGCACGCTTGAAAGTGAAGGGGGATGTTCCTTAGGAGTCTCGACATCCTCCTTTGCTGTCCAGGAAACCCCTATTTCGTCCGGCCCTACTCCAGTGTATTGTCCCACAATCGTCCCTGCCGTCACGCTGACTTGATGGTCGGTAGGATTCATACAGCGGATGGCCACTCTTCCCTTTTTACCGGGTTGATGTAGGCTGGCGGCCACCATATAACTGCTTCTTACTCCTTCGATCAGCCCTACTGGCTGATAGGATGAGGACGTGAGATGCCCAGCAACTAGGACCTCGGCTCGAAGAGGAAGCGTTGTGGCTCGCATTATCTGAACTCCACTTGTCAGGGGTCGACCCTCTCTGTCAGTGCAAGTCAATTTCTGCCCATTTAACACCAACGTGGGTTGCTGAAAATTCATCTCACAGTGGTGGTTGACCAAAAATGGCATGCCCAGGATGGCATCCTCCTTTAGGGTACACACCACTAGAGATACAGTGACTTGGACACTCCTGACTCTGACTGGGAGAGTGATGAGTCCGTGAAATTGCAGCCGTGTACCATCTGCCACCCGCCCATAGTCTTCTCGAACCTCTAATCGGCTCTTGACATCCTTGGGTAAGCGCTCAAAAACATGCCATCCCAACAGATTAAACGTGCATCCGGTGTCCACGAGAAACTGGACGGGCTGCCCTCCGATGCGACCTGGCAAGAAATAGCTGCTATTATGTGGCTTCCACAATTCATCTCCATGAGTTGGTCCGGCTTCGCTCATTCTCTGGGGGCCTTTTTTAGAAGGCCGAGACGGCTTTGGCCAGACGTATGTTTCTTCCTTGGTTTCTGAGGGTGGGAGACCTGCACACTCAGGTAACGGCTGATACTGGTTATGCAAGAGGACCGGTGGCGACCAGGGGGGAGCCTGTGTCGCCTAGTCCGTCGTGGCCATTGCCACTGGTCTTGCATTGGTATAGTAGATCCACAGTCAGCACTTCCCCCTACTGCTGTGGATGGGAACCATTTCCCGACCTCGTGGCTTGAGGTGGTTGTCTTTGGATAGCTTGAGGGCACCGGCGCTGTACGCGCCCTGTCTGGCCGCAGCCTCAACAGTTAGGTTCCTTTCGCTCTGCTCCTCGCCGCCCCAATCGATTTCCTTCTTTTAGTCCATCTGTTAGCCCTTTTATAGCCAGTAGGACGTCATTCAGGGTGGCTGATGGGGGATCCGAGTGGATGGGGGCGACTGTAGCAGGGGTAGTCTCCTCATTCTCCACTGTCATTACTAGGGGTCGAGCACCAGGCCGAGGAAGAGTGGGCTGAATTTGCAGGAACTCATTTCCTGCCTGCACTGCTTCCTCTAAGCTCTGGGCTCTTACTGCCAAAAGATGGCGTTGTAGGTACGTGTTTCCTAGAGTCAGGGAAAACGCATCCATGGCCATGTTAGCTTGGTAGGAGTCCGGAAGGTCAGCGTATGCTATCTTCACTAGACGCTCCATCTCCGTTGCGTGCTCTTGGAGGCTAGTCTTTGGCTCCCTCTTGAGGTGGAGCCTACTCTTGGCCTATCTCGGGGAGAGTCCGTACTTTGTGCGTAAGGCCGAGAAGATGGAGGCGGGTGAATCTCCTCGACTGCAACCTCTGGCCCCCTCTTTCAATGTCTCACGCAGGTGAAGGAGAGTGGCCTTCTCATTCCACTCATTAGCTTCTGCAACCTCTTCAAACTGGGAGATGAATAGTTCCACATCTTCACTCCCATCGAATTTCGGTGGCTTGAAGCTAGCCTTCCTCCTAGGTATTTGTAAGGCTCTGGTAATAGCCTCTGTCATCTGACCAATCTGGTTGACCTGTTGTAGCTCTGCCTCAGCCAGATGTCTGGTAGCAGTCCGTCGGCTGCTTGGCATGGTTACAAGGGTCGTCTTAAAAGTCCTTTTTACAGCAGTCTAATCCCACTGCTGCCACTAGTGTGTTGGATTGAGCCACCAACACGTAGCGGCGTACAAAACGTCTTACACTACAGGTAACAACAATCCCTAACTCAGGGAGCACTGCGTTGGACTGAATCACCAACACGCAGCGGCGTACGAGACGTCTTACACTACAGGTGACAACCAATCACTAACTTCGGGTAGCACTGCATTGGGCCGAGTTTCCAACACGCAGCGGCATATGGAATGTCTTATGCTACAGGTTACAAGTCACCAACTCGGGCAACCTTGCGTTAGATTGCGTCACCAACACACAGCGGCGTACGAGACGTCTTACGCTATAGGCAACACAATTGCTCGTCTCTAGACAGGGGTCGACCCCCGGTCGACAGGTCGACAATCTACAGCAAGGTCGACAGGGTCGACAGCCAGTAGAGGTCGACAGGTCGACAGGTCGACTTGTCCTGATATACCGAGCAGCGCTTAGAGGCAAAATGACGAGATACTTGCGATAAAGCAAGTAATTCTCCTTATCGGAAAAACTGAAGAGAGTGATGGTTCATGGAACAACATGTATTTCAGAACAAAATATTAAGGCTGATGCCTTCCTTTATATACTATAAGATATGCAAATTAGTGGAACATAAGGCCAGCCCACGAGGGCGTAGCTACTCGGAAAAAGATAAAAATAAAATAGGGCACAACTCCCTATAAAAAGAACGTTATTTACGTGGTGGCAAATCCACCACAATATGTACAATTGTGCATGTATGAAGTTCTTGGAAGCATACCCTCTAGGCAGAGTTAAACGGCAAGGCGTAACAAACGCCAGTAGCATCATCATCATTCGCGCTATCATAGCGATCACTTTTCTCTGTATATGCAAAGTTTTCCAAGTTTACATCACTGCCATCATCTGAATTGATTGAACTAAAGATCACTAGCAATTGAAGGATCAAATAATTCTTAATTTTTTTGTTTTCAAGGTTGCGCCGTATGTTGACTTGTTTTTTCTGACTTTCATTTGTTCAAAGGACTTGTTATTTATTTTGCTTTTAGCACCAAGGAACGGTTTTCATGTGATTGTTTTATATTCTAATTTATTGACCAACATCTTGTTAATAATATTTAAGTCTTACTAGCATTTATATTTTTTGTTTATTGTTACCAGACGACAGCTTTATAAACAGCTAACGAAAGCGACATAAAATTCATTTCTCATCAGAGCCGATAAATGACTTGCTGGTCGTTTCGCCAGTCGAAGGGTTAAGAATGATGATACTTTGAAGTACCTGTATAAAACGAACAGACTACATTTTTAGGATAGTAGTTGTATTCTGAAGGCTAAACTTTTATCCGTTGCATGTGTGCTAACTAAAACGCATAAAATGTTTGCTCCACCAAAAGATGTTGAGACACTATTATTGTCTATTTTAGTAGGAAAGATGAAAAGTTTAGCTCAGAAAACATTGTGAAGGGTTTGGAAAACCAGAATATGTTTGTTCTAATAAGGGCAACAACCAAAACACAGCCATTTTAGTAAACGATGCGATTATGTGTTTTACAAACGCAAACTTTTGTTTCTGCATGTAATGTAAGTGTGGTTTGTTTGTTTAACTTGTTCATAAATATATAAGTGTAACGTTTGATAGATTATCACTATATAAATTATAATTTTGCAGATTTACAGCATATTATTTGATAGCATCAATGCAGTAACCTGATCTTATAAATAATCGACCCTTAAAGCTCCTCTTCTATTGCACATAAAAGGTAGTTTTGGATGCAAACTGTAGTAAACATACACTGTATCAATAGGCACTATAACAATACTTTTATGCAGCATTATCGAATATAGATATAAAATATATAGATATTTTAAACGTGTATTATGTTTTTATTGTACAGGTTAATACAAATAAACATTTTTCAAGTCAATTTCTTATATAAGTGTTTCTATCTATGATACTTGTGGACGCATTTTTCCTTGCAGAGGCCTACCCAGCAGTCTTAATACCATGTGCTTATTCTACTTCTCCTTGCCTTTGCCTATAGACTTTGGAGAATGCCAAAACAGTAAAAAAAATTGTTGCACTTCGTAAAAACATTCAGAAAGCAGAACAAAAGCATAAACAAGCTACAAACAAGATTTTGAATTTTATTTTAATACGTTTTTTTCAGATTTAGTATTGCAAAAACAGCTTATTTTTTGGTTGCTAACAAAGACCAGTATATGTAAGGCAACTAATGGTAAAAATTAAATAATAAAGGCACTAAGCTAACCAGAAATCGATTTATTAAAAAAGGTTCGCGACATAATGTTGGCGACATAATAGTCGCTGACGACCATAATGTCACTATGCCAGCAAAAGGGTTAAGTATTTAAAAAGTCTGTGGACCAAAATTTTACCTAAATTTAACTTATATTGGACAGCATTGCCGTTCTAACTTTTAATTCTCATGTCATGAAAAAAGTGTTTTTGCGTAGTTCAAATGAAATAACAGAAAAAAATAAAAAAAACTGTTGAAGAGGTTGAAGGGTTGGAGAGAGAAAGGGAGAATGAGACGGGAGAGATAGGAAGAGGGATATAAAGGAGGAGAAGGAGAAGAAAAGAGAGGGCGAGAGTGGGAGGGAAAGAGAAAGAGGAAAAAAGAAGAAGGGAGAAGGAAAAGAGGAAGAGATGGGGAAAGAGAGGGTAAGAGAGGGAAAAAAAGGAAGAGATAGGGAAAGAGAGGGTAAAAGAGGGAAAAAAGGGAAAAAGAGGGAAAGAGATAGCGAAAGAGAAAGAAAGAGAGGGAGAAAGAAAAAGATATAGGAAAAGAGAGGGAAAGAGAGAGAGAAAGAAGGAGAGAAAGGGAGAGATACGTAGTTGGAGAGAGATAGGGAGAGATAGGGAGAGATAGGGAGAGATAGGGAGAGAGAGGGAAAGAGAGAGATAGGGAGATAGAGGGAAAGAGAGAAAGAGAGAGAGAGAGAGAGAGAGGGAGGGAGGGAGAGGGAGAGGGAGAGGGAGAGGGAGAGGGAGAGGGAGAGGGAGAGGGAGAGGGAGAGGGAGAGGGAGAGGGAGAGGGAGAGGGAGAGGGAGAGGGAGAGGGAGAGGGAGAGGGAGAGGGAGAGGGAGAGGGAGAGGGAGAGGGAGAGGGAGAGGGAGAGGGAGAGGGAGAGGGAGAGGGAGAGGGAGAGAGAGAGAGAGAGAGAGAGAGGGAGAGAGAGAGAGAGAGAGTGGAAAAGAGAGGGTGAGATAGAGAGAGACAGAGAGAGAGAGAGAGAGAGAGAGAGAGAGAGAGAGAGAGTGGAAAAGAGAGGGTGAGATAGACAAAGAGGAATTGAAAGATCTGCAATCATTCTAGTCAGATAATAAATCTTCCAATCAGTTTCATTATAACCGTCTTTTGCTAAATTTAATCAGTTGTTTTGCTTTAGCCCAACAACTTTGCAGCACTTTTAGTATAAAACTTTTAATATTTTTCCGCACTTTTATAGCAAAGAATTTTTGAAGCACTCCTGCTGTAAAGAAATATTACCGCCTTGTTAGCGTGATGCAGTATTGACCATTGCGTACTCTTATCACACGTCATGTTTTTTTTCTAAACCCAAAACTTAAGTGAAATTTTGTAGGAAAATATTGTGAGCCTGGGAGCTTAACATGTTGTCCTATAGGGTTCAAGTAACCTCTAGCAGAGCAAAGCTTACTTTTTAGATAGGATCATATCTTAACCATTAATTATTTACCTTTTGTTCAGTAAACTATCTTACCTCTGAACAATAAATTACTACTTTAAAGTTGAGCATCAAAGTTTTTTCTGTGTACATAATTATTAGTTATCAAACAACCATGAAATGTTTTTATTTTTTGTACTCCTAATTCAAGCTGATGTTACTCTAAAAACACTATTATAGAACATAGTAACATAAGCTGTTATTCACACACATCTGAGTATCATTGTAGGAGCTACAAACTTTAGAAATGATATTAGCAAAGTTAGTTATACGAATAGACAAAACAGAAGAAAATAATCACAGCCACATGATTTGTTTAACGAATTTAGGAAACCAAAAAAGTTACCAGCACACAATTACTATATGAGACCCATATTACCAACATAATTACTATCTTAAAACGTGCTGTATTCTCAGAAATTGAAGTGCAACAAATGATGAGAAAAGCAAGGAAACATAGCTAATATTGACCGCTCTAACCTGAGGATTGGAACTTCAGAAACTTAATTATAATGATTCCATCTTAGTCCCAACTTGAACTAGAAAATATTTGTCACATGTAAATGTTCCTTTATGTATCAAAATAAAGATAATTTGGTGTATGGGAAAATACAATATATTAACTCTGGTAGAAATAATGTAATAAAATTAAAATAGTGCATATGGATAACTCAAAAAACAGATAGTTTGATTTTTATAAAAACTAGGTGTTCTATTGTATAAACATGTGATGTAAATTTTAATATTTTTTGCACAATACTAGTTTATCCTTATGCTCTTGATCTCCTGTTTCCAGTAAAGAGACATCTCAGGTTAAACTCAACCTTTTCGCTTAATGAGCTCTGTGTCTCTCTCTCTCTCCCACTCTCTCTCCCTCGCCTTCTCCTTCTCCTCCTCCTCCCTCTCTCTCTCTCTCCCTTTCTCTCCCTCTCTCTCCCTCTCTCTCTCCTTCTCTTTCCCTCTCTCTCCCTCTCTCTCCCTCTCTCTCCCTCTCTCTCCCTCTCTCTCCCTCTCTCTCTCCCTCTCTCCCGCTCTCTCCTTCTCTCTTTCCCTCTCTCTCTCTCACTCCCTCTCTCTCTCTCCAACTCCCTCTCCCTAGCCTTCTCCTTCTCCTCCTCATCCCTCTCTCTCTCTCTCTCTCTCACTCCCTCTCTCTCGCCTTCTCCTTCTCCTCCTCCTCCTCTCTCTTTCCCTCTCTCTCCCTATCTCTTCCTCTTTTTCCCTCTCTCTCCGTCTCTCTCCCTTTCTCCCTTTCTCTCTCTCTCTCTCCCTATCTCTCTCCCTCTCTCTCTCTAATAAATAAGTTGATAAGATATTCCCCCATAACAATATACCTAATTCCAACTACTGAAATCTTTGCTTTGACCTCTGAAGCTCTGTAATAAAAGTATATTGGTATTTAATAAGCTACATTCTTGGTTGTAATACTCATCCACACTAATCATAATGCATGTTTAGAAATTGCATTGCAGAGCATCTGGAATTTTCTACTCTAGCAATATTTCTATCCTAGCACTTTAAAGTGTGAAAGATCCTAACTAATTTATCGCTGATAAACCTAATTCAGTCAGAATACTAAAAATATTCAAATCTGGCATGCAGGTTTTTTGCACAACATACTGTTGTGGAATGTGATCCGTTGAGAGCTGAGCATAGGGCTGAGCTAAGCCAAGCCAGGCTGTGCTCAGTTAGGAAGAATAACTAGGTGAGAGTTAGGCCAGTCAGAGCCAAGCCAAGCCAGGTAGAGCCAAGCCAAGCCGAGCCACGTAGAGCCAAACCAAGCCAAAGCTGAGCCGGGTCAAGCCGAGCTAAGTGGAATGATAGGCGGAGCCTACGCGCTATGTAAGCCTGATCATTTGTGCTAAAAAGCGGAACTGTTCTGGGCCCAGTGTTCGAATTAGGGGGGAGGGGGTACGCAGGGATACGGCGTATCGCTAAGAAGAAATTATGGGGGTACTCTCTGGAAAGCGTATCCCCTAACATTAGTTTGCTCATATACTATGAAAATTCGATAAAATCGCTATGAAGTCAACAAATATTCACATAACTTTTCAATCTTTTAGCCCTAGTGTCTCTCAAACCGAAAACAGTAAGCACTAAATTAATGTATTATGTATAACTGATCAGCTCATTACCTAAACTATGCTAATACTACATCAACCCTAAGCTTTATCTAAGATGAATACATGTAGGAATGCTGAAAGTCTGAGGCCATTAAATTTAAATTTTAGACCTGCGCGTTTCTTAGCTATTTCGGGCACACCTTTAATAGGTGAAATTTTTGAGATTTAAGGTGATCTCTGTTTGCTAGGTTTTTTCATGTCTATGTTAAAAGATGGGCTGTATCTGTTTGCTTAAAAGTTAAACCAATCTCATTTTTCCTGAGTAGTTGATTTTGTTGGAAAAACTTGAAATTTCCCTTCTTATTTTTTTGGTGCACTGATAGTTTCTCCCAAACTCATTTCATTTCTATTTTAATGAATATATCTGTGAAGTTAGGCACTCAAGATGAATTTACTGTGTAATAAAATAATACCAAATATACCACGGCAAAATATTTGTTTTCACTCAGATAAGCTGTGGAAATCTACTACTATATAAACGGCAATTGTTGTCTCTGTGTGTGTGTGCGTGTGCGTGTGCGTGTGCGTGTGCGTGTGTTTGTGTGTGTGTTTGTGTGTGTGTGTGTTTGTGCGTGCATGTGTGTGTGCGTGTGTGCGTGAGTGTGTGTGTAGAGCATCATATAGAGCACCGTTTTTTCCGGACTATTAGGCGCTACTTTTTTTTGATGGTTGATGAACCATGCGGCTTATATAAGGGTGCGGCTATTCTGTGGTTTTTTTCTCTGATCGCTAGGGTGCATTAACAAGAATCTCCGGTTAGTAAGCCTCTGTACATAACATGTTCATCGTTTTTACACAAAAATCACATAATCTCTGATTAGCTCGCCTATTTACAGTGCCCAACAGCACTGTTCCGTTTTAAACAGCAAAGTTGCTGCCATGTTAAAAAGCACCGTCCTGAGTTCTGTGGCCTATACAAAAGTGCCCATACAAATGTACTCATCATTAAATAAATTAAAGAAACGAGTACTAATTTACATGTAATTAGTATTTACTACCAACGTGTACCGAGAAGGTCATGTGAACGTTTGTTTCTTGAGGTCGCTGGAAAAAACGCTGTTCTCACCTACTAAATTTATACATCAGGTGAGATCTTTAAAAGGTGAGTACTTCTCATTCAAAGTAGTATTTTCTATGAATTGCCACACCTCCACTACAGAACCCTTTCACTTGCGTCCGTGTACAAATCTAGCTATCAGCCTACTGCCAACCATTTTGCCGATATTGCTTCATGATATTTTTACCATTTGAAACTCCATCTAGAACGTTTGTTTTGGTTATACATTTCAGTTTGCCAACATGTTAACAAACACTGGTATGTAAAACTATTACTTTCACCACCATCAACATAATTATCTGTGTAATCTCAAAAATTTGAATTAGCTATAATGTCATCAACATAAGTAGTTATTTGTTTTTAACTCGAACGCGTTAAATGAACTTGCACAAAAAATCTTCAATTTCAAGTGGGAAATTCCAAAACAAAGATTAAAATATTAAACTTTAGGCTAATTTTATAGAGAAATCTTAGAACAACACTGTCACTATCATAAAAGTCCTAAAGATCATTGGTTATGTTATCAATGAATAATAAAATTCAGTTGCTAGCAATTGCTAGGAAAGTCCCAAAAACGTTTCTACGGCGGTCGACCATAGAAAAACGCATGAATGAGTCTGCTTTAGTGAAAGGGTTGAAAACGTTGGATTTGCCACTGTTTGTGATAGTAAAAATGTTCATTTCCTTTCGCAGCCGAGTTCCTTTTACTTTTTTTCCAGCTACGAGTACTACAGAACTATAGCTACTACGAAACTTGAACAGGTACTGCTACTGTGTTTTACCTACTAAATTTTTACATCAAAAAGGTTAGTACTTCTTATTCAAGGTTGCATTGTCTATGGATTGCCACACCTCCGCTACATAACCCTTTCAATTGTGGCCATTTACAAATTTAACTATCCGCCTACTGCCAGCCGTTTTGCCGATGTTGCTTCATGATATTCTTTCAACTTGAAACTCCATCTAGAATGTTTGTTTTGGTTATATTGTAGATTTTGCCAACATGTCAACATACGCTGCTATGCAAAAATTTTTTTGTATCCATACTTTGCGCATAGCCTCACATACTAAAGTGATGGGAGGCTGCAAAGCTAAAACGATCCTCCACAATGTTCCATATTCTTACAAAACCAATACTTTCACCACCATCAGAGTCAGTGCTGCTAATGCTATTCTCAATATCTGTGTAATCACAAAAATCTGAATCAGCTGTAATGTCATCAACCGAACTTGCGCGGGCACTCCGAGCGTTGCGATAGGCAACGTTGAGAAGAGAGCAAGCACCGTATATTACAAAAAAGCACAGTATCTCATTCACATTTAGAAACGCTTGAAGCAGTACAATGCCTTCCAAAAAGCTTGAAAGCCTGGAGAGCCTGCCCACACGCAAGAATGAATCGATTCCCATAGAGAAAGAGACTGAATTCACAAAGCAGCAGCTAAACGAGCAGAAACTGCAAAGCAAACACAGCTACGCCTACAACGAAACAGAATAGCTGCTGCTAGAAAAGCAGAAACCGCTGAACAAACACAGGTACATCGAGAGAAGGCCAGAATAAATGCTGCAGCTGCTAGAAGTGTAGAGACTGCTGAGCCGACTCACCAGCAACTCTAATGGCTCAGAGCAGCCATTACAGAAGCCAGACGTGCAGGAACCTCCGAGAAGAGGCAGCGGTGACAAGAATATGATGAACTAGCTACAACAGCTGCTCGACAAGCTGAATTTTCAAAGCAGTAAAAATGCCGACAACAGCAAGATGCACTAACTACAGCAGCTGCTAACGGGTGTCGTGTATGGGCAGAAAACTTTGCACTTGACTACAGTCCTGCAACACAGTATACGACCAAATTTTTCTATGGGACGAGTGTCCAAAAATGCTCCAGATGCAATGCCTTATGTTGCAAAGATGAGAGGCAATATATGTAGTTTATAGAGTAGATTTTATTGATAATAAGTTTTATCAACGCAACCACATTACTGCTGCACAGTTTGTATATACCATGTCAAAACACAGGCTAGAGACGAAGAACTGGTGAGTTATGATTAGTGTTTAAGCATGTAGAAGTCTCAATTCAGTAAATGCTGGCAATAGCTTAGCAGTGAAATAGTAAAATATTATCTAGAATTTCTTAAAATATGTAAAGCTTTTCAATACAGCCAGTTTGAAGAATTTCAGATTGCCTAGAGATGTCATTTTCATTATAAGTTATTTGTACAAAATTAAGACAACTCTGATTTGAGTGGTTTGAGACTGATGCATTGTTGACTAGCTGTAAAACACATTACATATATTCATTGTTCTCTCCAACATTATTGAAAAGTGTGAGTGCATATGTCTATTCAGTCTGATCAGCACAAAAAAACCAGTAGATTGCATATTTGGAGTTGTTTTACAGTATGAAAGACAACTATCAATAAAACCATTGCTTTACATAAATTTGATCCCGAACACGGGTAATGTAGTTAATGAGATATAATGATGATGATAGTCGTTTACATGAGACTGCAGCAAAGCATGACCTTGGCATCATGAGGTCCACTTTAACAAATATTATAGTTGATAATAGGTTCAGCATTCTAAAATTAGTTTCTTATGGACTTATACCAGCTTATTCGGCAGCTAATAAAAACCAATTTAAAGCTCTACAACTGCTTATTACCTTCGTGACAAAAGATCAGCAAAAAACTGCTGATCATTGAAAGTTGAGAAGGAAAGACAATTTCAAACTACATCACACCGCCTGATCTCGGTTATGGCTACTTCATTGCTGAAGGTAATGTTTTACAGATGATACATTCAAGTTATGATAAAATTTTTGTTTATTACCTGCATTTTTATATGTTAGAAAGATATATAGTATAAATATATCAGTTTAGGTTCACAGCATAAGCTGCTGTACTGCACTCTCTCTTAGTTACCTAAACTCTAAATTTGTTCTGTAGTGTCACGCTACTGCAAATGAGAAATAGTATTATTGCTGTATTGGTCACAACAAATGATGCTAATCAATGAGTATATGTTATTACCTGACTTATGGTCAATAATTGTAAGTTGCAGCTAAAGTTTAGATAGGTGCTTATAATAAGATGAAGGGTACTATAGTTTAGTTGCACTCCGTGGCTTGTGTAAAACTGACTTTCACAAGCCATTATCATATTTTTATCTTTGAAAATATTTCCTCTAATTTCTCAAATCCAACTAGTGTTTTAACTGAGTAATTTTTAGTTTCGTTTTTTAACAATTATCAAATAATTTATTTCAATAGCTTATGAGCATCTGAAATTCTATAAAAAGTGAACGATTTTACTTGACATCCCATCACCAGCAACATTAAAAGCAAATTATACTTTAATTTGACAATTAGCACAAATTAAAACCGGCCATTTTGAGGCCTACACCAAGAGATTAAAACTTCTGGGGCATTTTATTGACTGATATTTCCATGGAGCTCTGTCTCTATTATTTACAAACTCACAGTTGTTACTTCAGTTGTACAACCATGTATGTTATATGATGTTCCTTTATTTTATTAAAACAATATAGAAAGGTCCAGTAGATTAATTTGAGTTTGTTCAAATTTCACCTAAAAAGCAACTAAAGATTGGGTAAAACTATGTTATGACAGAAATAGCTCTAAAGATATTAAATGAGCATTTTTAAAAAATGTTAATAAACAATCAACCATTAATGCTATCAGCTTTCTATCAAATCGAAATGTCGATGTAACATTGAATAAACATATTGTCTGCTAAACTATAAGTAAGCATGCATTTAAACAATCATTTAGGTAAGTTCTAGTTTATTATTATGTTACAATAGTTGTTATGAGTCCCCCTTATGCTGATAGCCGTTGCTATAGTTTCTGATCTACACTGACAAAATTGGTTATATCACTATAGTAGAGCATTTAACCAGAGTTGCGTACTCTACTTGAAAGTTTTGTAATAATATTAGATAAAATAAAATAATAGCCACTATAGATAAAAATGTCTACTATAGCTAGCAATTCCCACTACATTCAGCAAAGTTCATCCTAGATAACGTCATCTACCATAGACAATAATTTCCACCATAGACAACACTGTCCACTATAGTTATAAATGTCCATCACAAATAACAATGTTTACCATATAAAACTTGTCCAGTATATATAATAATTTCCACCATCAATTGCAATGTCTAGAATAAGTAACAATTTTCACTATAGATAAAGATTTCCGTTATGGATAACCATCTGATAATATCATAAGCAATCATAATGTGGTCAGCATTGATCCAATGCTTTCTTACCGCTGATAGCACTTATTTTGTTTCTGTCTAACATCATCCAGATTATATATTTCACTAGTGTAGGAAATAAGCAAGAGTTGCATATGTCACCTAGGAAATCACTTAATGGTGGCATCTTAATTTATATATTTGTTGTATATAAATCTTTGTTGTGTTAGTTTTCTGACAGCCATGCTATTATCATGTAACTTGCTACATCACATCTCTTACAGTCTTTAGACAATTAAGTTTTAATTTTCTAAGTCAAATGATTTTTAGTACCTTTTGCTCCAGATGTCTGAAATATTTTTTGCTATACCATTGATATCGTTACAAGAGCTGTTCTACTTTTCAAAGCTGATCTGATTTTCATAACGTCCTGTGCAGGTCTACTTTATTATGATTAATTTTTTCAAAATGTTATGGCAGAGTGTCATGACCTGAACCGGAGGGTCCAAATCCATGGTCACTGACATCAATGAACTGAAGATTCGGGCCATTGTGGAAGGCCTGGTCACCGATGAACTGTTTCGGATGACTGAATGATAAATAAAGATACCAATCAATAATTAAAGCAAAGGAGTTGGAGGCTAATATAAGTAATTGTTATAAAATAAAAATAATGTCATCATAGCAACAGAGCAAGCACAGCCTTTGCATGACTGTTATTTGTATGCACACATTCGAAATCATGTATTTGTATATATTTTTGACAAAATATGTATTCTCTTGTGAATATTCTGTTGGTGTGTATATTTATTGCTTGACTATGTTGTGAAGAGTAAAAAACCGGCAGTTTCCTTTACACTTGTGACAGCAGTGGAACAAAGGATTTTACAAGACCGAGTATAAAGACAGGAACATCTCTGAGAGTGGGCGAACTGTGTGTTGGAGACAACATCACCGCTCTCTGGCAGTTGATGAGTACTTGCTTGAGTATGTCTGTGGAAAGGATGTTGCTGAGCTCGGTAGGTTGTATTACACGAGCAACCCTGCCCTTGATTTTAGCAAGTTTTTTTTGTGTAAACCATAGATGGTTGATGCTCGAGGAACTTGGACCGAATAACCAAATGGCTGGCCGAGATTATTGCACGGCTAGTAATGGTAACCGAGCCCCCGCCGTGACCCATCAGTTCAAGGCACTTCAGTACTAGAAATCCAGAGATGCAAAGTATTTCATCAGCCAGTTCAATAAAGTAGCTAAAGCTAGTTCGTTGTTGGAAGAGATAGGCCTACTGCATTTCCAAAAGACCCTGAAAAGGAGGCAGAGAACTGCAAGTAAGCCGACTGCTTAGGAACTGTCCCTGACATGCTCAGAGTCTAGTTTGGCCTCTTGCCTTTACATGCTAGCAACAAGCTGAGCACCGAAAAGTGGACCGCATCAACCTCCCACTACAAGCCCATCTGCCAGGTTGAGAAACTGGTCCCGGTGGCGTAGGAATACCTGTTGGGCCAATGCAGGGTCAGCATGGCAAAGGAACAACTCTGCACCTCAGTCAACCAGGCTAGCTGAAAAGACACCACTAGGCTATGCTTGCAGCTATCTTGATAAAAACCATCAGATTTAAAACAGAGATATTTCAGATCAAACCTGAGGGCCAAGGGCTAGGTTACGCATGAACCACGGATTAGGCTTCTGAGGAGGAAGCAGTGATGATCCATGACCATGCGGTCAATTAGGTGGCCTGGCGCATACAACAGCTGGTACAGTAGGTGCAGCACCTCCAACAGTAAAAAAGCCGATATCAAGAAAAAAGGACAGAAGTCCACGCAGTGTTAGGTCTGTGATGCCCAAGGCACTTGCACCAGCATTGCTCCAAGAAGTCAGTACATTGAAGAAACAGCCACGGGACACAACAGTGGTGCCAACTGATAGTTAAACTAAAGCTCCCAACCAGTGTTCCACCAATAAAATATATCAGTTGGCACTGAATTAAAGGCCTATCATAATGGACGGCCTGACCAGACACCGACTGAGAAAGTGAAAATTATGAGCCGATAAAAGAGGAGCTCTTTCTTTGCAAAGATGGCATTGGAAAAGATAGTGGTCATATGTCTCTTATACTACATGTAGGCCTACTTCCTGGCTATAGAGCTCAGACTCTTGAATGACGGAACTGGCATGCCATCACGCCTGCCTGAACCAAGCCGAGCCATACAAGGCTGTTAAGCTCACTCCATTGGATCAATCACTTCAGGAGCCAACTCCAGGAGCCTGGGCGCTTGGGCTCCTGGGTCATGCCTTGGGGTTGAAAGGGAAATTGATCGGCTGGAAAGCTGTCAGAAACCTCTTAAAAGGGTGCTAGGACTGTTTCGCGGTATGCACGCCAGTCAGACTCTGCTGGCACCATAGATTGCAGTCTTGACAGATTCTTGAGTGGCTGAATCAGAGAGAACGATCTGGCTTAGCGATAGCGGTGCCAAATCAGTCCCAACAGAAGCACTGAGCCAGTCTTTCTCCGCCACTTATTTCCTCCTCATCAAGTTGGAGGGAAGTCCTGTGCAGCTTCTGGTTGACATCAAATGCACCACAATTGTGCTGAGCAAGCACATGTTTGACCAGCATGATGTTTTTGGTAGTTGAACAATGCACAATAGTTTCAGCAGCCATGATAACCATTAAAGAACATCCATGATCTGTATGGACAAACATGACTGTTTGCTGCTCAGTAAGGTCAAAATGGTGTATGACAAGGTGGTGCTAACCAAGACCAAAATTGTTTTTCTGTGCAGATAGGCGACTAGGAACTACTGTCTGTTATTAGTGATCTTGGGCTGTTTAAACGGACTGCCTCTGGCTACAAGCGTAAACCCACTGAGGGCATAGAAAAGTGTCGTAGCGGGCAGTCTAAACCGCATGGACCTACTCCTCCACATCCAAGCCAATCACACAGTCAGCACATACAACAGGGGTATAGGACTATTAGATGAAAGATGAACCATCCTCCTCGCAAGCATGGATGAACCCTTCTCTTGCGGGCATGGCTATTCTTGGGGAGGTGGCCAGCCTACTTGGTAAATATCTAGGTAGTGGCCCAACGTAACTGCACAAACCCAGTACTGGCCAATTAGCTGACACAGTTTCTTACATGCTACTAAAACAGGATCTGCATTGCTGACGGATATATGAGCCAGACTTCTAAAGTGAAACATTTATTTTTATTAAAGGAAGGAACTCATCTTATTTGCTTGCCACCGCATTGATTGAACCTAAAAAGAAAAACAAAGTCCAAGCTAGAAATCTGAGAAATTTTGGGAACAAACTCATCAAGCCCGCAGTTAGATCATGGAGCTTCCCAGTAATACTCATCCAAAAATAAGAATGGTATGAGGGATTTCTGGGTCGATTACCAACGGCTAAATTCCGTCACCGACAAGGATACCTACCTCCTTCTCTGGATCAACGATAGATTTGATGCATTGCCTGGCAGCAAGTACTTTAGCACACTGAACTCGGTCAATGGTCATAGAAAAGTTTTTTTAGATGCCAAGGCACAGAAGAAGTCAACATTTGCTACTTGCTGTTTTTTGGAAACAGAAGGCTTTGCTTTCTTTCTGGTTCCACCTTGACACAAGCCACCTTTCAGAGGCTGATGGAGAATTTACTGCACAGCTTCCATTGAAAGGCGCTACCACTCTATCTGGACGGCATCATATTCATTGCCCCCGATTTTGGCACACACTTGAAGCATTTGGTGAAGGTGGTCCAGTAGATAAGAGAAGCCAGCCTAAAGCTAAAACCCGCTAAGTGTGATTGCACAAGTGTGATCCCTCTAGTCACAAATTTGGCAGCTTAGCTACAGGGTGAGCCCAAAAATAGTGGCTGACACAAAAAACCAGGGCAGTCTGTCAATTGACAATTTCCACAATACTTCAAAAGCTAAAAGGTTTTTGAGAATGGTAAAACACTACCAAAATTAGGCTTCCAACTTTGTCACTATAGCCTTGCCTAAAAATCAATTTATGAGTAAAAAGGAGTGAGTGTGAGGCAAAAAAAGGAAATGACCTTCGATAGGTTTAAGAAAAATCTCTCCTCAGGTCCTGTGCTAGGACACTAAGATCTGAGCTTGCTGTTTAATTTTGATATGGGTGCTAGTGGTATTGAGGTAGGTGCAGTGCATTCTCAGTTGCAAGAAGGAGCAAAGAGAGTGATAGTTTTCTTCAACTAGACACTGGCCTGGAGAGAAACTATTGTGTGAATGCAGGAAGGTTCTTGCCATGGTAAAAGCCTTGAAACTCTTTTGGACTTATAAGTACTTAAACGGCACACATTTCTTCTTACGTACAGATCACACTTTTCTGTAGTGGCCGTGTTGGCAAAAAGAGATATCTAATGAAGTGACTAGATAGGTGGAGATTTTGGCTGAGTTTCAGCTTACACTAAAAGACCGAATCAGTCACCGTCACAGGATTGCCGATAGACTCAGGTGACAGCATTGCAAGCTTAACGAGCTAAGAGACGGAGGACCGACTTGCAGAGAGCATGCTTTGGAGGATCAGCACTCCTCGTTGACATTTGAAATAAGCCTGTTTACTGCATGGGGGTTGCAAAGACTGTGTGCAAGATGGGCAGTAAAAGGGGCCGATCTGCTATTACTGCAGCCGGAGAGCAGATCCATGACAGACCTGAAGCCATTGTGGGACTCCGCAACACGGGTGAGGACTTGGGGAGCTTCCAAAAAACTGGCTTAGATACAAACCGCTTGAAAAAGATTGGTGGCCACCATGTACCACACTCTAAAGGAGGCCCTGGAGCTGATTGGGGAGCAGCTTGAGCGCTGAGTCTAAAACCTAGGCTATGAAGCTACATGTACAATCCAATGGGTTACTAGAGGCCCAGATTTTCTCATATGGCCAACAACAATGGTGTTAGGTTTTCTCACTGGTTATCAAGGAAACGACCGTCTGGCAGATTCACTTCTTGCTCTCTTTGGGGTGAGTAGTCCAATCAGCCAGCTGTGACTTACCTGCTACTGGCTAAAGATGACAGCCACAGTACTGAGACTGATAAAGAGCTATGAGATCTGTAAGGTGGCAAAACATGGTACCACTAAATTGCTGGTGGCAGGCATATGATTAATAAAACAATGTTTTTGGTGTATTTAAGGTGATTTAGTGAAACAAGGCCTTCTTTTTCTGCACTTTTTAGTGAACCAGTTTTTTTTCGAAAGCACAGTGATATCACCTTATATGTATATCACTATCTAGCAGGTTCAACGCATTCCTGTCAACACAGCTATGGCAAATTCAGGTGAGACTTTTCACTTCTTAGCAGAAATGTTGTACCTGTTAGAGCCTGTGGGGTCAGAAAAAAAATCAGTTATTGGCCGGCTTGCTGAGCTCAGAAGAAGAGACCGTGTCAGTTCATGAGCTAGGCTGCCTAGGATGACACAGTTAGTTTCCATGGCAACTTGGAAGAGTGCTCTGACCAGGCTTCTTCCTCTGGCAACTGAGCATTGGCAGTTGGGATGACCAACAAAAAAGGAAAGGCAAGGCAAAGGCTGGAAAGGCATTGGCAGGAGAAAAAACCTGGGTTAAACTCTAGCAACAATGGACCAGGCTATGGACCTGCCTACATTGTACCCTTCAAAAAGACTCTAAAAAGCCTACCAGCCAAGATGCCTTTAGAGATAATGAGATCGTTGACCAAGTAGAGGAAGTTGAGAAAGCTGAGTCGGAAGAGCTGGCTCGCCACTTGTGCATAACTGCAACCAAGTCTGTTTGTTTGCAGGCCTCACACAGCCTTTTCTGCAGAGGATACGCATCCAGCTAACCACAATTCAAACTGAGCCTAAAAAGGATGTTCTGTACACTAAGCAGGATCTGCATTGCTGATGGATATATGAGCCAAACTTCTAAAGTGAAACATTTATTTTTATTAAAGGAAGGAACTCATCTTATTTGCTTGCCACCGCATTGATTGAACCTAAAAAGAAAAACATAGTCTAAGCGAGAAATCCGAGAAATTTTGGAAACAAACTCATCAAGCCCCCAGTTAGATGATGCTTTGATACTAAAATAAAAAATTTGCTAACAAAAGCATTGTTTGCAATGATTAATTGCATAATCTGCATACGATAAAAGTTGTCCATAAAGATGGCAGAAACCGATAGAATGGCGTCACGAAAAGACGAAGGATTGCTTTACTGAACAACTGTTATAGAGAAACTATGAAAAGCATTCTACTTGCAGTTAAAAACTGCATTGGTTGTTTAATGAAGATTTTTTTCAGGAAAACCAGCAAAATTGACCAGTAGGCTACATACCGTAGTGATTTGGGAGCTGAAATTAGTGTAGACGGATCATACCACCACCAGAAAACGATGCACACTCTTCATTTCTTAATACAAAAAAGACACAAATTCATGGTGGAGAGTAGACTTGCTGGGGAAATATTGCATTTGGGGTGTCAACATTCTAAACAGAAGTGAGCTTGCAGGCTGAACTATAATGATTCTTAATTGAACATGAACCTAAAAGGTCCCACACAAAACTAATCTCTGATTGAACAATGCTATAAATATAATACAATTCTATTTGTATCAATACTACTCAAAAAATAAAATATATATTAGTAACTGGCACAGTATGACAAAAAACTGAAAAAATTGTGTTGAAGAAAGATTAATCTTTGTATTTGTGTAAGTGCAAAAATTTAAGTGGTGTTAGTAGTGGATAACTTGTATCTTAAACTCTTCCACCTTGAATTATAGCGCCATTTCCTTTTTAGCTGAGAGAAAAGGGTATTTTGGAAACTTTATGTCATATCAACTGTTGATTAGTTATTGATAACCGATCATAGTCAGTCACATCTATATAGCCCAAAACCTGTTGTGGCGATGTATAGAAATTTTTAAACTATCAACCAAATGGCCATCAAAATCTTTATAGACTTTCAACACAATTCTTATGCTGGTTTACTTTCACAGCAAAAGTCTTTAAAACAAATGACATTAAAGTTTCATTTTGGCAAAATTGCAGCTAAACAGTGAAGAAATTAGACAATTTTATAAAAAAAATACTAGCGGCGCTACCCAGCATTGCTCAAGGGTTAAAAATCAGTGTATAAAAAGTGAGAGATAATGAGAGTTGCCACACACTTGCTATTACCCTGGCAAAATGCTAATAATTTATATAATTTGAGTAAGCCTAATAATAAGAGCTACAGCTTCTCATGACATTACGACGTCACATTACGCCATGACCGAAAGTGGCAGTGTATTTGCTTCCATATAACGACATGTTGCCTAATTAATACATGAAGCTCGTGTGACTAAATTGGTAAGGCTGAGTTGGTAATATTCAAGCTATAGCTGTTTAAATCTTTATTTAAAGATATAAACAGCTATAGCTGAAAAATACAAAAGAAAAATTAAATTGTTTTAAAATAGATGCACTCATTTACCATCTCTGACTTTGCAGGCAGTTCAATAACCAAGCTACCTTGAAACCTTTCTTTAACTTCTGATTTTTGTCTATTTTCAGGCTTCTATCGACACTATTTTTTAGCTGATCCTACTGTCATGGTTGCTGATAATGCCACATATGTATTCTACAGCTCGGAAAAATCAGGAAACTTATGTGGTGGCCATAATAAGCAACTGGACGGATATTACACCGTGATTAAATGCGTGTCACCAATTAATGGCCAGCTCTATCAGATTCAGTTTATGACTACAAATTAAATGATCGGGTATGGGATTGAGGTATACGCTGCTTTGTAAAAGCTGTGCTATGAAATTCTTAACCAGTATGGTTATCAAAATATTTAAACATGTGTACTACTTGCAACAGCAACAAAAACTTCTTGTGTTAAACTAGATTAATCAGCAAATTATTGTGTTACTTGTGTTTTCGATGCCAAAACAGTAAATTATTTTATGTATGACAATAATGAAACTTGCAAAATGAGCTATCAATTTTTGCATGATTGGCTAGCTGACCACGTATATGGTTCCAATAATCATAAGGTCAACAACAGGTCACCCATTACTAGTTTTTAAGTGAGTTTTGTTTACTTTGTTGTAAAAATGCGGCAAAAACTTACTATCAAAATAAAAAGGTTAGTATAATATTTTTTCTAAACCTATTAATGTACATTAATTGTGATAAAATTAAACAGCAATTAAAAAACTTCATTAGATAGCTTTTGTCAGTATACATAAAACTGTGATATGACAAGATGCTAAAAAACCAGCTATAAGTTTTACAGACCATTGCATATTTATAAAGTGACCTCTCTAACTACAGCATAAGTTAATGTATATGCGGGAGAGAGGGAGAGAGGGAGAGAGGGAGAGAGGGAGAGAGGGAGAGTGGGAGACAGGGAGACAGGGAGACAGGGAGAGAGGGAGTTAGGGAAAGAGGGAGACAGGGAGACAGGGAGACAGGGAGACAGGGAGACAGAGAGACAGGGAGACAGAGAGAGAGGGAGTTAGAGAAAGAGGGAGAGAGGGAGACAGGGAGAGAAAGAGAGAGGGAGTTATGGAGAGAGGGAGAGAGGGAGAGAGGAAAAGAGGGAGAAAGGGAGAGAGGGAGAGAGGGAGAAAGAGAGAGAGAGAGATAGAAAGAGAGCTACAGAAAGAGATTGCAACCCAGACAGGCAGTTCAGGCAACCCGGAATTGTTAGTTCTCAAAATGAGGGTTTTCAATTTATACCTCATACTAGTCATAACATTATATTGTTTTGGCATTTGTGTGTTGCTGAGCTCTCCTAACCTTTTAAACTCTAGCTGTTGTTGCGGATGTGTGTCAGTAATCCTGAGCCATTTGTCAAAAATCTGAAATTTTAAAACCTTTATTAAATGTATTTAAACGTGCTCATAATTCAATGGTATTTGGTAAAAAAACTAGTAAAATAATTTGAGTCAGTATCGGTAGCTATCATATACAATTATTTTGTATCAACTTGATTGCATGCGTTTTTTTTTCTTGTGATTTAATCATAAGTTGAACCTTAGAAATATTATATGCTCTTATATGTACATTCATAACTATTTTTTAATTCAAAGGCAGAACTAGAACTTCAAAGCAGTCAGTAAAATTCATATACTTTTATGTCGCTCTAGTTTACTGCTCCTTAACTTGTAGATGGGTTACTTACAACTTACCGCTAATCAGATATATTTCAGTGTTCACACTCAAACTCCAGTTTATAATTTAATAAAAGCTTAACTCATTAACAACTTTGTGTTAGAATATTTGGGTACAAGTAAACATGCATTTTTGAAAACGAAGTTACTATAAAAATGAATAATTTTACATCTCGAACATATGAGACTCGATATAAATGTGTAACTCAATGTTTTTTATAACCAGCTTTGGGTTAATGTTTAGGAGACAATAACTGAGGAGAAATGGATGAGAGGATAGAAGCCAAGAGAAAAGAGCAACATTATAATTCATAACAAAAATAAACGTTACAATATAGTTTCTTGATACACTCAGCATAGCATTACATTTAATTGTATCTAACAGTTTTAGAATGCTAAATGCCAGCTTTTTCACCTTGATTAATACATGAACAAAATGAGTAACCAACCTCATATTCTTCTAGTGATGACACTTGCACATGACAGCTATTACTCATTTAAGATATGACAAGTTCTGTTTAGAACCCACTTGCATGTTGCTGGTCAAAGCACCCTTCTTCGAATCATTGTTGAAATGATTTTAGTTAGTATTAGCTGTAGTTATTCTATACAATTATTTTGTAATAACTAGGTTGCATGAATTCTTGTTCTGTTATTTATTGTTATTTATCAGCTGAACCTTAAAAACCGGATATTCACTTACATTCAGAACTATTTTGCAATTCAAAGGCGGGACCAGTTATGGTAGTTAGTAACACTCATATACTTTTATATCGCTCTAGTTTACTGCTCCTTAACTTGTAGATGAGTTACTTACAATTTGCCGCTATTCAAATATATTTTAGTGTTCACACTCAAACTGCAGTTTATAATTTAATAAAAGCTTTACTCATTAACAACTTTGTGTTAGAGTATTTGGGTACAAGTAAACATGCATTTTCGAAATTAAAGGTAGTCTAAAAAAAATTTACATCTTGAACATATGACATCAACACAAATAGTTGAATAAATGCAACAAAGCATTATAATTACTTGAACAGATTCTCAGAGCTTATTGCAACTTTGCATCAAGTCATAAACAGGTTAGTTACAAATATCTATAATACTTTTGAATGCCTGTTAGCAGATTTATTTAGATTTCTGTACGACAAATCGTGTAAAATTATGCATTGCCTAATATTTTCTGTAGCAGTCCGGGGGAACCAGGGCCTTAGAGGCTGAGGTCCTGGTCTCCTTGGCTGCTGGGTAACAGGGTCTTAGAGACTGAGGTTCTGGTCACACTGATTACCAGGTACCAGGGCCCTGGAGACTGATGTATTGATTACCCTGATTAGGGTCAGGGTTTATAATCATCCGAGAAGGCTCTGTCATGAGTGAGGACATTTGAACATTTGAGAAGAATGTTATAGGAAACCAAATGCAGGGCATTTGGTTCTGTCCTTTATGTAATCTCTCCATTACCAGCCGTGCTCCTGCATGTATCAAGACGTTTGTACCTCGAATACCAGTGGTGTAAATAAACCCAATCGCCTGATTGATTATTCCTGTTTCCTTCCTGATCTTATCTTTTGATATCTTCTTCAATTTTGGGATATTTCACTTTTGCTCCAGTCCCTCAATGATGTCTTTGAGGTGATTGATTATCTCTCTCTGCTCCTCACTTGCTTTTGGTCTCTCAATCGGCATTTCTATTATCTCCACAAAGATTTCGCTTTGCAATACTTCTTCAACGGTATCAATATGTTCATTTACATTGTTCTGAATCAGACCGTTTGGTAGTGTCATCGTTACTCTCTGTCTTATCTCTTCCATCTTCAAGTCAGACATCTCCTCGTTTCTTTTGATGACTCTGACTTGATCTGCTATCCTTTGATCTGTTGTGCTAAAAAATCCTCGATCTTTCCATATCTGATGCATCCTTTTCATGTATCCTCTTTTCCCTGGTAATCTTTGGTAGTAGCATTCCATTGCATTGATGTTGTTTATTCGTATCCATCCTCTTTTCTTCACATTGTGATTAGTTGTCCCAGTAAAAGGTTGATGATTGCTCCCTGCCTGGGGTGGCACAGGTGAGCTGCCGGGCAAAAGTTGATAGGCTTGTCATGTCCGCTCGCCGCCGTAGGGGTTTCTTTCTGTTTGCGTATTCATTATCGGTGGTAATTTGCATAGGGTTTTCTCCCATAGCCTTAATCATTTTCCAATGCTACAAGGCAGTAGGTTTTGTGTAAGGTTAACTCCATTAGATTTTGGTTGAAACATCAACCTAACCCACAAAGCATCACACACTACTATAAGTTTCTATAAAAAGCCTTTTCACAGTAACGGGTCCAGTTAAGCGTCGAGCACCAAGCCGATATTAGCGGATCTTTATCAAAGTCAATCCTCTACTGGCACTTAATTATTATCATTATTATTATTATTGTTATCAATACAACAATTATACTCATCATTTACAATAGAAAAACATTATCAAATTATTTTGTGTCAAGCTAAGAAACACTGAAATGCAACACTTTAGAGTGAAGACTTGTAATAGTAATATATCTTTTCCATCTAACATGCAAACTTGCTAATAGAAAACTAAATTCTTATTCTGTTTCGTCATGCACTATCTTGAAACATTACATTCAGTGACGAAAGGGCCATAACTAAGTCAGGCAATATGACGTAGTCGTAAATATTTTTACTACTCTTTATAGGTGCCCATTGAGCTGGTTTACCTCCATAACTTGTTAACTTTAGAACGCTGAACTTTTGCTGTAAGTGTAAGGTTAGTTGAAATGTTTTGCATTATGTCCAACAATATTGTTTCATTATATAACATTTACACATCAAAAATGTTCATCTCTGCATGAATTCTTTTTTAAAACATTCATCCAAGTCGAGGCCATTCACATAATTTTAGCTCATATAATAGAACAAATTAGTCTACTACAGCAAACTCAAACAAAACATATCATAGTTGGTGCAGCGTATATTTCTGTTTCCCTTTCCCAATTATGGCAGTTTCTAGACTGACCCAACATCTCTGCTGATGGCACCACAAAAACATGCTGTAATCAATAAAACAAAGAGAATAAATATATGTTATTTATAGGCATGTCGTTATAATTCGTATCTAGTGAACGCTTTCAATTTGGAAGTTCAATAAATTGCAAATGCAATTTTTATAAAAAAAAATAAATGTTTAATAAAAGTACAAGTACGCCAAGCCAACAACTTGACGCTTTGTTTCTGAGAGTTAAAGACAAGCAATGATCAATCGATTCTGCTCCACTTTTTACAAATGAGAAGTGAACATAAATTCTAATCATAAATCTAATTTACTCACTTTATTAATTGGTAGATGTGCTCATGAGTAATAAAGTGATTACCTTTAGTATATTCAAAACTTGTTCACCAATCTTTACCATAATCTTGCAATATTATATAGATTACTTAGAAAGCCGTTAATTTAACGATTAAAAATGTTTATTTTGTAGCAAAAACTCACTGTGCATTCATATCACATATGTGTGCCGAGGAAGTTACATCATAGTCCTAAACAGGGAAATTTAATCAGAATGTGAACACCACAGTATATATCAGATATTCAAAGTTAAAGATAAATTTACTTTTTTTCCTATCTTCTTGTGCAGCATATCACTGTTGACATCTGTCAGCTCTAGCCATGAGCTCTCTACCCCAATCTTTGACCACCTAATGCCCAAAAAAGTCTAAGTAACTTTTGCTGAAACTGAAAGCATTGTTACTGTTTTATTGTTTGCCATTCAAATGTGTCGATGCAAAAATTCAGTAACCTAACAATGACAATTTTTTGGTAAACTAAATAATGATGTCAATACTGAACTAGTAATTTAGTAAAATCACTAGTGACAGGAATCGTCGAAATCACCGATGACGCGTTTTACTAGCGATAACATTTATCATGACCTGCAGTATATAAATTTTGTTCTAATGATTGGCTAAAAAAGAGATCGCATATTTATTGCTTGTAAAATCTTTTCACATGTATCCCTATACATGTCGTAAATGAAGCACCCACTAGTATTTGGGCATTTTAAAATACAACCTCGTTCAAATGCTTATATCTCTGAACACGGTTAGTCTAAAAGACAAAAATGATATCAAATTGTATTGATGTTTTAGTCTTTATTGGCAAAAATTTTATGTGTTCGACTTTTTGGATGTAATCGCATCTTTAAAAAGTATAAATTTAATTGATATTGAAGGTAAGTAAATCATCATAAAAGATGTTTTTGCGCTCTTTTATTCGAACTCAATTTTTTTAAAAAGCAGTTTTTACTTTAATATTTATAATTTCTATCGTACATTTCTGATATTTAATTGCTCTCTTCTGGAGTGTAGTAATCTAGATAGTTTTATAAGACATAAAAAAGATTTATTTATCTCTCATTTGTTTACCAGGAAATAATTTTATATTAACATAAACTAGTGACATGTAAATGCTATTTATTTTGGGACAATGCAGGTTTAATGTTTTATACCTTACTAATACTTAGACAGTTACTTGCCGAAGTCTTTAATAATCTAATGATAAAAATACATGTAATTATTATTAGTTAAGCACTTTTGGTTATTAGACCGCACAGACACTTACATGTATCATATTTCAACCTTTAATAACCCTCAACAATGTTTATATATAGTATGAATCTAATGGTTCAACCAAGAAATACTTGTGGCAATATTCATATTTTGTTCAATGTTTTACAATAATTTATGTTATCACCTCTCGGTAAAAAATAAAAGTAATTAATTTATGCTTATTGGCGTCTAACAATACAATTAGTTATAATACTCTTTGCAAAAACTGACAAATAAATAGCAAAAAAATTATATAGTTTTTGCTAAAACTTTTAAATATTAATACTTTAATTTATTTTTATAACATGCTTTTAACCATTTAGATTTATAAAAGCATGCTAGTTAAATGTGCGGTAAGCAAACTCATATCAGTTATATCGTTAACTAAAAAAGTGTTGTCCATTACGAAAACCTTAAAAACTTGGTGTTGTAGCTGTATTACCACGAGTATTAGTTTTGTTTGTGTAATGTGAGTGTAATTTTGTTGCCTTGTCATTTGTATGTACATACTCTAGTAAACCATATTTTTAATGAAAAAGTCTTTATTATTCAAAAGAGTTGTGAAAACAGATAATTGCTGAATAAAACCATATTTTGGTTTTACACCTAGTGTATTATACCATCAAGACATAAGCCAAAAGAAATGTTGAAGCCTTCAAATGTTGAATAATGTATTTGTAGTTGACACTAAAATCTGTTAGAATATCTATTACATGGTTTGCTATAAATTCTTGTCATCAGTTCTATTGTGCCAGTTTTTTTCAAACTAGATAAATGGTGTACCAAATTATTTTTGCTATTCACTGGAAAAAAAATCACATTTTAGGCCACACAGTTTTTAGCACTAAATAATTTTTTATTCCACTGACTTACCTACAATATGTAACACCCTCTTTCAACCAGTGCAGGTCTAAGAACCAGTTAAAAAAGTTGTACATGTCATATTAGATGAAAAGGCAGGAATATATAATTATTCATGTTTGAAAAAATGACTGTTCGGTTGGTTTTGGGTAAAATAAGTATTTTCAAAACAGTATCAAATTTGTTTTACTATTCATCAATTTTACATCAAAATTCCTTCAAACATGAATTAAACATCAGATGCTACCAATTTATTATAACATATATGTATGTATACCGTCACGACTAGCTAGTTGTACATAAAAGAGCACAGAAATAAATTTTCTACCATGTTACACCCGAGGTAAACCTATAACTAGTTTTCTAATTAGAATCTTAAACCATTTTGTCAAAAAGCGGGAGAAAATATAAGTTTAGCTACCAGAGAGTGGTTTTTATAACCAATTTTACTTTTAATTACATATATTCATCAAAGTATCTTAGCTTCATTGTAAAACCTTACACTACTAGCTATATCAGCTAATTTAGTTTTAGTTTCTCAAATAGCAATGATCTTTATTCAATTTGTGTTTTTGGGGCTTATTTGAGTTCATGAATAAAAATGACGGTTGTTTGGAACCATAATGAAAACCATTTTTTTTATAAAATTTGCCTTTTTATATAAAAGTGACCTTTGCTTGATCTTCTTTTTTTTTCTTTTTTTCTCACTAAAATGATAGAAAAAGCGTTCCATATACTTAAACTGTAAAACAGATGTAAGTAGATTACTGAATGCAAAGGTTCATATTTGTCTTCTTAAAGTACTTTAGAAGCATGAGCTCGCAATTCAACACTTATTTACATAGCAAATACATAAATATTTTAAAGAAAGGGGTAATGCTTAGTAATCCAAATGGATATAAAACAAATATTCTTCAGAAACGATTATGCAGCTCCAACAATAGAATCTCTGAATATTTTTTACCGATTTAAGACACTGGCGGACCAAGGAGCAAAACACCATGATAGCTTATGAAAAGGTATATCTAAGGGAAATTTATCATTGTTGTTTAACTTCTTCCATGAGATGATATATTATCTACCAGTGTGCTTACCAAGGAGTGTATACAAGTATTATATTTCAGTACCTTGTATTGTAGTATGTATTAGTATATTTTCTAATAAAATAGTATTCATTCTGCTGTTTTGCTATACTATTTTAAAATACGGTATTTTATATACTGCCATACTATGGCAAACTTTCTTACAGCATTTTTATAAACTCATTATAGATTATTGGATCATACTGTATTTTGTTCTACTGTATTTTGTCAATTTGTTTCTATATATTTTTTTATATTAAAGTATGTTTAATATTGCAAATCAACTTTCAAAATCTAAATTATATCTTATAAGTTTTAGTGTTTTAATAGATGTTGCAATTTACTATGTCATTAATTTTTTGATATATTAAGTCTTATTGTAAAAACTCCATTTTGTTACATAAAATATTTTTACACAATATTATGCTTGAAGGGACTATAAAATGGGTCATAAGAAGTGTATTTTGCTCCACATGAACAAATTGTATACTGCAACTGTAGCATATCGTGATATATATATTTGTTTTGAAGCCTAATATACTATTATTTTATAATATGCACTTCGCATAGCATTTTACAAAATTTAATTTTACAATGAAATTGTTCATCACAGACTAAGGTACTTTGAAATGCTGCACAAAGTTTTGCTTACAGTTTATAGTTAAAATGAGGCCATATGAGTCTTCTTTGCATTTCGATATATTTAATTATGCTTACTGCAAATATATTACACATTTTAATAAATATAAATATATAAATATAAATAAAAATATAAATAAATATACAATATTATTATATATTATAATAATATTATATATTTATATATTATATAATAATATTTATAAATATATTATACATTATACTAGAAATTCCACTGTCATACAGCCCACGACCAAAGAGATGGCCAGAGATATTGGCAAAAAAATAAAGGGTACTGATGGTTGAGAAATGCAATATTAGCAATCAAATGGCTCTGCAGTGCAATAGGATAACTGCAATGGTAGCTGTAATGTACTGGGTGTGGGTGTTATTATATACAACAATAAGCAATAATGAATGGAAAAGATGTTTATATTTTCCCCCTGCAATAGGAGAAATGCAATATTGGCCAATATTAGAAGTAAAATGCACTGATATTCTTAGAATAATCAATTTTATTAATATAGTAATAATAGAAAACCAATACACAATTTTGTTTACATTTCAAAACGTCATAGGTAGCAATATCGAGAAGTTGTGGTATTTATATAGGTTTTTAGAAAATTTATTTAAAAAGTGTTTGGTCATGACAAACAACAACAATGAAAGGAAAATATTACACGTTTATATCTCTCCCTTGCAATAGGAGAAATGCAATGTTGGCCAATATTACAAGTAAAATGCACTGATATTATTAAAATAACCAATATTGTTAATATAGTAATACAGCAATAATAGAAAACCTATGAGCGTTCACGCGTCTCGAAGATTTCTGCAAACTGCAGCAAAATAAAAGCTGTTATAAAAGTGTTATAAAGCTGTAGGCCTAATTTACTGTAATGTATGTAAACTGTGTACTATACACAGTTTGAAAGTTGGTTGCGTTGAATGTAGAAAGGTTTTGATAAGCGATCTTTAACAGAAAGCCAGTAGGAGCATTCACGCGTATAAAACTGCAGCAAAATAAAAAAAATGTTATCGTCATAAACGGGCGTTGTAGTTCGGCCCTAGCTGGTACGTAAGTTGTAAAGAATTTTGGCTAACGTTTTAAATAATGAAACCTTCGGTGATTGGACAAAAAACATAGGCTGATAAACGGTGTACCATAATTTCGTACCTGTAAATCGGTCTACGCCTCAAACGGTCTACGTTTATTACAAAAACCTTCGAATAAATTCGATTACAAGTAAACAGCACCATAGACTGGTGAAATGAACACGGTTTTCTCGTGAAATACACACTACTAAATAGTTCTACAATCGGTCGCACGGCTTTATTGGCGTTTCAATTTTCGGTCTTAACTTTTATTAAACCGAGCTTTTCAAACTTTTTGTGGGAATTTTCGTTCAAATAAATCTGTCTATTTGTGTATAATCCGATCAGATGGGTAAGTTTAAAGATAATACCGACGGTTTACAAAGACTTGGTAACATATTTAAATAGGTTTAAATGTGTTTTGTATCGTTATTATACTTTAACGACTTTACATTCCGATGCTTAAATTTCTTGATGAAATTTCTAGCCAAGGGTTCGTCTCATTGTTGATGAATAATTTTCGCAAGTTGTGTGCACATGCATTTATCATAAAAACTCGCACACATCGCTCCGCTCGTTTGCTCGTGGGAATATATCTAAATACCATCCTAAAAATATTCCGATGCATCATGTTGTCTTCATGTACATAGTACTATACTATCCATACCAAAATATTGCGTTCGCAATTTTTAACACGCTGTTTAGATTTTTGATATCCTAGCACACTCAATTTTGATTGATAAATTTTCATTTTAACAAACTAAATTGTTCATATTACCAACACGATGTATTGTTGAACAATATAATATAAACCAGTTCACATTGCTTTCAAATTACTGCCACTTTATTCATTATAAACTTATTTTCCAAATTATAACTTAGTTTAAATTTACCCAAATTAAATAACTTCAAGTGCAACACATTTTACAGCATCACATTATAACATATTGCTATATCAAAGCTGCAAACACCAGTTGCTTATAATACAATGCCTAAAATGACCATATATTCCAATTGAAACAAGTGATATGGATATTTAAGTTGGCTTTGGTAATTTGAAAAAACTGTAAAATATTAAAGGTTTTTCAGATAATTTTTATGTCACTCAAATTATGTAACTTACCATCTCTAATTTTTCTAGCAAGTAATTTTATCATATAAAAGGGCGCTCAATGATTCTTTAGCTCATCCCATTGTCTATACGCTTGTGGATCTTCACAATTTTCCTACAGATTTTTGCGACAATAAACCTTTGCTCTCAGCTTTGTCTACACTAAAATCTTAATAATAAGCAATAAACTGTAATTCTCTATTACATAAAAGATTGTCCTTGTCGTATCTTTTCAAAAATAGGACTGTCGGTCTGAAGCTCAACATATAATTAGGGGGCACTATTGTTATGTTAAAGTAATACTTTTCATTTTCATAGTTAAAATAATGTTGTTTTAAATATTTAAATTGACAATACGAACTAAGTGGAATGTCCTTCTTTTTGTGTATTTTGAATTTCTGAAACTATTGTTTAGTCATTTTGATAATATATTCAGTCAAATTCAACGTGATAGTTTCAAATGCTAGTGATTCAGCAAAAGCAACATTTTTACAACAGCCAGTAAAAGAACTCAATTTCAAGGGAACCTGGATAACAAAGACAAAAAAGTTATTGATTCATAATGGATTACCCTTTTGTTCAGAACAACGTGGCTGTCAAAAATGATCACTTGATGTGCTGTCAATAATTGTTTTAAAAGTTTTGGCGTAGTTGTTTATGATCAAATTTCTATCAAAATTTTTACAAGTTTCTAAATGGATAACAAACGTTTATAAACTATCCAGATATCGATCAATGCAATGAGGGTTCAGCTTGTTCCAAAAGTGTTTTAAGTGATAAAGCACATAGTAAAATATTAACATATACTTTACATATTGACATGTCCTAACATTCAATATCATGAATATAATTATATAGATTATCAGCGGTGTTACTAAAACTCATTTTAGTGTGGCTTTAACAATGGGTTTAATATGGTAATTCCGTGTACTACAGTACTTTTAGATTTATTCGCAACTTATGCCTTGACCTTCTCAAGCACGCTCAAATATCTCAAGTATGCTTAGGTGCACTTTGAAAATACCAAAATTACAAATTATTATAGGCATCATTAGATTTTTATGAAAAAATACACCAATGACTGCCGTTTTTTAAACTCGAACATTTAAAGAACACCCTTTTGATGATGCTTATAATTTGAAAAGTATCCTACTAGTTTATCAGAATTTTATTGTGACAATATAAAATGTTCCATACAGCAAAACAAATCATTTTTACAAATTACAAATTTATATCTTGTAGCACACTAGACACTTATCTGACAACTTAAGAGATGCATTAAAATGACGTGTTTTGTCCAAATTCTATTCCATTGAAAATTGAAGAAATTAGCAATCAGGATTTGAGAGGCAGACTGTGTTGCCAATGTAACATCAATAGTTTGCACTAAGCACATATAATAAGACTAGTTATATTAAAATAACTATTTAATTTTGTCAAGACTTCATAATTTTCTGCAGAATATAGAACTCTACTACCTAATGATTCATGCACCATTCAGTAGGGCTGTAAATAGTTACCTTTAGACAAGTATAATTCATATGAAAATAAGGAACAAATTAATTTGGAAAACATCCCTTTAAGGAAAATTAATGATGAAAAAATCTTATGAAAAATATTTCAAAAATTTTAATAAACATGGTTGATTAAGCTCTAAATGCTAGCGCAGTTCCAAAGCTCACCACCAAAATCGACTTGATTTTTCTGTAAAATTGATCACTGTAATTTTCAATTAATTTTAACAAAGTTTTACCAAAATGATCTTAAACTAATTTTTCTACTTTCCACAAGTGTTTGTAAACGTGTTGTAGGCAGTACCATATATTTTTATAGAATACTATGGTTAAGGCAAAACATGTGCTAAAAATATTTTACAACTTATTTAATGCAACTGCACTCTTCAAGTGACAAACCATAGTTTAATTTAATAAAGTTTTCAGTATTTTCATTCAACAATTGACTTAAATGGACTCTTTGGTTCCACTGAATGGTTGGTTTTTCTAGAAAAAAAAACTCTTTACATGTCTGCAAAAAGAGGATAATTTTTGTTAAAACTACATTTCCACCCCACAAGAACTGCATAACTCTGGATAGGAAATTACATGACTTTTTGCTACCTGACAGAGAAAGAGACATATTAACGATTACTCTATCGATATTATCTCCCAAGGATCAAATTATGTTTTATTATGTGTTGTGCCAGTGCTCTTGATCTCTATTATTTTTAACTTTTATTTTTTGGAGAAATAAATGTTCTTCTTTTTGTATCGTTTTCTTTATGCCTATTTTGAGTGCTATGCGTATATTGCTTAAACTAAATTCCTCAAATTTTTGTTTTGCACCAAAATATTTAAAAGGACCAACAAGGCAGAGCAACTAACTACATTTAGTATGTATAAATCATCACAAGCAATTATCTATTTATATCTGCTGTACAGGTAAATTTTAAGAATATCTTTAAAAATATGTTGATTCAAAGCAGCACATTTTATATTTATCAATGAAGTGGTACAAAATTCAAAGCACAATAAGAAACATTCAAAACTAATTTTTTGGCAACAAAAACTAAACCATGTGATATACCGGACCTTTTTTATTAGTGTCATTACTATTTAGATATGATGAAACTATAATTATTATTGTATTTTCATGAAGTTCTATTTAAGCAAATGGTAGTGAGAAATAGAATGAACAATTGTTAAATTCTAGAAAGTTCAGAGTATTGCATTTCACGTCACTTTTAGTTCCTCTTTTCTTAGGCTTTCAGGAAGCAGATTTTTAATATTAGTATCTCACCTAGAAGTAAAAAAATGTTAGGAACATGGTACACTCTCAGCAGTAAACAAAATCATTAGCATGAAAAATAAACAATTAGTATTTAAGGTCTATCGGTAAATAGGTTTTCAATTAAAACCAAATTCTTGGAAATTGATCAAAATAATTACATGTAAGTTTTTTTGTGAATTAAACTTAATGTATCTTCTGTTACTCTACTAGATTTATAATCTTTTTAGCTGGTTTAAACATGCATTTGGAAAGAATACCTGTCAAACTGCATAAAAAGCATAAAAATGTCCTAACTAATAACTTTTTTCTCAATGACACTCCAAGGCTTAGTTACAAATTCCTTCTATTTTGCATGATATAATAGCTATGACTACTGAATAGATATGACAGGCAAACGATTCAACAGAGGCTTTTTACAACCCAACTGATTGCATCAATTTATAAGTACCAGTGTTATAGGTACTTTAAAGTTCCTTGTTATCAATTATGGTTGTCATAAAAACTCATCATTAATAGAAGGTTAACAAAAATTATTAAAACTAAAACATTGTCTATTGCTCATCAATGGATACTGTTAAAGTTCAGACCACAGTTTGGAAAAATTTATCATTGTAGAATAATTTTTGTTTACTATGCTTAATACAATAAATAAATATAATACTTAATAAAACATGTAATTTAGAGCTTGAAATTTATCTCAGGCTACGCAAGCTAGATTACATGTATTATCCTGAAAGTTATGAATGCTGTTTCATTCTTAAATTGTTAAATTTTTTACAAAAATATAACGTATTACTTTAGATCTGAAATTTGAAAAAAAAAAAAAATTTCTATTTTTTTTCTGACCAGAGGGCACAAAAAAAACTATTACCAAAGATGGAATATTGTGTCATATTGGTTCAAAAATTAAACATTAGCACATACATGTAAGAACCAAATTTTTGATGAAGTTCCCAACAGTATATAAATTAAAATATATTATTTCTATTATGTTTGTAATCTGTAGCAGTTAATGCATTTTAGCTACATAACATCCACACTAAGTAAAAAATTCCATATGTAAAGAAATAATGAATTTTTTTAAATACTACCGTTCAAATTAAATAAAGTGTAAAAATATGAAGTTGGTTACAATTCAAACTTGTTGATTCATTTCAGATTATTTTAAGAAGTTGCATATACAGTTTTAAAACATCAATGAGCTTTTTCATTTCATAACAAAGTACTAAAATTACCATATATTATTTTTGATGAATATTTATGAAGTATTTATAAAAGTGCAATGCAGCATGACTAGACTTTTGACAAAAAAGAGGTTCAATGAACATTGCCAAACGTAAGTGATTAACCTTTACAAAGTCATTGCGCATGGTGGAAAAAATTGGACTGTTGAAATGTGGGAAAAACATGTGAGTTACATAATCTCATCGGTTGCTTTCAATACTTCAGAATATGCCCTATCTTTGCCTTCTAATAATGTCTGTAACCTCGATCAAAATTTTTAGTATTCAAACTACTTTATGTATAAGGCGCTAGCAAAATACCTGGTGTTGATTGTGTAATAAAAATGTTGCTAATTTTTTTCCACACGTAAAAAACTCACCATTTAAAAACTTTAAAATAAAGGTTTTTGTTTGCTTCTTTCTGTGTTGTTTCTACGCATAATTCAGATATTTAAAAAGTTGAATCCTTGGTAAAAAGATTGATAACATTTTTTTTTAGATACACATATTTTTAAGATTTGAAAAAAACTTTTAAGCAGTGTCAGGTAATGTAGTTGCCATTGTCTAAATTTCTTTATCCTATGATTTCACATAACTTAACATAGTATAATATTTTGCTATAATTACTGCTGTGTCCTTCCTTCAATACTGGTGTTAGAAAAAATAGTGCACCTCACATAAACCAAACTTATACCTTTGTTGGAAGCGCGAGTGTGAAGCCAAGGGCACTAGCACCAAGTAAACCAGCATGCTTGCCACTGCTAAAAAACTATTGTAAGTTTAAGTGCTTTGTATCATGATCTCTCACCCAATCAAGATTCTTAAGAAATGATTGAAGTATTCAAGTGTGCTAATTATTCTACACATTCACAAGTGGGCTGTGTAGTGTAGTACATAGCACTGCAACTTGTATATATTTTCTTATGCAACTTTATAGCTGGAACTGGACATATGAATGTAAAATCAATAAAGGAAAGATGAACAAAACAGTGAGATTTACATAATTTTATATAAAAATTTAATAAGGCTGTATGAGTATACAAAAGCCCAAAAACCATATCTCAGAAAACTTCATCAAAATGTATATTTTAGAACATGAAATAAGATAAAGTTAACTGGAAGAGACTAAAATATTTTCATTAAAGCAGACTTTGTGAAGTAGACCACAAAACGCATGTAACGGTCAAAGCTGTTTGTAAAACAAATTATAAAACTTTCAAGTCGAGCTTCAAACTAATTTTAAGAACACCATATTGCAACTACTGCGTGTGTTGTTACTACTTAGCACATCCTCCAAAAACTTCATTTTAAACTTTTGGTTGACATGCAAACTGCAGACTAATACTAAAAAATTTGATACAAGAAATTGTTGAAGTAAGCAACAACTTGATGCTTTAGCTTTTCATACCATCTCTTTATATTACATGATTTTATATTAAAACTCACTCAAAATTAGTGGCCTATACAATGTTTTGTAGATAAAATATATGTTAAAATTTTCTTAAATGCTTGTTTTTAGTATTTTTAGCTGTTAAATATTCCATTTTAGACTAAAATCAATGAACAAAGAATTAATATTAAAAAGCAAAACTTCTCAAAAGAGGTTTTCACAGGCATTGCAGAACAAGGATGTCTTAGAAATTCTGGAAGACCTGGGGCTGATAGGTATTACTCTTTATGTTCATGAAAATAGAACATTTGAATTATCATTTGCATTTTACTAAGAGCAATAGTTAGAAGCAATGAAATTTAGATATTTCTTTCATAAGTTCTTTTTTCAAATATTTAAAATAACCTAGTTTTTTTAAATATTTGGTAATATTTGTATACATACTTATGAGCTTAGCAAACAATGTTTAACAAAAACAATTTTATCTTTTGGCAAAAAAACAAAATAGTTATTTAGAAAAAGTTGTAAAATAATAGCTTTTTGTTTGGAATACTAGTTATCACCTAAAGTAGAAGCTGTTGTCTGTATAAAAAGTTTCCAATGACACACAGATTACTGTATCTTGTATTGATCTTTTTAGCATTGCAAAGTATGGTGAAACATATACTTAAGTTCTTTTATTATTTTTTCAAACGTTTTCAAAACACAAAAACATGTGAGATGTCTATGATAACATGATTTATCAACTTTATTACAAGTTATGTAGAGCAAGAGTGAATATAATGCATTCCTTGAACTCCTTGCCCTACCACCTACAAAATTAAAACAGGAAATAACTGCTTAACCAATGAAATTACAATGTACGTGTGGTCATTGCTAGAAATGGGTGTAAAAAGAGCCAGTCTGACCAATGTAGTTTTAACTCCTATGTTTTATCAAGATTCCCATAAAACTTACACACTTACTACTAATAAACTAATAGCATTTGAATGCTGAAAGTAAGGGTTTTTCTGACTATATTATAGCAACCGCTGTTTAAGGAAACATTTGAGTAGAACTCACTCATCCACAGCATTCAATAATTTGTAGAGCAACCAAATAAAATAGAAAGTTTACCAGATAGAGTTATACTTTATATTGTTTTCACACTTGCACAGTATAGTAGAGTAAATTGATATTAACTTATGCAATAAACCTTTATAAGTTGAGTTAAAGAAATAGTTAGTATTTAGTGCATGCAATTGAATGGTTTAGCTGTAAAATCTACCAAATCAGAAAAATTGTTAGAAAATGACATGATGTAGAATATAATTTTGAGATACAAATAACCATGCACTGCACCTCTTACCTGAATATAGTATTTATAGCAACTAGTTCTTTAAGTGTGTGAATTTTCTTTTCGCTCTGAACTGCGACTCTCTCTGTTTTGTAACTCTGAGAGATCAAGTAATTTAATATAACAAGGCTGCAACACATATAATCTGCCATTCTCACTGATCCTGATTCAGTTTTAGATAATTTAACAGACAGTGATGAAGAACTGGTGAGTTCTGTTGGGGAGTTATGTACAAAGTTCAACTCAATAGAAGCATTGGCATGCTTTAAAGAAGCTATAGATGCTTTCTTTTCTGATGGAATTGTTAACTGGGAGAGAATATTGATGGTATGACTTTTGAGCAACATGTAGATCAAACAATATTCACACTTATAACTTGTTAAGCTATTCAATTAAAAAATATGTGCATAAACCCTCTGTTATCCTAGTAAAAAAATGGACAAATGCTACCTAAACTATTTAAGGATTTTTTTCACATAAAATTGAGTATTGGAAGCTTAATTAGATTTAAAAAATAAAGAAATACCTGATAAACAATCACTGCAACAATTCAGCAAAATACTTTCAGCATTTAGTTGACTGCTTTCAAAGCATAAAGTTGAAAATTGAACCACTTGATAAAATACAATATGTGTGCCAAACCTGATATTTTGTGTCCAAGCTACTATTTACACACATATTTAGTGAACATATGCTATATGTTTTGTTTTAGAGCATAGAGCTGCTTGCAGTCATTATAGTATACAAACCAAAGCATCTAAAACTTGCTCCTGTTCTGACTGACTATTTTGAAAAGATTTCAGTCAATGACTATACCATAAATGAGAATATTGCTGCAACTGGTGGATGGGTGAGTCACACGCTCTATAACATAAATCATAATTCATAACTCCGTTCAGTGGTTAATATCAGGGTTCGAGACAAAAATTTTACAATTGAGAGCTTTTTGAATAGTTTTATCAAGTATTGGGATTGCGAGTAATGACGGAAAAAGTGCCATAACCATGGAATTTTACATATTCCTCAATCTAATGCAACTACTTTTGCTGTGGAAATATTTTATAAATTTTATATAACCAAATAAAAGACCCTTAATGAGAATGACACCAGAGGAATATATCCTTGATGGATTTGCAAAAGTCGTCATTTTCGCCTAGTTAAAACACGTTTCATATGTTAGTCTCTGCGATTTTTAAAAATATATCAAGGTAATTTCTACTTGTTCCTTAATTAGAAGTAGAATGTTTATAAGCTTACTCAAATGTTAGCTGCACAATTGAGTTAGATTCATACGCTGACCAATTCATTGACTTTGAGAGTCTCACAGCTCATGCAATTTCATGTTTTTTATGGCTGAGGCAGCAACTACCTGTATCAGTGGTGCTCTATTTGATTACATGTATCTTGTAAAACATCAAAGCAAGATTTGTGAATTTTTGACAGTTACTAAATTGTAAATTTATTTACAAGTTTTGCTTAAAAGCATGGCATTTGTTGTAATCAACTAAAATTTAGCACTCTGTGAAATAAGTTTGAAAAGAGAGAAACATATTTGACATTTGACAAAGAATGAAAAAAACTTCATTGGTTCCAACTGATTACATGGTGTGGTTTAAATTTTTTATAGACAAAGATTATTGAGCTGTCAGGAAGCCAAGAAGTTAATTGGTCAAAAATTGTTGCTGTGGTAACATCATGCTTGGAAGGTGAAACATCTAATCAAGCGGTGAGTGAAAGTTATGTGTCCTAAACTTCTAGAAGAAGAGTTTACAGATAAATGAATTTGTGAATATGGGTAAATTATAATAATAAATTTTATATGATATATATAAATGCTACATCGACATTGTATATATATGGTATATGAATATAGTAAATATAAAACGTATATACTGTATGTATATGGTAAATATGTATATATAAGTGCATAAACATGTATATACATATATATACATATACTTGGTAAAATAGACCAGCTTCCCAGTCATGGTCATTTTGAAATTCATGCTATGTACATTTGTCGCACTAACACAAACAAGACAGCCAATCAGAACTTTCTGCATCATCAATAATATAAATATCCCTCTAAATGACAAACAGGAATAGTATGCACGATTTGCAATGCAATTATTATTTTAAAGGTCACATGAGGGGTGATTGCTATTAATAAAAAAACTTTTGTATGCTGAAAAGGTTTAACCCTAAACAAAGTCTGCACTAGTACAATGGAACATTCTGAAATTAGTAGGTGCAACTATTAATTGATTTGGTAGTACCATGAATAAAAAGGTAGTTCTCTAATTTGGGCAGTATAAGCAGGTTATTGAAAGCCATGGTAGTTCAAATATGTTATTTCTACATTTTTAGGTGTGTGAAATCCCTTCTTCTGCTTCTTTAAATTATTCTACACAGCAAAGGTCGAAGTGTAATGATGAAGTGATATCAGAAGAAACGGAAAAAATGTGTGTATGTGGATGCAAAACAGGCAAATCAATTTACATGAGTCATAAATGTACAAAGTGCCAAATTTCTATTTGCATGTATTCAGACTGCAACTTTATTTCCAAATATCAATTTGAAGTTGCAGAGCATTACAGATTAAAACACTTAGTTTACCCTTCTGAAAAGCACATGAGCAGCAAAGAATTATTACACTTGAAGGAAAAAGAAAAGTGCTTTTGTGGGAAACTTCTTCCAATTAGAAGTCTCAAGGTCTTAAAATGTTGCCATTGTAGTTACTATATATGTAATTACAAACTGTGTAGTTTCTGCTCAAAGTATAGAGGAAATGTTCAAAAACACCAGCGAGTTAAACATGCTTCAGAGCTATTTTCAAATCATGACAGCTATAAGTATTGTGTCTGTAATTATGCGAAGCAACGGGACCCGAGTCAATCTTACATGAAATGTCCTTACCAACAATGCGACTATATATGGTGTCTCATAGAGAGCTGCGACCAAAACTTCTTGACTATCCATGCTTGGAAGACGCACAGAAGAACGGATCACTTTAGCCAAAGTTCAACGTACATAAAACAGTGTCGCCATTGTGACAAGGGTTCAAAGGTTAGAGGGGAAGACAAAACTTCAGGAAAGTGTCCCTTATGCGGATGGTTCTGGTGTCTGATTCGGGATTGTATTAGTGAGTTTGAAACTGAGTTGGCACTTAAATCCCACCAGGGGCAAAAACATAAAACATTTCTATCAAATAACCAGAACTTATAGCATTCAGTTGGAGCTTCTTTTTCACACAGTATTTTTATTTGCTGTGACAGTTCATGAACAACCTTTTACCTTTAAATCAAAACAATCTAAAATAAATGAAAGCACTATTGAAAATGATGTACTTTTTACTTTTAAAATAATGTGATTTTCAAGGCACCAAACAGAAGTAACCAATTACAAATATTACATGTATACATTGTGATATATTGTATAAGTACTTTAATAAATTGGTGCAATAATCATAGATGAATAATCAGGGCTCTAATCATAAATCTTTTTTTAGAGATGTAGCTGGCTATAGCAACTGGAAATATAAAATACGTATAACTTGCTGCAGTACTTTTGGCGTATATTTTTCGCTCTTTGAACAATTTGTACGCTACTGTAAAAGATTATTAACTCGTTTCATATTAGCTTATATCTTAATTATATATTTAACAATTTTGCATAAAAGCTCATTGCACTTATTGATATGTATGCTACAGTTTGCAGCCAAAACTAGCTTTTTATGCACAATAGAAGTTGAGTTATGAGCATAGATCCATTGTAAGCCAAGTTAAGATAGCCGCAAGAATGCTATTGAATAACATGCTACAAATTTGCACATTTATTAAGTTATATATGTCTAATGTTGTATATATATATATATAATACATATATGTATATATATATATATATATATATATATATATATATATATATATATATATATATATATATATATATATATATATATATATATATATATATATATATATATATATATATATATATATATATATATATAGTTGTATAATGATAATCTATCAAATGATACAAATATTTATTCATTAAACAAAAGACATAAACTAGCCATACTTATATTGCATGCAAAAACAAAATTAGTGCTTTCAAAACAAAAATACTTCATCGTTTGCTCAGAGAGCTACGTTCTGATTGTAACTTCGATGGAATAAACATCATCTAGTTGTCTGTATCTTCCAAAGTTTTTTCTGGCCTCGATTTTTCTTCTGCATTGCTGAACTAGTTGATATTAGTGTCCAAACAATTTTTTACCCAAGCAAAACTTTTACGCGCAGCATTTAGCCCAAATGCCACACATAAAAGTTTGCTCGCTAAATGTAACCTTTGGCCCTGTTATGTTTCTGTATGAATAATAACACAAGATACATGTATATCAATTGTGGTTTTTTCACTCTCATCATATGTAATGAACGTTTGCTTTCAAAACTTAGTTTATATAACCATTAGCTATGGCTATTTAATATATAGTTGAACAAAAGCATAACTTGTGTTAGATATATAGCGCAAAGTTACCTTGACCTAAACTTTTTATTCTGGCAATATATCAATTTACTAGTCTGGAGATAAAATGAACAGACAAAATGTTAAGGATAAAATTTTGTTTGAGCCAATATATCACTCCCTCACTAGTATGGAAATAAAATGAACAGACGAAATGTTAAGGATAAAATTTCATTTACTGTCTCCTTCTGGATGATCTATCTAGATATTATCTATTTATCTGGTTCATAATCACTGTTTAGAGGATGTCTAGGATTTTGCCTCTTTGGTTGAAGCACTGGTTCTTCAGGAGGTACAGGAATAAATAGTCCGTCAATATCTTTATCTGAAGTTTGAGATATATCTCCATGCGCTATATCTCGGTTTTAGTTGTTCTACATATCTTCTCCATGTCCATGTAGGTCCACTTGATCATACTCCATCATTAACACTTCGCTGGCCATAGACTTTAGTCACTAATACTGGAACCCATCGAGGCAGATTGGATCTTCCAGGGCCACAGTATAACGCATAGCATATATCTCCAGCTTTATAGTTTTGAATCTTGTTTGCTGTGTCATTCAGAAGCACTTCTAGATTGTCTCACTTGAGCCAAATGGGCTTATGATAGAATAATTGTGTCAATTTTGGATCAGATTTGCCTGCCATGTAGCAGTTGGCTTGATGAATATCCGGGATCTAAAGGTGTTCTTCTATAATGCATCAGAAATTCTAATAATGCTGCATTAGGTGGTAAGCTAGACTTCCTCAAAGCTTGTTTAAATGATTGCACCATTCTCTCAGCAGCTCCATTTGTTGCAAGATGATAAGGAGCTCCTGACAAATGTGTAATTCCTCTTTCTTTGCATCACTGCTGAAACTCTTTTGATTTAAAGCTCGTTGCATTATCTGTAATTAACGTGTGTAGATTGCCAAAGAGTGAAAAACCTTGTTCTAAGAGATCAGTAATCGATTTGGTCGAGGTTGAACTGGTCATGTGAATGCAGGGATATTTAATGTAAGAACCTGTGAGAACTAGCCAGTTACTTCCCATAAAGTTGATAGCATGATCTAAGTGTAGACAACTCCATAGCACCCCCGGTATCATCCATGGATGTACGAGATACTTTGAAGGTAGTCTCTGATTTTCCACACATGATGTACACAACTTGTTTGTCACTGTAATATCAACATCTATTCTAGGCCAGTATACTGCTGTGCGTCCTAGCTGCTTCATCCTTTTTATCCCAAATTGTCTAAGATGCAATACCTTCAGTACTTCTTTTTGTAGGCTGGTAGGAAATACTGCTCTGTTTTCATAAAGTAGACAACCATTACACACAGATAGTGAGTTTTCTACCTTCCTAAATTTTTTTATTTTAGAAGGAGCTGGAGTTGTTTCTTCTCGATGTGGCCATTCTTCTGTTGTATATCTCATTACTGTAGAGATAACAATGCCTTTAGAAGATTCCTTGACTATTATTCCTGAGTCTGTAGGATTGAGTTGAGCTCCAATAAGTTTAATGGTGCAGATGATGTCTATGTCAGCATCGTCTTCTTCTCTGCCAAACTCAACATCTGGTCCAACAGGTAGTCGACTAAGAGCATCTGTATTCCCATGTTTGTTAGTATATCTATATTCTAATTCATATTTGTATTGACTGAGTAAGAGAGCCCATCTTGCTAATCAGTTAGCAGCAAGTGCAGGAGTTCCTGTGTTAGGTGCAAACATTGATGGCAATGCTCTGTGGTCAGTAACCATGAAGAAGTGTAGGAATTGGTGAAACTTCTTTAACACAAATATGTTAGCTAGTGTCTATATTTTATCTGACCATACATCTTTGAGTGTCAGTCAATGTTTTAGAAGCATGCATAACAGGTCTTTCGCTATTATCCTCATATCTGTGAAATAAGATAGCTCCAATTCATGTTTTGGAAGCATCACATGCTATTTCTATAGGCAGCTTTGAGTTGAAATGTGTAAGAACTGTGTCAGCAGTTGCTTTAGCTGACAAAAACTGTTTTCATGTTCTGCACACCGCTTCCACTGCACATTCTTTCTATTTAACTGGTGCATTGGTTCTGTAATCATTAATTAATAGATTAGGTAGGAATTTGCTGTAAAACTGTACAGATCCAAAGAATGAATGTAAACTGTTTATAATAGCTGTACCAGGTTATAATTGAGGGTATGCGTCTACGGGTGTGATAGGATTAGACACAACTGTGTGAGGATGAGTGGGTTAATTTATTATATGTACTAGCACTTGGTATGCACCGTGAAAAATAAAATACAAGTCAAAATGTTACGAGTGAAATTCGTAAAAATCCGTAAGAAATATGTTTATAAAAAAAGATTAGTAATTACCTCTTGCCTTTTATTGGTCTGGTACGGCTAGGTTTATGTTAGCTTATAAATACTGTATGAGCTGTCTCCCTTTAGTGGCACCTAACTTATAAAGAAAACATATTTTTAAGAAAATATTAATACACAAATAATTCAAGTTGGTTTAAAAAGAAAATAAAATCAGGAATTGCATGATATATTAACTAGTAAATACCTTGTACTTAAGAATCGAGTAGTATAGTTGTCTAATTTATGGTATATTTACACAACAAAAACACAGAGACCGGTGAGCCCAACTGATCTGCTCCAGATGAAAACGCATAAAACCTGAGCCGTTCCGCATGACTCACCCATAAAACAGCAGTGAAATTATTGGCTGACACCACACTTCCTCGTGACCAGACGCATCGCAACGGCGAAGGCGTACCCCAGCCAAATCATTTCATTACACCACACACACACACTGACATTGCGTTGTTAGCTTCGTTAAAGCATCAATGTTGATGTATTTGGAGTCAAAAGGTTATTTTGTTTTTATTTATTAAATAAGTGAAATAGAAGAGTTAGATAAACAGTCCAATATATAAAGCTGTCCTTTACACTCCCCGTAAATCTTTCCTGGAAGGAACGATTTCAAACTCGAATCAGTATGATCAGCTTGTTCAGCAGTCTTTCTATCTCTCAGCTCGTGTGATGGCTTTACCTTCCCTATCTAACTAAGTGTTGCTTAATGCCAAAATCGCTCTTCTAGCTCTTCCTTCCGTCATTGCTTTCGATCATTTCTGTTACTTTAGCCAGCTTCTACTGGTTTTGTAGTGAGTCAGCATCAATCACAAAAACTATTGTTTGTGTAGCTTTTATGGAAATCATAATATCATGCAAACAATTTGAAGTTGTTTCCTCATGTTAAGCAAACAATCAAAGGAAGGGCAACTCCTTATAATATTCTTGTTTTTATCTGTGCAAACCTTTTTACTTTACTGTTTCCTATTCTCTCTGTATTTAACTGTTTGAACGAATACAAGACTATGAGAGCCTAATTTTAATTAACTAGTTATTTCCTACAGGTTATGGGCTCAGAAACTTTCTATGTACTGAGTAACTAGTTAGATTATTCATCTGTAATAATTATGGACAAAAAATGGATCGTAGACAAACTTTCTAGCAGCAACTATACCACATGGAAGTTTAAGCTTAAACATCTGCTGATTGCTAAGGGGGCTGTTTGGATATGTTGATGGAACTATAGTTGCTCCGGCAAACACAGCTGATGGGGCTGTGAAAGCTGACTATAATAAAATCTCGAGCAAGGCACTATCTCATATTGTGATGAGTTGGCAATAAGTTGCTCTACCTTATAACTGAGTGTGAAATGGCTGAGGAGGCATGGAATAAACTGTTTAAACATTTTGAGAGAAACACTTTAGCAAATAAAATGTTCTTGAAGAAGCGCTACTTTCCCTCAGTAATGTCTGAAAGCACATCAATTGAAGGTCATCTAAAGAATATGAAAGATCTCACGATTTGGCTAGCTGCTATCAAATTATCTATTGCTGAAGAGAGCAAGTTGTAACCTTTCTAGGCTCCCTTTCGGAGCGTTGTTCAACTGTAGTTACAGCTCTCAAAATGCAGAAAGATATGCCATTGCTAGAAATTGTTCAACACACTCTTCTAAACGAAACTGAAACGAAAGGAACATAGCTCTGTATCAGTCGCTAGTAGAATAAATGCTGCCGTCAACCCTGATACTGCTCTCTTGGCTACCAGACCACAAATTAGACGCCAGGTTACCTGCTGGTACTGTAATAAAATTGGCTATGTTCAACGTTTCTGTAGAGAGAGAAACGGAGAGAGAAAAGATGCAGAACCCAAAGAAGTTTCACACCAAGCTAAGCATGCAGCAGATAACTATCCTGACACGGGTGAGTCAGCCTTTTTGGCTGGTACGAATAGTGTCTCCACCAATAAAATTAATCAACGCTGGCTGATAGATTCAGGCGCTACAAAACACATGACTTCTTATAAAAGTTTGTTCAGCGAGTTCACTCAATTTGACAAACCTCATAAAGTTGAAGTAGCTGAGTGAAGCTTTGTAGACGCCATTGTAATAGGTAACATTAAAGTATCAACACAGTTAGGTTGGAGAGTAAATCGCAAAGCTACGTTATATGATGTACTGTAGATACCTGACCTAAGCTCAAACCTGTGCTCTGTTTGCGCTGTAGCCTCTAATGGCTTGATTGTTCAATTTGGACATAGTCAGTGTTGGATAAGAAACCAACAAAAACAAGTATGTGGCTGAGGAACACTCATAGATAAACTGTATTACCTGGATATAGAAACTTCAAACGACAGTGCGCACATCACTTCTCACAGCGGTGAGCTATGGCATCAACGACTTGGTCATGTTCATGAAGCCGCTATGCATCGTATAGACAAGCAACAACTGGTGAATGGCGCTAATGTCTCTGGTGTAAAACTAGGTTTGTGTGAACCGTGTGCAAAAAGGAAAAATGTCGTGAAAACCCTCTGAGCCCAATAGCGACATCAAGTCCACGCCCGTCCTTGAACTTGTAGACACAGATTTTTGTGGTCCTATGCAAATTTTCCCAAATCTCTATGGGCTGAGGCCGTTGCCACTGCTGTTTATTTGAGAAACAGAATTCCGACTCGCACACACAAAGCACCTACAACACCTTATCAGATATGGTATAGTGAGAAACCTGAAATAAATCAGCTTCGAGTATTCGGCTGCATAGCATATGCTCACATACCAGGCGCTATTTGTAGAAAGCTTGACGACAAATCCATGACATTTGTGGGCTATAGTGTAAGGTCTAAAGGCTATTGCTTGTACGACCATCAATCTAATTCTGTGGTTGTAAGAAGGAATGTTATGTTCAATGAACAACAGTTGTGTATCACAGATGTATCGTTTGTCCCAGCCGCAAGTCTAAGGGCAGACAACCCTGCTACTGTAACAGTAAATATTTCTAATGCTGATGAAACTCAGCTTCGCCGATCTGACCACCCTTGCAAATCGCCACAGCGCCTAGGTATAAACACCGCTGGTCATGTTAGTGAGATTGTCAAACCATTGAACCTTATCAAAGTAGAAAAGTGTGAGCAGCAATATGAATGGTTAGTTGCAGCTGAGATTGAGTATGATGCTCTCATGAGCAATGAAACATGAACACTCGTAGAGCTGCCTTCATTACATAAAACAAGTGGATGCAAATGGGTATTTAAGGCGAAGTACAATGTCAATGGTCAAGTCAATCGTTTCAAAGCTCGCCTTGTAGCGAAAGGGTATGCGCAAAAGGCTGGCATCGATTATGATGAAACATACTTTCCGATAGTTCGACACTCATCTCTCAGAGCTGCGCTTGCTCAGGCCATAGATCAAGGTATGCTAGTGCAACAGATGAACGTTGTGATGGCATTCTCAAATGGCAAACTCGAGGAAGAAACTTATATGTGTCAGCCACCAGGGTTTGAGAAGACAGGAGAAGAACACCTAGTCTGTAAACTCACTAAGTCGTTGTACAGTTTAAAGCAGTTTCCAAGGTGTTGGAACATTGTATTAGATAGCTTTCTCAAATCTCTTGGTTTCAGTAATTTAAATGCTGATCATTGTGTGTATGTACGCAACATATGTGAAGTGAAAACCATCATTCATGTATATGTCGATGACTTAATTATTATGTCAGATACTGAATGTGAGATGAGCAAGATTAAACAAGCGTTAGCCTCAGAGTATCAGATGAAAGATCTTGGAAGCTTGCACTACTGCCAGGGCATTTCCATCCGCCAAAGTGAAACCACCATGACGCTAAGTCAAAAACATTATATTGAGCAAGTTTTACGCAAATATGGAATGAAAAATGCTAATTCAGTTTCTCCCCCAATGGCTACCAATGTTTATGAAAGACGATTGTAGTAAGCCAGCAAATGCATATGTGTACCAATCGATGGTAGATAGTCTTTGGTATGTGGCATCTGCTACTCTTCCTGATATGTAACATGCAGTGGGAGTGTTATCTAGGTACAACTCAACACCAACCGAAACACACATGGCAGCTGTAAAACGAGTACACCGATATCTCAAAGCCAGTATAGATATCTGTCTTCACATTGAAGAACATAATGGGGAACTGTTCGAGTAAACAGATGCTAGTTGGGCGAACAATTGTGATAACCGACACTCAGCCTCCGGGGTAGTATTCATGCATGGCCTTACACCTGTTAGCTGGTTTAGTAAATCGCAGAGTATTGTTGCTGTATCTACCCCCAAAGCAGAATATGTAGCGCTGTATGATGCTGCAAGGGAGGCCACATGGCTTCGTCAGCTATACGACATTGTCACCAACTGCTCAACTGCAGCAATTAATGTCTATGTTGACAGCCATTCAACTATCACAATAGCAAACTCAGGTTCAAACATGAAACGAACTAAGCACATTGACATAAAGTATCACTACTGTAGAGGAGCTATCACAAACGGTTTCATAGTAACTTCTTATTGCCCGACTGAGAAAAACATAGCTGACATTTTCATAAAACTGCTCGCTCATCCTCGATTTGAAGAGCTCCGTAAACTACTTGTTCATTGACAATAATAATTTACTCGTTGGTTACGTGCATCAATTATTTTCCTCTGCTATTTGTAAAAACTATGTAGGAGTATTGTTTATGTAGTTTTTTATGGAAATCATAATATCATGCACACAGTTTGAAGTTGTTTCGTTATGTTAATCAAATAATCAAAGGAAGAGCAACTCTCTATAATGCTCTTGTTTTTATGTGTGCAAACCTTATTACTTTATTGTTTCCTGTTCCCTTTTTATTTACCTGTTTGAACAAATACAAAACTATGAGAGCCTAATCTTAATTAACTAGTGATTTCCTACAAAAACTATGTCACTGACCTTTAGTGGCCCTTTCTCATCAGTCCATTTCTGTCTACACTGCAGGGTTTGCAGATCTCCCAGTCGCCAATTCTTACAGAAGATGTTGGCCAATTGTTGTATTCTTCGTCACTGTTTTTTAGAGTAGAGTAGGCATCTGTGTCTTTGAGGCTCCTGGTGGTGGTAGGCAAACATCTGATTTGAAGTGCAGCAGCTGATTTGGGGTGAGAGGACGGCTGTTGGGTCATTCAGATCTTCAAATGTGAGCATAAAATTATATAAATAAATAAATAAAATTCGTAAAAATCGGCAAGAATTTGTGAATGCGATAAGAAATACGTTTATAGAAAATATTGATAATTACCTCTTGCCCTTTATTGGTCTGGTACAGCTAGGTTTATGTTAGCTTATAAATACTGTATGAGCTGTCTCCCTTTAGTGGCACCTAACTCATGAAGAAAACATATTTTTAAGAAAACATTAATACACAAATAATTCAAGTTGGTTTAAAAAGAAAATAAAATCAGGAATTGCATGATATATTAAGTAGTAAACACCTTGTACTTGAGAATTGAGTAGTTTAGTTGTCTAATTCACGGTATATTTACACAACAAAAATACCGAAACGAGTGTGCCTCACTGACCTTCTCTAGATGAAAACGCATAAAACCTAAGCCGCTCCGCATGACTCACCCATCAAACGGCAATAAAATTATCTGTCGACACTGCACCGCTCCGTGACCAGACGCATCGCAACGGCGAAGGCGTACCCCAGCCAAATCATTTCATTGCTCCACTCACACACACTGACAAAATGTTGTTAGCTTCGTTAAAGCATCAATGTTGATATATTTGGAGTCACAAGGTGAATTTGTTTTTATTTATTAAATAAGTTGAATAGAAGAGTTAGATAAACAGTCCAGTATATAAAGCTGTCTTTTACACTGTTTATGTTAGTAGGTGCCGGAGTCTGTTTAACAGCATCTGCTTTCAGTCTTTTAAAAATTTCTTTTTGCTGATAAGTGATGACCAAAATATTCTACTGAGGGTTGACCAGAATAGCACTTTTCTTTATGACATCGTGAACCTTTCTCATTCAGTCTTGTAAGTAGTATTCGCAAATTTAAAAAATGACTTGTAACATCAGTATTACTAACCAGTATATCACCTTAATATACGGCTACGCCTGGTAGATCAGCTATTCATCGTTCCATTATCTTCTGAAAATATCTAGTGCTGAACTGATTCCAAACAGAAGTCTCATGTGTAGTAGTACTCATTTTTGAGTGTTATGAGCAAGCTTTTTCTGATTGTTTGGCCCCAGGGGGATTTGGTTGTATGCATCAGCTAGATCAATTTTAGTGTATCTGTACCATCCTCTTAACTTGCTCATCAGGTCTCCGGGTAGAGGTATAAGCTGTCGGTGAGTCTGTAATTGTGGATTGACTGTTTGTGAGTAGTCTCCACATACTCTGATTGATCTTTGATGACTATTAGAAAGTCGGGCTTTCCTGACCAGAACTACAGGCCTGCCATATTGATTAAACTGTACTGACTTCCAAATTCTTCTCTGAATTCGGGTTTGTAAGCTAGATTTAATTCATCTAAATAGCAAATGGAACAGATCGAGAAATAACATGTGGAACAGGTTGAGGTTTTTGAAACACTGGCTTTGTATCTGCTTTAAATCTTATTTCGAGCTCGTAATCTTTTAGACAGCATAAATCGTTGTTAAATAGATCAGGAAATTCCTCGCAGAGTTGCTCACAAGATTGTTGTAGGCTTTTGTCAGCTGTTTCCTGATCTACTACTTTACAAGTTGTAGTAATCTGTTTGTTGAGCAGGTTGTCTATTGATATCCCTAATAGTTTGAATGCTCTTTTTTTTATCAAATTGAGATTTGAAACACGGCTAACTACAAAGTTCAAGGCAATACTGTTTCATTTTGCTGTTTTATTATTCAGCTCGCACTGTCCAATTACTTCAATAGGATGATTTGAAGCAGATTTGTAGTTTGTAGCTGTTGTAAAGAGTAAAGTGAAAAAATTTCAAGTTTACGCCAGACTTCCTCAGTAATAAAGTTGTCACAGGCTCTTGTATCTAACTCCATCTCTACAATCTGTACTTCAACTTCAGTATTCTTTTGAAGTTTTTCTATATGAATTTTTGAATAGTTTGAAGCTGTTGTTTTAGTGTAGATTTCTGTGCTATAGGCTTTTTATTAGTAGTTGCTTTTCTTTTTTGGCTGGCAACTCCTAGATGTCTTAATTTCTGGCAAAGATTACATGTAGAAGATCTGTAAAGACATTCCTTAGCAGTATATTGTCTGTCTTGTTTCTTTGTAGTTTGAAGCACTTGTTGGTGTCTTAGTTCTGGTTGTACCTTGTTGACTCTTTGTTGCTCTCTATATATAGTTTCCTTGGTTATCTTGGCTGCATCCTCTGTTTCAGTTGCAATTTCAATTGTTCTTTTAAAAAATAGCCCATTTTCTTTTACTTTGAACAGTGCTTTGAGAACTGCTTCATTATTTACTGAGCAGACAAACCGCGTTCTCATAGCTTCAGCTGGATCATTAATATTAGAACAGTCACAAGTCATCACTTCCTGTCAAATTCTTTGCTCTAATTCATAAATTCTATCTCCAGGTTTTTTTTCATAGTACCCCAGAATTTCTAACGTTCATGCACATTCTAAAAATCGTGTAGGATCTTGTTGTTCTTTTAAGAAGCTATCTATTTCTTTCATGGTAACTTAATTTATAAGTTTCGGAGTCTTCAGTTGTCCAGCCATGTTGCTGATTAATTTGCAAAGAGCAAGTGATTGATTAATTAAGAACACATTAGCTTTCCTCTTGTCAGGTATAGAGTGAGCTGCTACAAAAGTGTCATATCGATTCATGTAATAAGTCAATAGTTCAGTAGCTGGATCATACTCTGAAAACTTGGGTAGTGCTGTTGCTGATGCTGGCTTAGCTGCTGCCTCAGTTTAGCCCTTCACCAGTAGTTCTATTAGTTTCTTATTTTCTTCCAGCTTGTTGTTGCTCTTGATAGGCTTTTTGCTGCTTTTCCATCTTTTGGTTTTGAACCATAACTGCTGCAATTAACTTATCCACTTCCAAAGACATACTTATATATACTGAGGTTGTTGTATGGGTTTTGAGACTATATTCTTGTAATTATCTACTGTTCAAAAACATCCTGTCATTTTCGCTAATAACTTCTATTATGTTTCTGTATAAATAATAACACAAGCTATAACAAATGTGGTTGGCCCAAAGCTTGCAAACCGTTTGTTTATATGCATGGAACCACTATTAGCCTAAGACAGTAATTGTTTCTGTGGTGTTGCTTTGAAAGTTCATTTACCATCAGTAATTTAAACCGTGTTTTATAATTATATGTACAGGTACTTTGAAGTATCAAGATTGTTTGAAACAACAAACTACTATTCGCCTGAGAGAGATATTAATTATTTTTGTAGTGTTGCTTTCAAAGTTCATCTATCGACGTACATTTAAACTGTTTTTATATAAGTACTTGTACTTCAAAGTATCAAAACTGCATTGAACAAGAAACTATTATTATCTTGTGTTCGTTATTGATTATTTCTATGGTGTTGCTTTTAAAGTTTTAATGAAAAAATGCTAAAAGTTTTTGAGTTGGACAACGACAGAACTGATTGTTGATAATTTAAATGATTCATTATTAATACAATTTTGTGGACACTTTTCTACAGATCACTTAATATTATGGGTTCATAAAGCTCAAAGATAGTGGCGGCCAAATAAAGGCGGCGTTCAAATAGATGGTGATGCTTTATTTTTCAACTCTTTTTTCGTAGTGGCAATCGAATAGAGGTTGCATTCAATTAGAGGTGGCACTCAATTAAAGGTCTTACGGTATATCTTATGTTTTTGACTTTACAAACAAATTGGTCCAGTCTAGTTTTAACAAAAAAGAGAGCAGATAATTCCTAGTTATTTCAAGATATCTAAATATTTACTAAGTTGAGAGCCATGTCCATCCATCTATCTAAAGCCGTAGTAATAATAGTAATAGCAAAACCAGAAAGAATTTGCACCGGGCTCGCATCGAATTAAAAGCATTCCTGCTACCACTACTCTGCTCAATCACCTACCTCCTTCTGAGAATAATTGTGTTCATATTTATTACATCTGATAATTTATTCCAGCTCACAAAACTGTCAGTGTACTAACTATAACTAATTTGAGGTGAACTTGATTCATATCATCACCTCTGTCAGTGAGGTGTTATGACATTTTATAGTCTACTCAACTATAACATATATGTATTATCTCTTGTATTTTAGTATGTTATATTATGTATATCTAGAGAATTACTTTCATATTCTACATCAACAATATTAGCTGTACTTCAAGGTATTGTATTGTTATAAATGGTTTCATATTAAATTCCTTCAAGATATCAAATCGATCATTACGGCTTAGCCATGGACTTTTTCTTTAAAGTTATGAAAATTGTTATAACAATTATACATATAATATATTTTACTATCAAATGTTTGTATATTAGTGCAGCAGAGTGCCATAACAGGGCGGTAGATATTGACTTCCTGATCATCCCAATCAATGGGCCGAACCTTCCGGTTACCGGAGAGCTCGGTCAACTTTGAGGACACTCGGACGATTGAGTAATCTGAGTATAAGATTAAGCATTACATAGAGAAAAAATTAGTTGAAGCCTAAAACAAAGAAAGTGTATATAAAGAGAAAGATTGGTTCTTTTTGCAGAGTCATACTGCCCTCGTTTTTGGAAACAGTAGGCTATTATAAACAATACAATTCTATTTTTGCCACCAAAGCTCGGCCTTCGAATCGACTGACAAGTAAGAGAGAGGAGTAAATGTGGAGCAAGGACGAGCGGGCTGCCTTCAACAAGTTGAAGAAGCACCTCTCCTCTACTTTTGTGCTTGTGGCCCAGATGTTCCAATGAGAAAAGGGAAGCAGGAGCTGATTGGTAACTCAAAGAACTTATTTTTAATTTCTAGCTAATAGCAAAACTAATAAGAGCTAGTTTTGTCAGTATATATGATAATTTGTTGATCATGAATGTCTGATATCCGTATTTGATAGAGATGATTGAATATATACTTCTAGATAAACACAAACGAGATTGAATTATCATTTTATCAGTAGATCAATATTGAGATAAATATTAGTTAGTTATAATGCTTCAATTATGCTTCCACTGTTTGTAATTTATTAAACCATCTATTACAAGGTCTTGGGACATGCACACCAATATGATAAACAAATCACCACCAATTCATCAATATACCAACTTATATAACTGTATTAATGCATGTTTATCACTATTCTGTTTTGATACATTTAAGAACGGTTTTATCTGTCAATATTATTTTTGATGAAAAACTTTACTTATGATTCATTTCTTTCAGTAGCCATCTTCTGTGACAGCTATTTTTGAAGTTGACCATTATTCTAAATCAGCCGTGAGAATGAGTATTCAAAAATAAAATAAAAAGTTGTTTGCGCAATAACTAGGTATCTAAATAACCTGGCAACAAGTTTCCTTAATATTGGCATTTAAAACAAGGAAAGTTTTCATTTGTGATTCATTTCTACCACTAGCCATATTTTGTGACAGCCATCTTGGAAGTGTGTCATCAGTCAATATCAAACGCGGAAACGAGTATTTTAAAATATAACAATAAGGGTTTTTGCACAGTAATTATGTAGGTGGGTTACCTAGCAACAAGTTTACACTTTAGCAAGTTTATCAGGAATGTTTTAGTTAGAGTGTCACTTGTATAACTACTACGGTATATCTATGTATTATTTATATATTATCTTGAGCTTCAGTAACAAAAGTCATCTCGCTTGAAAATATTTCTATAAGGCAGTTTTTTTTTCTCAGAGAAGTAAGCAAACAAGGTTTGTTTGTCTAGAAACGTAGTCTCTGAACCTTTTAATATGACAACCTAAATAATTCAAATAAATAAGATATACATTTTAAATGAAAAGTCTCTTGACTCGTTGCAAACTCATGAGACGACTGTTGTATCAAGCAGCTGTAGCCATAACATATTCTATTATAAAAATACTTGTATTTGCAAATGTATGTATTTAAAGTCACCTGGTATTCTATTCACCTGATATTAATCTATACTACATGTAGATCCAATATTAGTTGTAGCATTGCACATTTCTTATTATGCACCACATTACTAACAGCCAGGTCAATCATGAGCAGCGGTAAAGTGACCTTTTATAAAGCTATTAATCCTTGGAGTTGTTTCCCCTTTAATATATGGTTTTCTTTCTCCATCTCCATGCTGTGCTGTAGGTTATGACATATTAGGTTAACATGACAGAGCAAGTGTCTGACAATGTGATAGCAGTAGTGATGTAGTCTGAGTGTCAGCTGCTAACAGGTGGTGCTCTATCCCAACAAACATCTCAGTTTGTCATGATGACGATAAAATATTTAATTGCTAGTTTTTCAAGTTTACCAACTCAAGTATCTCCAATATAAAAGAGCTTCAAGTCAGCTGATACAAGTCTATCTGAGAACTGCAGAGTACACCCTACCTACAAGCTTTACTAACTTTGTTTAATTCTAATAGACTTAGTGCATACCAACTGATTATAATATTTTACAGTTTGGCCTGCAATAGTCTGAAGAACAGGCATGGTATTAATTGTGCGCCAATAAGCGTGTAACATAACTCAGGTACCTGCAGGTAGTTGATTAGGGAAGAAACACCTTCAAAAGCATTATTATTAACAGCTCTTGATGGATGGTTGTGGTTGAATATTACTATTTAAATACAATATGTGATTCATAACCATGATTGATTGAAGTAGATGGTGATTTAAGCTATGATATATTTTAATAGCGTAGTTATACCAACAAAAAGCTGTACTCAACATTAATGAAAAACAATTTAGTTGTTTAGAATTTATCCTTTTTTTCTAGAGAAGAATAAGAAATGAATTTCTTTTCAAGTATAAAAAATAATATGGTTGTTTTAATGGAAATGTACAATGTAAGAAACAAGTACCAACAGATAATGGCCTTTGTTATATTACAGTCTGAAGCCAGCGATTATAGTTGGAGTTGTCCAATCTCTGCTCCAGTTACTTGCAGATAATACATTAATCCTATCATGACTGACGGCATCTTTATTATTACTTCATATATCTGACTATTTTTCAGATTTTCTCATGATGAGTAAATAACAACATAAAACAATGAAAGTTTGTGTTGAATAGATTGTTCATAATTGTTTGTATCAGAATAAACCAGAATTGGTGTCCGCTATACCTCTCTGACTAACCCAACCTGTTCAAGAAAGAAATAGGAGTTTACCTAAACTCAGTCAGCAATAAAAGGGTTTGATACCTTCCTTCTTTTCAAAACCATTGATGGTGCAATATCATCAACTAGCATTATATGTATTATAAAACAGGTAAAACCATTGATGGTGCAATATCATCAACTAGCATTATATGTATTATAAAACAGGTAAATAAAAATTTGTTTAAAATTATTGACAAAGGAATTCATTGGTACAGTGTTTAACGTTATAGTTCATCAAAGCTGTGTCAACATTACATATAGGTTATGTACACCTTGTCAACTTTTTCAGTTATTTAGTCCTATACTCTACCACAGCGGTTCCTAACCTGGGGAATTCTCTCTAGGGAGAATTTGGCATTTTAAAGGGGGAAATTTTAGGTTTTATAATTTCACATTTGGCGAACGAAGCTTTTAAGCCTTAACAAAATCCTAGATGCGTTTTCTGTTCTCTTTCCTCCTCTATTACATGTTTATTCTGGCTAGGGTAGACTTAGTGCTTTTTACTGTACATTCATTGTAATACAATCTGCATGTACTGCGCATGTAATAATCTTTGCCAACAATTTGGAAAAATTCCAATAAGCCAGCTTGACCTTAATTAATGACCTTAGCAACTAAGGTAAAACTAAGGCTTAGTTTGACGGTGCGCTGCTCACAGCGCACATGTATTTGACACAAGGACACACTCACTTCTTAACTACTGCATCACGTGTGAATGAAAAAAAAATCTGGTGAGAACTATCAATTAGTGCAGGATGTCAAAGGCAAAGGAATGGACCTATACAATGAGAGTAACTTGGCTTATGGGTTTTCGTATCTCATGAAAAACGGTCTCCAGCTTCCTCAATGTGTGATATGCCTAAAAACTTTCTCAAATGACTTCATGAAACCATTTCATTTGAAGCAACACTTGCAAAAGAACTCACCCCCCCCCACTAGCTGAAAAACACCAGGATTACTTTCAGTCCAAAGAGCGGCAAGTAAAGCGAAGTAGACTTGATGCAAGTGGAGATCTTTATGCTTATAGTAATGCACTTATTACAGTTTCATACGCTGTTTCCTACCGTAATGCTCAGTTTAAAAATCCACATACAATAGGAGAGACCCGAATCAAGCCATGTATGTTAGACTGCCGATCCGTGGTACTTGGAAAACCAGCTGAGCAAAAGTTTCAAGACCTCCCACTATCCAACTGATGGTATTGCAGCAGATATTGAGGAGAAAGTAGTTGCTAAGATTAAAGCATCCCCATTTGGAGCCATACAACTTGATGAGTCAACTGATGTTGCCAGTCTTTCCCAGCTATTGGTGTATGGTAAATATGCGCATGACACATCCCTTGAAGAGGAGTTTCTGTTTTGTCAGCCCTTGCTTATAACAACTTCGGCAAGAGATGTGTTGAAAGTAGTTGAAAGTTTCCATTAAAAGGCCAAGTTAGGTTGGGAGAAGCTAATAAATGTATGCACTGATGGAGCACCTGCTATGTTAGGATGTAGATCAGTCTTTGTAAAACAGATCAAGCAGAAGAACCCTGATACAGAAGGAGTGCATTGCTTCATTCACCGTGAAGCATTGGCATCAAAAACTCTTCCACAAGCATTGAAATCAAACTTGGATGTGAAGATAAAGGTTGTGAATTACATCAAAGCATCAACACTAAATACCAGAATGTTCTGAGTACTATGTTCTGGAAGTGATGTCATGTTTACAACTTTGTTATTTCCTACTGAGTGAGGTGGTTGACCAAAGGAAACATGTTAGGCAAGCTCTTTGAGCTACAATCTGAGGTTATGAAATTTCTTGAAAGTATGTAAAGGCCAGCATGAACTTTTAGCTGCCATAAAAGCTGATAACTATGCCTTTGAGACTGCATAGGGACTCAAAGGCCTTGGTTGATATGCAGTCAAACATGGATAACTCGAACATAACGGGACCGAGCGAAAGTGTTCGAATTATCAGAGCGTTCAAGTTATCAGAGCACTGTCACAAGTCCATGTATTTACTTATTTATTAGTAGATACATGTACATATACAAACTATAATATAAATCAAAAGCACAAATGGCTTGTTTCAAATTAAATGCTTCTAATGTAAAGTTTAAAACGTATTTATCAAAAAGTATAGAGATTTTTCTATCACTTGAGATTAGTTTATTGTTTGAGGCGATGTTATTGCCATAACGTTTTTTAGATTGACATTGGCAAAACTTGATCGTTGTTGAAATGCTCAAAAGAAAAGAGATCTTTTTCTTTTGAGCAATTTACCCACGATCAATTTTGCCGATTTTTCTTGAAGTCTATGCAAAGATTACCTCGCTTTTAACTATGAGGTCAACAGAACACTATTTTCTCATGAAAACTTCAATAAATAATATTCACAAACAAACAAACTTTACCTTGCTTCTGAAGGGCGATCGCTAAGCGGATGTTTGGTATGAATCAAATTTCACCAAACCTTTAGAAAATTCGTTGACAAAAATATTTTGCCGATGGTGGTAATAACGACGCTTATGAATTACGAAAAGTTGAAGTTTACCTCTATGGCTTGGAATAAAGTGATTTTCTAAAGCGATAACAACCGTTTCGGTAGCCGTTGGGAAAAAACAGTTCGAGTTAACAGTGTTGAGTTCGAGTTATCTATAGCAATTTATCATTACGTGGGAACGGACCAAAGAAACCGTTCGAATTAACCATGTGTTCGAGCTATCCGTGGGTGAGTTATCCATGTTTCACTGTATTTGCCTCCGTAAACAAGTTGTACTTGAAGTTACAAGGGAGCAATCATCATGTCCTTGCCATTCATGACAGCATTGATGCTTTCAAAGCAAAGCTGGTACTGTGGCATACAAGAGCCTGCACTGGGAACGCGTTATTGTTTCCCACACTCACTAAATTATTGGAAGACAAACCTGCTTCTGGTAGTCTAGTGGTAACCATTACTGAACACCTGTCTGATCTCAAAACAGAATTTGGATGCTACTTCTCTGAGTTATCTTCAGAGAAAAAGAAGATGCTCAACATCACACAAAACCCATTTTAACGCACTGTTGAAGAAATCCCAGAGGCGCTACAAGAGGAGTTTGTTGAGTTGGTTAACATTTCTGCACTAAAAGATGATCTCAGATCAATGTCTATTGACCAGTTTTGGCTCGCAGCGAGAAACCTTTCTTCACTCATTGCTGAAAAGGCAATACAGATTCTGATGCCATTTAGCTCTACTTACCTATGCAAAGTAGGATTTTCATCAATGCTGCATTCTAAAACTGAGAAAAGAAATCATCTTTGAGCTTGAGAGCGACTTGAGATGTGCATTATCAAAAACAAAGCCTGATTTGTGTAAACTTGCACAGAGGCAGCAGCAGCCGTCTCATTAAAATTCATATTCTCACCCCACACCAGTAGTATATAGAGAGCAGATCTACACACAAAAGTGACGGATCCAGCGGGGGGATAGAAAAAGGGGGTTGTGAATTAAATTGGCTAGGGGTGTAGATTGAATCGTGTGGAGTTGAATGAGATGTTGGGGTTTGGGGGGAAATTGTGGTGTAGAGTAGGGGGTCGAATTCGAGGGGTTACGGATCCGCTCCTGGCGTAATCGGCGGATTATCTGTGGATGAGTCATCCGATTAGCGGGGGATGAGTCATCCGATTAAACGCGGATTATCGCGGGATTAGTCGGGGGAATCGTCGCGGATTAGTCGGGCGAATCGTCGCCGATTATCGGTGGAATAGTGGGGGTGAATATCTGAGACATCGAGGGCTGGATGGTTTTCCGGAGTGGATCTCGCGGATTATCGAGGAGAGCGAGAGATTACCTACCGGATGAGTGAGGGGGTTAATATCTGGGACACCGAGGGGTTGATTTTCCGGAGATTGTTATATATTTGGTTGAATGAGAGATAAGTTTTTATTATAAAATATAAACTATAAATGTTACAAAAAATTCAAAATCATTCTGTCATTCGTTTTAAAAAGGAAAGTTTTGGAATACATCTTTCATCAATTTCTGTGTCACATCGAAGAACTAAAATAAGAGTTGATTTTCCCAAAGAATTGAGAAACTGAACAGGAAGTAACAAATCTAATCCTTCATTATTTCCAATATTATCATATATGAAGGTATCTTTAGGTGTAGTAGAATTTGAAATAGGTTGAAGATTACAGTTAAAGTCAATATCTTGAAAATTCGATCCTGGAGGACATTGCAACATTGAAAGAGTAGAGTTATATCCACATAATTCTCCTCTGTAGAATAATTTGAAATCAATTAGAATATCGATTGTGGAATTTTGAACTGAATATTCACATTCAGAATATGTTAGAACTTGCTCCGATGAAGCTGACACTATAGGATTAAGGTATAGGTTTTTTCCATCTGTTTCATCTTCATTTAGTAGTTCTTTACACGCAAATCTGTGATTGCCTGGTAATGGATAACCACAATAAAAGTAGTCCAATGGAAATATTCTTCCGCATGTTTCATTATTCTTGTGATATAAAGTAGTTTCTTCGAATGGAAGTAGTAATGAAACTTCAAATTCATTGAGTGTTCTGCTTAAGCAGTTATTCGCATCGGTAACATATTGAATTCTTTGATTTCCATTTATTATTCCCGTAAAGCGTAAAATGAGAAATATTATAATGTGCAAATTCATTATAGTCATAGTGTCTTTTTAAAATACTACTCTCTTGACTGAAGTAGGCAAAGAAAATGCATAAAAAAGTATGTCAATATAATATATATAGTTCATTCTTCAAAATTATCTTGAAATACTATACAAAAAAAAGTTATTCAATTCTATTTGATGAGTCAATCCTTCTTGGATATAAAGTGATTAAATATAAAGAATTATGCAAAGTCTAACTGTGATGATTATCAATTCTTCCCATTGATATGTAGGAGTTCACTGAAGTAACGATTTGTAGCATGTTGATCATTGGCTTCTCCTCTCAAATATGGATAAAGTCTTGTTTCGGTTAATATTATGTTTGAAGGTGTGTTCCAATCAAGTGAGGATAATAATGATAGTTGGACTTTGTCACTCCTTGGTCCGATTTGAGCAGATTCCAAACACGTTCCAATATCGAGTTCGGCAAAAGTCTCATGAAGTTCTTGTCGAGTCAATCCTTCATTTCCATATCGTATTTGCATTATTCTAATACAATATTGACATCCTCGAGCTCCCTCGAAGCATCCACACCGACTTTCTAAATATGTTACGAAACTTTTATAGATATAGAATCCGATAACATAGTAAAAAGTTTCTTCAGTAACTCTTCTGATGAATTTTTTTGTGTTTTTCTTTACAACCACTCTTGATAATTGTCCATCTTTAAGATGAGCTGGAATAAACTCCTCTAGAAATATAACCGACATTGTTTCTGTTTTCTTCGTTTTTTTTTTTTTTGGTTCCTTCACCAACAGAGCTAAATTGAAGAATGGTGGAGAAATCTAGAGGAGTAGACTTAATATCATTCCGAATCTTTTTTTTTTTTTTTTTTCATTTAACAGATTTTTCATCTATAATTACATCATCAATTTCATGCTCGATTTCCTCTTCCACTCTTTCTCCGATTAATGGAAATTGTGCTATATGAATGAGTCTTCTGAAGAGCAGTTGTTTCGTTTCATCACGTTGAGTAGGATGAGTCATGTAGTGCCGAATTCTATTCCAAAACACGGTTTCAAAAATCGTTTCTTCCATCGTTTTAAAATCGGTCACGATAAATCTGTTAATCCATTCTAAATCAACCTCTTTTCCAATTTTACCTTCTCGAATGGTAGCTTCAAGATCAACCCATTCAAAGGTCATCTTCAAATCTGAGGGTGTTATCGATATTTCTTTTACACATAATGTTGATTCCAAACATTCCCTGCATTCCAACGCACTGCAGACACAGTTGGACTTTAATCTTTTCAATGACACAACTTTTCTAAAAGCAGTTGTTCCTAGAATGTAGTATAAACATTCCTCGGTAAGATGTGTACGAATTTGTTCATTTTTGTCAAGATGAACCAAGATGTTATCTGGGATTATTTCTGCAACCTCGAATGGAACAAAATCTTTAATCAGAATGTTTTGAGTCATGTTACTATGAGAAAGTCTACATTCGAAATGATTTTACATTGGATAGTATATTGAATTTATATGAGCTTAGTTATATATTATTGATATTGTATATACGAAAAGAAGAGCCAATGAAGAAAATAAAATTTTATAGTAATAATACATCGAGGAGCAAAACTCTACTATCATATATACTTAACAACAAATTCACTTCTAAAAATTATGCTAAAATATATTCTGTGCTCACTCCATCGTTACATACTCTTCTTTTTGAATAAAAATATGTTAATCCAGTTCTAAGTTGAGTGTATGAGAACACTCTATTGTCTTTTTTTACAAAACCTTTGTTTACCCCTTCCTTAGGAGATCTTGAATGTAATACTTTTAAAAAAGTGTCTTTTGTAAAACTATTCGTAGTTTTACTTAATCCTTTACTGCTATGCTTTGTAGAATGAGTTTCATCATTCCAGCAAAAGTAAGTCTTAGAATTTAAGGCTACTATTCCATGACCTGAAAATTCTACTTTGAATAAACCAGGAGTCCTTATATCATATTGATATACTTCTTTGCAACAATTTTGTAATTCCCACAACTTTGTAGGAACAGATTTACAGAGTTGGAAATCATCCGCGTGTCGATCGCAATACATCCTAGGAAACCATTTTCCATATTCTTTGTAGTATATATCAGCGATCTCTTTTCTAACGATATTATCCATAGGTGCTGAAAGAGCCATGTAGGCACTATCTGTATCCATCGCCACATACTGGAAGTCCTTTCTGTCGAAGTATCTAAAATAAAAAATTTCAATCCTTAATTCTTGTTATCTTAGTATTATAATACTCCCATTTCAAAAATTATCATTCAAATGTTTACCATTATACATATTTTTCTAAAAGATACAAATGAGATTACTTACCTATCCATGAAGTCATAGTAGAACTCCAACATCCGAAGTTTAGCCAGTTGTAATATGGAGAATCCGATATGTACAGGTATATCCATTTTCATCTGAATAAATATATATACAGTCCTATTAGATTCCTTTACATATATTAGCTCAAGTAAATTTTTCATTATGATTCAATTATATCAATAAGATAATAAATATATACTACTAACCGAAGGCTTCTGTTGAGTCAACTCATAGAAGCTATCAACGATTTCCTCCAAAGATTCAAATCTGTGTGATCGTATTCTCAAGGATGCTTCATAATCTCCTTGAATATACTTGACATTTCGATGTTTTAATTTCTCAGTGATTGTTTTCCCGTACGATGAATTTCCAATGAGTTTATTGGTTGTGGCTATCAACTCTTGGTCAGGATCTTTGTCACCAGCTCTTCTAGCATTTGAGACAGATTCTCCAAATGACTGGAAAACTCTTCTAGGGGTGTATTCTATGACTTGATATATTTTGGTTATAATCAATCCCTGATTAAGATACCATTTTGCTAAAGTGGTGAGTAGTAAAATTTTTTCTCCAAACATACTCCCCACCAAAGTTCGTTGTTCTTGAGGTAGCATTCCTTCCTTTTCAGCAAATTCTTTCATACTTTCACTAAGATGATTTCTATTCAAAGATGTATTCTTGAAAATGGGGCTCATTTCTGAAAACTTTTCGTATAAGTTTTCAGGAACAGATATATCGCATTCAATGAATCCATATATCTCCCCTTTTATAATCTGCTGAATAATCTCATCCTCGGTGGCAAAGGAATTGGAAGGATAAAACTCTTCGTTGAAGATACTAATAAAGTTCTTAATCTCGGTGTTATCCTCAATCATCTTGTTCCATTCCCACTCCCAGATTCTTACTAAACGATATCCAAGTTCTTTAACATATTCTTCCTTCTTTATCGTTTCCTCCAGAACTTCACTCATGGGTCAATTCTTATATGGATGTATACTTATTCCTTTGGTCTTGTTACAGTTATGTCCACGCCAGAAACATCCATGAAATTGAAACACTGTATTCGATTCTTCACAATATCCATCAACAGGAAGATTATGTTGTCCAATTCTAAATTCTTTATCGTTGTTTTCATGTAAGATTTGAATATTGTCCTTCCAAGTCAAAAATTGTAATCATCCATGAGCAGCCATGCTATTTTTTCGAGAATGAGTGTATGCAAATCCATTTTCGAATCGTCTTATTCTAGGGTTTCCAGTAGGCATTTCTTGCATCATACTCCACAAATATAATGCATTTGCATCAACTCCTAGAATAAGTTCACAAAGTTTGGATTCCTTTCCAAACTTTCTTTCTCGAATCAGTGTTTTCTTCGACTCATGAAGTCTGTGAAAAACAATGCTAGGTCCACCTACGATATTGTCCTTGATAGTAAAGTAAATATCTTTATCACTTTCCTTGATCAGACAGACAGGTTGACAAGCTTTGAAATGATGTGATGAGATTGTCTGATGATGAGAACTCATAGGATGAGGAGGCGAATCTGAAAGTTTAAACATCCATTTTACTGCCAATCCAGGAAGTGAAATGGCATCTTTCAACATATCGATTCCCATGGTTCTGTAAACTTCTTTTTGTTTTTCTACAGCTTCAACAAATGGTACTACATCGAGATTGTTGTACCATACTAGAAAATCTTTTAACGTTTTCATCTTCTCTTGTTTCCAAATGTTTAAACAGATTTCATAATCAGCATCCGAAATATGTTCATCTCTCAAAGAACTGTAAAAGCATTCTTTAGCTGGTAGAAACGGTTGTTTCAACTTCTCAAGATCATCCATATATTCATAAGGATAGAATCCTTTTTGTTGAGAGCATTTGAAAGCTTTGAGATACTTTGCATAGGAAAATCCTGGAGCAATGAAGTTGGAAATATCCAAGAATTTGAATCTTCTTGATTGAATACAGCTCATCTTGTTTGTTCTTTTCACTACAAAATCAAAATCTTCGTCTTCTGTGTCTTGAAGACATCGAAGTAGAGGTCCTTTCATCACATTCAGGTCGTAGTTTTGTGAATTAAATCCTAGAATCGGAATACATGAGATGAATTTGTCGAAACGATTAAATAAATGACAAAATTCCTCTCTTGAATGGTATACTCGAGGATTGGAAAATTTGCAGGATTTAAATCTTTCTTCAACTTTTCCTTGCTTTTCAGCTTTTGCCTTCATCAACTGTCTAATGTAGTAAAGTTTTTTTTTCAAGGATATCCCGGGCTTCATCAGCAATTTGGGAAATATACTGAACAAAAGAAGATATACAAGAATCAGTATCTCCCTCACTTACAAAACACTTTGGATCCTTAAATCCGGGTACATTTGAACAAACTGATATACTCATCAATTCGTGTCTCGATGTGAATGTAACCGAATTGGAATTTGGTGGAAGGTCGGATTTTGGAAGATAACACTCGATATCATAGGTGATTAAAAAGGGATAATAAGTATCTTCCTCAGCCACGGATATTCCTATCTCTCGTTTCAGTTGTTCGAAAATTGTAGGTGTTGCCTTAAACTTTCCTCCTTCGAAGATGAAGTTTGTTACTACTTCTTGACTACATTTATGTCTATTGAAATTTCCTCTTTTTGTAAAGCTCACTTCACAGGAAGGACAACTAAACCCTTTAGTATAAGCATTAACATCCTTGATGAAACTGAAATGAGAGTTCTGCAAATCGAGGAAGAGTTCCTTTCCCTCTTTTTGGGACGATGTCCAGATGACTGTTGAGGTTTCATCAGCATTCAGAGAAAATACGGTTATACGGAGGTCAAAACATTTCTCAAGAGAAATTAAGTCTCCTAACTCAATTCCAGGAAAATTATTCATCAGAACTTTGTAGGATGAGGAAGAAGAAATGTGATTCGAGTACTTTTGAAATAGCACCTTCACAAGTTGCTGTTTTGGTCTTTGTCTGGTGCAACTACATCGGTTTGAACACTTACACATTACCTTCAATGCTAAACATCTGAAGAAACAGAGATTGTCTGTGTAAGGAGTGCAGCTACGAGGAATGTTATGCATAGTGATTACATGTCGATTGTTAAGAATGTGAGTCGGAAGATCTGAAGCCAATCCTATTTGCCCCATTCCAATCAATTTATAGAAATAGAATGAAATATTAGTAATTACATTCAATTTCCAAGCTGTATTCAGGCGTTCTCGAATCGCTATAGCAGCAAGATCTTGTCTTGTCAATTCTTCAAAGAAATTCTGTAGTTCCTGTCTTGTTGTAATCAGCTTTGCTTTTTTGAAAATTGTAGCATTATTCGATGAAGCATGAAAATATCTTAATTCTCCTGAAGTTTTATGTTCAAGAATGCATCCCACACTACAATTTAACTTAGCTCTTGTTTGTAACCCATTCCAAGTTGTCAACATCTCGTTCCATATTCTTTCCGAATGGTTTGGAGTTGGAAGTTCTGCTTGAGGAATATTTCCATTCCATAAATTTACGTTTAACGTTTCAACAACTCTTCCTCGTCGTCTTTTTGTTTTCATAGCATTCCAATATCTTCTTATTAACTCATCCCATTCCTCATCATCATTAACAGGAATGATATCCTGATTATCTTGTTCTCTTTCATTTTCGATAGGAACGATGGGCTCGACTCTATCATTAATACCAACTAAATTGTCATCATCAGCGTCCACTTCATTTTCATTTCTTTCGATTTGATTTGTAGGTTGATCAGATAAATAACTATTTTCTTCGATTTCATTTGTATTTTCTTCTTCTGATACATCTGATTCATCGGTTTCATCATCAGCAAGATTACGAGTAATAGGAGTTACTGTTATCTTAGATCGAGTAGGATCTCCTCTTCCAATTTGAGTTGAAGCAGAACGAAATGAAGAATGATGAGAATCATTCTTTACTTTTTTAAAAATGAAAGGGTGATCAGAAACTTGTATAATAATTGAGCTATCATCATCATCATCATATTTGCGATATTGTTCCGAAGAATCATTAGTTGATGATGTAAACGATTCTGAACTTTCATTCGATTGGAGATGAATGTGCTTGACATGTCTTTTGAGGATTGATTTTTTGTTAAATGAAGTCGAACATTCTAAGCAGATATATTTATTAGCTGAAACGGATGATGCACTTCTTTCCCTACTTCTGCTTCTTTCTCTATTATCAATTGAAGTGGAAGGAGTAGAATTTTCCAAAGAAATTAAATTATGCTCTCGTGAAAGCTTGAACATCTTTGAGGAAGAATTCCAACTGTCAAGATTTAAAAAACTCATTTTACTATTCTCTCTACATTTATTCATTCATTAAAAATTTTTTCCACCAATTATTGTAAATCAACTTACCTCATCAGATTTGCTCCACTCTCCTTCTGAATGGGGAGTTGCCAGATACATTTCCTCGATGTAATCAAATTTCGGAGATATATAATCCAGTGAAACAGAGATAATCCAAAGTTCTGAGAGAAGATTATACATAGATATCCAAATTGTAGAATTAATTCAAACTTTTGTGAGAAATATAATCCAGTTAGTTCGGAGAAATATAATCCAGTGAAACAGAGATAATCCAAAATTCTGAGAGAAGATTATACGTAGATATCCAAATTGTAGAATTAATCCAAACTTTTGTGAGAAATATAATCCAGTTAGTTCGGAGAAATATAATCCAGTGAAACAGAGATAATCCAAAATTCTGAGAGAAGATTATACGTAGATATCCAAATTGTAGAATTAATCCAAACTTTTGTGAGATATATAATCCAGTTAGGTATAGAAATAGTTCGAAAAAAACTCTCGATAATGGTGAGTCCATCAAACTTGGCTGTATTTATACTAGTCAAGTTCAAGGAGGTGGAACCTGCACAAAAGCTATAAATCACTTCTAATCCAACTTGTCTCACTCAACTTTCGCGAAATTGGATTTCGCAAAAGTGAATTTCCCGAAATTGGATTTCGCGAAATTACACATTATATATATTATATAGTCAACTTTCGCGAAATTGAATTTCGCGAAAGTGAATTTCGCGAAATTCCATTTCGCGAAATTTTACATTATATATATTATATAGTCAACTTTCGCGAAATTGAATTTCGCGAAAGTGAATTTCGCGAAATTCCATTTCGCGAAATTACACATTATATATATTATATAGTCAACTTTCGCGAAATTGAATTTCGCGAAATTCAATTTCGCGAAATTACATATTATATATATTATATAGTCAACTTTCGCGAAATTGAATATCGCGATTTTCAATTTCGCGAAAAGTCTTCTGATATTATGGATGATGCAACTAAATTTATCAAAACTCATTAATCATTTGATGAGGAGAATTGTATATAACCAGCAGAATTTTACTAAAACGATATCAGTTGTTCATTCAAACTCGGAGAATTAACACACTACACAACTATGGAGGATAATACTCAATCTGGAGTGATAAAACCTGGATCGAATAGTTCAGTGAAGATGTCGGAAAAGAAAATGTCACCTGTAACTCTTTCTAACACGACTCCTCCTACGAAGAAAAAGAAATCCAACCAAATCGAAACGAATTTGGAGCAAAGGGTAAAAGATGTGGCAGACAAGTTAAGAACATTAAGTAAGGCTACTTTAATGGAAGCAAAATCACTGCAGAGAATGTCAGATCTTTCAATAGGATTGATTATGGAGGTGACAAAAACGGAAGAAGCTCATTCGATCCATGGAGCGTGCTGTATCATTCACTTCAACTATGTGGAAAATGGGATTAGTAAATCTACTGCTGTATTTGCTCCACAACGATTTCTGGATGGATCGCTGTCTTATCCAAGTATTATGGTATATCTTGGATTAAAACCTAAGAGTAATGGACAGGGAAGTTACCATGACTTAAGAAGAGTAACAGAAGGAACCTCAACTCCCTCGGACATGAAACGTACTCTAGCCAATCTGAGATCGAAGAGACTTGAAAAACTTACACAACATTTCGAGATTCGTCATCTCAAGGAGTTCAAAGCACCATCTATTTTCCACTATCACAATGTTGGAGCAAGTGAATACAAAGATGGTGAAGGCAATGTGGATGTGGTACCAACTGTAGCATTTTCAACCAAAGTTGATGGAGAGGAAGTTCAAGGAACTTTAACGATGCCTTCGAGATGTGCCCTTTCGTTGAAAGAAAATTATCCGGGTATCATTATATACAAGGGGCTAGTAACATCTCACAATACTCGCGAATACTACGATGTAGTAGTCATGGGACATGAAGAAGCAAGCAGATTTTACGAGAGTTCGGTACAATGCAAAAAGGATCCTGCTATCTCACTTATTTCCGATGACGATGAGTGATTGATGAACAACTCGATACAAACTTCGTTTTAAAGAATGTACATGAACATTTTCTTATATATATTCAATGTTTCATTTATACTATATTATCTTTATTCTGACTTATCTACTTGTACACTTCGTTTTAAAGAATGTACATGAACATTTTCTTATATATATTCAATGTTTCATTTATACTATATTATCTTTATTGTGACTTATCTACTTGTACATTTCATATATTTCAAGTTAAACATAAACTATTTTATTTTTATTGAAACGAAATGATGATGGAAATAATGAATAATACATATAAATATATCTTTTAAAGTGAATAATTTTGTAATAAAACTGATCTTTCATTCAACATATATAAAAAAACCGAAAATAAAAATCCTTAAAATTCTTAACCATTCAAGAGCTTCAACATTACAAAAACATCAAATCTTCAAAAAAAATAACTTTGTACATAAACACTTTCTCATATATATTCAATGTTCTCAAATATATAACATTCTCCACTTTGCACATAAACACTTTCTCATATATATTCCATGTTTCAAATATATAACAATCTCCGGAAAATCAACCCCTCGGTGTCCCAGATATTAACCCCCTCACTCATCCGGTAGGTAATCTCTCGCTCTCCTCGATAATCCGCGAGATCCACTCCGGAAAACCATCCAGCCCTCGATGTCCCAGATATTCACCCCCACTATTCCACCGATAATCGGCGACGATTCGCCCGACTAATCCGCGACGATTCCCCCGACTAATCCCGCGATAATCCGCGTTTAATCGGATGACTCATCCCCCGCTAATCGGATGACTCATCCACAGATAATCCGCCGATTACGCCAGGAGCGGATCCGTAACCCCTCGAATTCAACCCCCTACTCTACACCACAATTTCCCCCCAAACCCCAACATCTCATTCAACTCCACACGATTCAATCTACACCCCTAGCCAATTTAATTCACAACCCCCTTTTTCTATCCCCCCGCTGGATCCGTCACTTTTGTGTGTAGATCTGCTCTCTATATACTACTCACACCTGTTGAGTGTATTGAAATAGCAATAATGTTGACATGATTTATTACTATATATGCTACTCTCAGTTATTTAACAAATAAATACATGTATATATGCTGCTGACCTACATATACATATATGTACATGTGCAGCCCTTTCAGTGAATACAATATAGTATAGGTTCTCACACCACATTTTTCAGGGGAGGAATTTGTCTTTTAAAATTTTGCAAAGGGGTAAAAGCAAATAATAGGTTGGGAACCACTGCTCTATCAGATTAGCAAGTTTTAGAGCTTGAGTCTTGCCTGTTGAATGAAGGCTTATAATTTAACCGCAATTGAGTTGTCTCTACATCCTGATTGGTCAAACTCAATGGTTCCAGTGTCTCTAAAGTTATAAACTTATTATTATGTACACTGAGTTGAACTGCAAATTGTCATATTTAAAATTGTCTGCAATCATATCTTATCTATAGTTGTACCTTGTCTGTACTTGTATCACATCTATAGTTTACCAGTCTCTACTTAGATCATGTCTGTATCATATATGTATCATACACAGTATGTACCTTATCTGTATAAAATCGGTATTTTATCTGTATCATATCTGCATCATATCTTCGTCATACCCATATCATATCCGTATCATATATGTACCATATATGTGTTATATCTGTATCATATCTTTATCATATCTGCATCAGACCATAGTTTAATTTCTCTCAGTCACTAGTCAATGTTTTAGTAGCATCCTATGCATTTTAGTTTTATCTTTAAACTGGTTCTAATTTATCTAAAGTAAGAGAGCTAATCAAGTTTTAATATTTAATATTAAGTATTTAATTATTACTTTACATATTTATTTAGAGGGTATCTCTTGACACATGTCTTTAAAAGAAGTTTATAATACTTCATTAGTAGTAACACACATGATTGCAATATGTGTAAATTATATGTACACATATTGCTAACATATTGCTAACATATTGCTAACATATTGCCATCATTTGCATTATAAATTGCTATAAATTTAAATTCAAAATAATTCCAAAAGTTGTGGGTAATAGAACAAGGCAAGATTTATTGATTTTTTTACCTTAGGCATCACAAGCTAAATCAGTAATGTCACAGACCAAATACTTTTTTCAGCATTTTTGAATAACTTTTATGAATAATTGGTCATTATAAAAAACCCTATAAGGCAACTGACCAAACTAGTTCACACAAATACATGTGTATACATTGACATCTACAGTCGTTATCTGTAAGTTAGTTATACCAAGGTAGTAGAGAAACTATAGAAGTTTTGTTTAACCTTCAAATTCCATTGCTACACAGTAATGTACTATTAATATGTACACTGATCTGCACTCAAAGCAATATGCTGTCATACATGATCATCTTTCATTTACAAAAACAAGACACCAAAATCACCAAAAGGTTGATACTTGATAATTTCAGGTAAAAATAGAGAATCTCTGAGTAAATCATATGGAAAACTAAAGTGAGCTATTTAAAAAAGCACAGCCTAGCCTCTGCTTCTTCAATGCTGTGTAAATATGTAACAACTCAAGTTTATAAAACTTTTCAACTCGAAGAGCTTGAACTATCACTTCGTCGGTGTGAAGGTCTACTTCTTCTTGAACTATATATACTTCCTTTCACAGGATTTGCCCTCTCCTGAAACATAAAGTACTTTATCACTACACGCTACCAAATCCCGTTAAATAACCAAGATTGATTTCACTAAAATCAGAGAATCAGAACTCCAAAGCCCGAGTCTGACCTGGCATTCCTCTCAGGCAGTAAACTGCAGCCTACTTCAAATACATTTTTTGTTGGTTACTGGCACAATGTACGCTACGTAGAGCTTTTACTTGTAATACTAAACAATATTTACCCCATTTCCATATTGGCTTGAGCTGGATTGATGGCCTTTGGTGCTTGGAAAATCTGGTAATCCTGGTGATCCCGGAACTCCCTGTGATCCAGGAGCACCCCTTTCTCCTTTTTGTCCCGCTGTGCCTGGCAAACCATTGTATCCTGGAACACCATGTTCTCCCTTCGGACCCGCTAAACCAGGTGCACCTGCCAATCCTGGAATTCCCTGTAGCCCGTCTCTACCTGCTAATCCCGTTTGTCCTTGAGATCCGACATCACCCTTTGATCCTTTAATACCGGGTGATCCTACAGCTCCTGGTGCACCATTCATTCCTGGATGTCCCATTTCTCCTTTTGATCCTTGTGTGCCAGGTGCACCAGGAAGACCTGTTAATCCATGTGCACCAGTTTGCCCTGGTTCTCCTTTGAAGCCAGGAGAACCAGGAGAACCATTGTAGCCTCTCTCACCAGGCTCACCTTTGGCTCCATCTAATCCAGGTCGACCAGAAGGGCCTGCCTGACCAACTTCTCCTGGTATTCCTGTTGAACCCTGTTTGCCTTTTAGTCCATCAAAGCCTGGATTTCCAATTTCTCCTTTGCTTCCTTTGATTCCAGGAGCACCAGTTGAGCCTGGCAACCCATTGACCCCATTAATACCAGGTGCTCCTGTTTCCCCAGGGGTTCCAGGTAAGCCGTTTGCGCCATCAGAACCATCTCGGCCTGTTAATCCAGGATCTCCTTTCTCTCCTCGTTCTCCTGGCAACCCTACACTTCCCTGAGTTCCTGGCATGCCTGGTTCCCCTTTAAGCCCTGATGCTCCATCTCTACCACTGCGCCCATCTGTTCCAGGTAAGCCATTGGCACCATCTCTTCCATCACTACCTGGAGCTCCAGGCAAGCCATCAGCTCCAGGACTGCCAGGTGTGCCGGGGTTACCATCTTTTCCATCGACTCCCGGTAATCCCTGAATACCATTTTGTCCTGGATTTCCATCTTTACCATCAATACCATTTATGCCGGGAGAGCCTGCATCTCCTTTATGACCGGGTGCTCCAGCTTGACCTTTTACTCCGGGTTGTCCTTGTTCCCCTCTATGTCCAGTGGCTCCAGCTTCGCCCTTTATCCCAGGTGCACCGTTTAAACCATTGGCTCCATCAGAACCTGGTGCACCAGGAACTCCCATCTCTCCTGGCAAACCAGCAGCACCATCTAGACCAGGCCTGCCTGGTGCACCCGTTTCCCCATCCAAACCAGGTCTCCCCATCAGCCCGTTTTGGCCATGCATACCAGTAACACCGGCTTCTCCTTTTTGTCCTGGGGCTCCAATTGCACCATCTGTTCCGTCAGTTCCTGGAAGCCCTGGCACTCCATTTTGACCATTGATCCCATCAGCTCCAGGAGCTCCTTGCTCTCCCTTTTGTCCAGGTTCTCCAGAAATTCCATCAAATCCTGGTCTTCCTGGTTCACCCTTAGAACCTGCTGCTCCCGGAGCACCGGCAATACCTGCTGTTCCTTGGAATCCAGGTGATCCATATTCACCTTTCTGTCCTTTTATTCCTGATTGACCTGGCAGACCTTGTGCTCCAGTTTCTCCTGACAGTCCATTAGCACCAGGAGTTCCGGGGTCTCCTTTTTCGCCTGGGATTCCATCTCTACCAACATAGCCATCAGCACCTGGAGTACCGACTTCTCCTTTCCTTCCTGTTAAACCAGTAGCTCCTTGTGCACCCATTACTCCATCTAGACCTGGTGTTCCTGGATTTCCAGGAGAGCCAGGCTCCCCAACATCACCTTGTTGACCTTTTACTCCAATGTCTCCTTGACTACCACGATATCCTGTTGCCCCAGTAGCACCAGTATCGCCCGAAAAACCAGGAGCACCTCTGGAGCCAGTGGCTCCAACTAACCCAGGAAGGCCATTGAAACCATCTACACCTGGAGCACCTTTCTCTCCTTTGACACCAGCATAGCCAGGATTACCATTAACACCTGGTACTCCTGGCTCTCCTTTAATGCCTGAACGACCAGGCACTCCTTGAAAACCCCGTGGTCCGGGAGGTCCAGCCGGACAGTCACATCCACCTGCACCACCTGTGTTGGTTGAACTCGTTGCAGAGCCAGCTGGTTGATAGTCTGCATAGTATCTCTTTACTCTCTAAAATAATTATAATATTGTGTAACTAAATTATAATAATGATTTGTATGAGAACATCATATATAAAATAAGTCAGCACTTTGATGATGAAACATACGACTATTTTAATAAACTCAGAGCTCTAGCAAGGGTTGGGACTTGCAATATTAGCTCTTGTTATTTATGTGTTGTTGTCATTGGTTCCCAAACTGATCACTACTGTTCATGTGTGTTTTTGCTAGTTGACAAAACAGTAATATACAAGCTCGCAAAACATACCCATGCCCTATTGATTACAAAATAACTCATTTCAGGATTCTCCACGATCCTTATAAAAACAACTGCATTTATTCATGATGCAAGTCAATGGCTAAAACTTTGCTGGAAAAACTCAAAAACTGGATTTTATTTTGTTTAGCTTCCTTAATCTAATCACAATTTGCTGCTAACATGTAAGTCAGATAAACACTTACCAGTTCAAGTGGATTATTTAAGTCAACATTCTCTATAAGAGGTTTACCAATAATAGAGGAGTTAGCTACTTGCTTGAAAAACATCAACACCAAAACTATTTTTAGAAAAACAAATAGCAGCTCAGTGAATATATCACTAATATATTATGAGCGAATGCTCACTACTATCTAAAGAATACATATTCAAAAACTGCTTACATTTCAAAAGTATGCTAGAAAAAGAGCAGACAACTCTCTGCATCGTACAGTCACATTTCTTCATTGCTACTGAGGTTTACATTACTTTACAGAAAAAAGATTTTTTATTGTAGTTGCTGTAATAACTCGCATTTCAAAAGTAAAACTTTAACAACTGCATAAGTTCAAATATTTCATTTATTTTTATCTGCAATTTTAATAATCAGCATTTGCTGACTTTAGCAATGTGCTAAAGATTCATAGCTGCATAGCACTGCAAAAGTGTTGATGTACATGTATGTCTATTATCTCAGTTGAGCTATTTATGACAGGGAAATGGTAACAGTCTTAGATCACTCAAACTTTACGTAGATAAAATAAATTCAAAAAGCCAGACATGCTGCTTACCTGAGCATCAACTGTTTGGACATCTTGGTTTGCAGAAATCAGCGACTCGAGTCTTTTGTCTCCCTAAAACACCAAAGATTGTTTGAAATGATTTCGGATAGTCATATTGGAATAAAAGACAGTCTCATTAAAGATAAGTTAGTCATAAACACAACCTGTACTTGCTTACAATCTCTGATGCATTTAATTTAAAAATTTACATATCCACAACCTTAACTAAAATAAGCTTTAGCAGTTTTATAACAATGGAGTTATTTCCAGTGGTAACATCTGAAGCAGTGACTATGACACTTGCTGTCGGTGTCATTGATCAGTGTTCAGTGCTATTCTGGTACAGCCTAGGATAGCACTGAAAGCCTTAGCTTCTGACATATGCTGTCAAACATATTGTTAGCAGAGTGATTTAATCTCAATCCTAATTCATAATACTGCCATCAGAAGCTAAGTTTAGTAGACCTACTCTACTACTGTTCAATAGAAATGTAATCGTTTCAATTTGATAGCGACCTGACCAAGGAGGGCAGTGATGCCTTCTGAAGTGTAAGTAGGTAATAGTGGTATTAAATATCCTAATTCTTCCATTAGGTGACAAGTTGCTCTAACACAAGCTACATATGGACATATCAGGTCGTATAATATTGTACAATAGAGTAATACAGGCTGCTATACTACATTACATGAGAGTATATGATTTAGTATATTACCATTATACAATATATAGTGCATATAAATAATACCACATTATATAGTACTCTATCATATTGTATCGTACTTTACCGTATTGTATCATATTATGTTGAAGCTATATGTTACACCATGTAATGTTATGTTACATAACATTATAGTATATTGTAGTATATGAGGCTATAATATAGAATATTATTATGCATTTCATTATTTTGCTTTATATTTTACGAAATTATATTATAATTTATTATGCCATACTTGTTGTTAAAACTATTAGTAGTAATGGTTCACCTGGTCTATCTTGTGAAACAAGTAGTAGTGCATTGCTCCATTGAAGACCATCACAGCAATCAGTAAGACAGCAAGGGAGATGATTCCTACGCTGTGTAGTTTTCTGGACCTGTGCAGGGAGTTTGAGTCTCCTTTCTCACTCTCCATTCTGAAATAATAGTTAAACTTTGTAGTAGCTATCTGTAGAGGTTATCAAGTACTTTTCATATCTAAACTGATTTACTCGCAATTAACTCTCTTCACATCAACTCTCTTTGCTATTTACAATATCTGTATATAATATACAAATATTGTTATATAATATATACAATAGTTATTAATGTATAATATATAATTATTAAACTATAATGTTTATAATATATAGTTATTAATGTATAATATATAACTACTAATATATAATATTTAATTGTTATATAATATATAATTAGTAATTTATAATACATATATTAATAAAATATGTGATCATTATTATATAATATACATAATATATATAATCACATATAACATATAATTATTAATATAACTAATGATATGTAATTGTTTATGATATATAATATAATATATAATATGATATTATAAGTATATAATATATACTTATATTAATATATATATATATATACTTATTTAATACTCAAATTACAGACAGTACTGTTTTAGCCTATGTAGTTACATATACTATATTTAGGCTGTACTTTAGGCTATCTTTATATATCATAAAATTATCATTTTATACCATATGTAACTTTATATATGATATATTATAAATAGTTGTATATAATATATACAACTATATAAATGCCCTTTTAAGTGAACAAGTCTGAGTTTGATTTTGAATCCGCGTTATACAAATGAGGTCAATGACCTGTTGTGTTTGCCAGAAGGCTTATAACATGCCGGTTACATTGATATGCGTGTCCAGCAAAATATTGCTGATATATAAAGAAGTATCAGTATCAGCTGTAACAAGACACAATCATCAGTACTAGCAGGTAAGAGTATGTAAATAATTGATATTTGCTGTCTCTACCTTCCATAAACTACAACACAATAAGTTTTTGATTTACCAAAGTTATATAATGAACTAGGCATATCATTCATAAACATAATTAATGTTTAGGAGCAATTTGAAATTAACTTGATTTTAGATTTTATTTAATTCAAAAAGATTTTAGTTTGTAGTAAATCAGTTTAAGCCAATAATTAACAAAAGATATGCTTATTGATTTACTAAAACTATAGTATTAACTAAAGTTATCTTTCAAAATGCATAAACATTATTTTAAATTCATTTAAAATATGAATTTTAACATTATTTCCCTCAACATGATTTTAGCTTGCAATAGATTAATTTGAACCACTTAGTATATTTTTGAGCATCTTATAACTTACCAGAAGCATATAAAGTTTAAAAATTTCTCTTCTCACCTGTTTCACTTGTCAGCTTCAGTCTGCCTGCAGAACCCTCACCAACCAATCAATTCAGCGTACATCTGGTGAAATCTGTAGCTGTCCTTCCCTTATGTATGTCCAGAGTGTACCACCACCTGCCAACTAATTAGCATAATCATCAGTTTGCCACCAGCCTCTGGCAGTGCCAGACTACAGGCTGTGGTTTGGGCACACTTACCAAATTAAGTGGATCACTTCTGGTGCCATCAAGAGCCAGAATAGCCAGTGCGTGGTTCATTACTCATCTGATTGATTGAATGCTGTAGGCGTGGACACATGGTGTCGGCTAGATATAGATTAATGGAGGAATAAATTAAATATGTAACCTAATATAAAAAGCAAAGAATGACATACACGCTAGTCGGTGAATAATCATATTGGTTAGTTTAATGGGTCTTGTGAATACTTTGACGAGCGGCTGTAGCTGAAAGGGGAGAGATTACGTGAATCAATGTTAAAAACAATATGCAAATGAGACGGAAAGAGAAGTCGACAACTCGAATTAAAATATCGTGAGAAGATATTATGTCAATACTATAGTAGATGTGTTTATTACATCTGAAGGTAAACTGTAGACTATTTTAACAATTAGAGTTTATTGTCTGTAAGATATGGCTACCAAAGTATTGGACATACATGTACAGGTAGCTTGAACAACTTTTATATCAAACAGTATCCAAGCTATATACAGTGAAACATGGATAACTCGCCCTCGGATATAGCGAACACATGGTTAACTCGACTGGATTTGCTTGGTCCGTTCCCACGCAATGATAAATGGCTCTATATAACTCGAATTCAACACTGTTATAACGAACTGTTTTTTGCCCAACGGCTACCGAAACGGTTGCTATCGCTTTAGAAAATCACTTTATTCCAAGCCATAGAGGTAAACCTCAACTTTTCGTAATTCATAAGCGTCGTTATTACCTCCATCGGCAAAATATTTTTGTTAACGACTGTTCTAAAGGTTTGGTGAAATTTGATTTATACTGCTATACGATGAATACCACGGGCTAGCCGGGTCACGGGCGCAAGGATTTTCGCCACGCACATACAAAACAAAAACAGCATGTTGTTTTTGTTGTATTTGCGTGGCGAAAATCCTTGAGCGCGTGACCCGGCTAGCCCGTGATGAATAGTTTTCCGAAGTTGATTCCGTGTTGAATCAACGTCGGAATGTTGAATGTTTAAAACGTCTTAAAAATTGTTGAAATCAAACGTATACTTTGTCTTAGCTAAAAAAAACTATTCATCGTTTGACCTAAACACAAAATACGTGTGTACATTCAATAAGTATCCATTCAAAAAGCGTGAGTGATATACAATGTACCGTAAAACCTCGTAAAACTTTTAATTGAACTGCCTCGGAGTGTTGCTCTCAACGAATCCCAGGTAAAGTAAGGTAATCTTTCCATAAACTTCAAGAAAGATCGGCAAAATTGATCGTGGGTAGAACGCTCAAAAGAAAAAGATGTCTTTTCTTTGAGCATTTCAGCAACGATCAAGTTTTGCCAATGTCAATCTAAAAAACGTCCTGGCAATAACATCACCTCAAACAACAAACCAATCTCAAGTGATAGAAAAATCTCTATACTTTTTGATAAAAACGTTTTAAACTTTACATTAGAAGCATTTAATTTGAAACAAGCCATTTGTGCTTTTGATTTATATTATAGTTTGTATATGTTCATGTATCTACTAATAAATAAGTAAATACATGGACTTGTGACAGTGCTCTGATAACTGGAACACTCTGATAATTCGAACACTTTTGCTCGGTCCTTTGAAGTTTGAGTTATCCGAGTTTCACTGTACATAATTATAGCTATAGCTACATGTATATAGCTATAGTTATATAGGCCTATGTAGCTATAGCTATATATATATATAGCTACATATATAGCTATAGCGATATCTATAGCTATAGATATATCAATAGAACACAAATTAAAGAAAGATACTGAGGCAAATTTATGCTTGCAGTTCTAGGTAGATGCTTGATATTGATGGACATTTTAGGTAAACATTAATTCATATCTCACTATACTGTTTAGAAGACAACTAACTGACTGTTTTCCTAAATGCTCTTCAGTTGGTTAGAATGTGCCTCTATTTCATTCCTAAAAATCTAAGCTAAGTCTGTGATGACATTTGCATGCGTTACTGAAGTTTGAGCATATTGTTGACACTTTGCAGCTACAACGATGCATACTAATATGTTTTTTTCACAAATTTATTTGTAATAAAATATACTCTAACAGTATAGTATTGTCCAATTAAGTTGCTCATTCCATGTCATCACTACTGTATCTTTCTCACTTTTAGTCCCAAAGAGAATTCTTTTACTTCGGCATGTGAGCTTTATGTGCTATAGGACAGAGTTTGTATGTCAACTTGCTCGTATCTGAAGGCCCTATTTTCTTTATAAACTATTTAAGTACAATCTAGCTCATTACCATATTATGAAAAACCACCTAAAGAAAATATTACTGTGAAAAAAGTGTTTTTAATTGTTATAATTCAGTACCTACCCTAACAAAGTAACAAATACCCATTTAATTGTGTTGATCTGAAATGTAACATCATTATTTACACTACTGAGTGGAGTTTTTACCTTCAAGACAGACGTTGTAGATAACGGCAATCTAAGAGTCCTGAGAGCAACGGGTTCACTAAACTTTTGTGACGCTACGTAATAGCAACTTTAAATCTAACTTCAATGAATTTAGCTTACTAAACAAACACTTTAAACTAAATGTTAATATTTTACTAAACCTAATTTAATTTTGCGTCATAGTACTTGTTTTTGTTTATGGGGTTTCTGCATCGTATTCACCATAACTTTCAACCAACATTTTAAAAACGCTTTTTTCAAATCGAATCGATAATAAAGAACGAGCAATGCTGTTCTCGAAATCTGCCTTTTGCGTTCTAAGCCATTTAACAGTGTAGTGGCCATTGAGAATCAGTTCGTACGCTCGTATCTCAAAGATTACTCGTATCTCAGGGAAGAGTCTTGTTAGAAAGTCAGCTTGTATCTCAAATTTATCACATGTTGAGGCACTCATATGTAGAGGCATGCCTGTATTAAAAAGCGTGTCATCTCCTGTGAATTTTAGAGATGTCAAAAGTGTTTTTACCAAGAATAGAGCGGGCCATTACCATGTAAGAACTGCAGAAGCATGTTGCTCCTGGGCATTGTGCCAGTGTTGTTTCTGGTGCTGCTTATGATTTTCATGGCTGTGCTCCTGGTGCTGTTACTGGTATTCATGGTACTCGTCCTGTTGCTGCTCCCGGTGCTGCTCGTGGTATTCATGGCGCTGCTACGGGTGCTGTTGCGGGTGTTCCTGGTGCTGCTTCTGATGCTACTATCAGTGCTGTTCCTGATGCTCTTGGTGCTGGTGCTATCAGAAGCATAAGCCAAACACATTGGTCCAAGAACTTGATTGATAGTTTTAGTCTTTAGGGTCTTCCAGTGATTGCTTTCTCTAATAATTTGTTTCCAGTGGACTACCATTTACATGAGAATCTCACCTGGGCTGCTCTGGGACAAACCTGTTTAGCAGAAACTGCTGAACGTGTCATGGGAAATACTTTTTCTGAAGCATTCTCAGAGCCTTCCAACCATTTGCCGCTCGCCTAAAAGAAACATCCCACTAATAGTCCACTTGGTGCAAGAAATAAAAGCGGTAATGTCAAGGCTCTTCAGTTTATAAGGTAGGTTGGTTTACTAGTGCCTGCCATTTTATATTTGTAATTCCAGTCGATTAACTCAAACTTTCAGTGGCCAAAAAGATGGTCCGCATAACTGCAATAGAGAATAAGTTACGGAATGCTGACTTGACATACTTCACCATGATGGTACAAATAGCTCTAGCTTCTTAACATGGTCACTTGAAATTTCGTAAGGGCCAATGGAAGATTTTTCCTATTAGTGACTGAGTTAGCCTATTCGACCTTGTCCTATCCACCCCTTCTTGATCTACCTGTTTCCATCCATCCCTTCTGGTCCACCCCATTCCTATCTACGTCGTTCCACCTACTCTTTTCCGTTCACCCCTTCCTTTCAACCCAGTCTATTTACCCTTATCCATCTACCCTTCTCATCCACTCTTCCCATCTACCCTTTTCTTTCCACCCCTCCCTTATCCACTCCTTCAAATCTAGCCTTTCTTTTCCACCTGTCACATTTACCTTTTTGTATTCACCTCTGTTTACTCACTCCTACCCATCCACCCCATGTCCTCTGAGCATTTTATCTTATAATAACATGTACATTATAATATGTAGTTAAAATTAATAATATAATAATTATTTAATAATTAATTAAATTATTATTGCAGTTGCTTTTTCATTTTCCTAATGATTGTTTAGTCAGCTTTGCTCCAAAAGTTGTACTTTTAATCACATCATGCCATTGTATGCTTTTGATAACAGAGCTATTCAGAATTTCACACTCAACTGAACAAGGGTAGGCAAACTTCCACCCCCACTACCACATTTGATTTTAGTAGCCTAAGATAATTTTCATTGCGCCTTTTTCTTTAACTGGCAGGTGACCACATAGGGTTCTACTTATTTTTTCTAGCTCAGGTTTTATGTACTAGTTGCAATTGTTTCTGAACAATCCAATGCTATTTACAAGGGTAGAATATATACACTTACATGACAGCTAGTTTACTAGGTAATTTTTAATATTATATATCCAGCTAGCTCTCAGAGATCTTATCTTGCTGTCAGACCAGCTGCTCTAACAAATTAGGGTATTGAAACCCTCAGATCCTTCCTGTAGCAGCCCAGTCAAAATATTCTAGCTGGTGTATTCATGTTTGCAACCAGGTACATGTTCATTCATATATGAATCATCAACTTTACCTACATCATTTAAATATCTTTTAGATAAAAAATTTCTTTGAAATTTTTTTCATTTGATTCACAATTACCGCAACAATAATCATAGAACAGAGAAAGAAAATAAGTGCAAAAGTTTTAGCAATAAATATAACATACATAATCCTTTAGGGATAAACTGAAATTAATGTGCATTAGCCTTTAAACTCGTTTATGTAAAAAACAATCTGGAATGTAAACAGATATCAATTTAAGTTTAAGTCATTTTGTTTATCGATAGCCAGCTATTTACAAAAAAGTATGTTTCGTGTTGCGAGGCAATCTCACATATCTGCACTAAGGTATTAGTCCTGATATGTGTGTACGTTTCCATGTGTTGACTTTGTAAATGGCAAGTAGTACAGTCATAAATTCATAAATAAATATAATAAAGAAACATTTAATAAAGACTCTGTTATAGATACATAAATATTAAAGGAATGTGTTCTTTTACAGACGCTAGCATCAACTGGCAAAAAAGTTAGTCATCAAGCATTGTCAGTGGCTGAAAGGGCAATGAGAGTATTATACTATTCAGGCCATACATACAGCATCAGTACAACAGCTGTGTCTGTTGTTGATCAATAAAAAAATGGTGATAATTTGCAGTAATAGGTGATAAACTCCATATATACAGCAACAAATAATGTTAATATTCATATGATGCATAATTGTGATTGAAGCTTTTTACAAAAGTTGTTGTCTGCGCAAGTCTAAAAATATTTATTTAGATTAATAACATAAACATCGATAATAAGGGCAAACAGCTGATGAGTATTAGTAAATAACGTACTGTGTGTATCCTCCAAGTTACTTGGGCATTTAATTGCTTCAATTTGTAATTTTTCGGAGTAATCAAGGGTAACTTATTCAGATGTTTGTAGTTGCAATGTTTGTAATCTCCACAGAACTTACCTCTTTTTCTGTTCTGTGGTTCCACTTCAGATACAATAAACTACTATTCATCTCTGAATGTCCAGTAAAAAACACTCTGATTGTGTGGAATATGTTGGGATTAACAATCAGGGCTCTGACTGTTTATCTTACGCCATTTCCTAGCTACTCTTGTATCTTGGTCTTTCAATCAGTATAAAGCTGTATCCTTTGGGGTGCTATCAAAGGAATTAACACCCACGTTTGAAGCCATCACAAAAAACCTGCACTAATGTTAAAACAAATATGGCGTTTACATTAAATTACAATGTGTGATTCGTTCTGAAGAGTGATTTTATTGGCTATTTAAATTGAAAATTGATCTAGGTTATTTACCTATTGGGTGCAGCCCAATAAAATTTTTCTCTGAAAAAATTCGGTCTCAGGCTTCTTTGCTCTTTTCACGCTAGGCGATTCTTGGTCAGTAGGTTAAATCGTCCAGACAATCGGCATGAAATTGGCTGGTGTAAATGCAGCTTAAGATCAGCAAAATCCTAAAAGTTAAGTAAACCGTTAACTTAATGTTAATATAGAGTTTCATATTGATTTCATACAAAAAGGAATGATCACTTACAGTATATTTATTGCTACTTGTGAAGACAACTACAAATTGTTAAAATCGGACTCTATCTCACTGACCATTTGTTTAAGATTTGCGTGCTAAGAACGCAATTTAAGAACTCGCGTGCTTTATTGGCCACACTCTCAAAACATAGAGTTGAAAACTGTTCCATAGATTTACTTAGCACCTTCAGTTATTAATAGTTTGAGCTTTGGCACAGAATTCTAAGTTTGTATGACTCAGCATGTTTGAGAAGTTGAAGAAGAAGTAACGAAAACACTGCAGACCTCAGCGTTATAGTGCCTCATCTCTGCTGATGTGGATGCACATCTGTGTGAGCAGTCTCTCAAAGATGGGGTATGATGACTGCTCCGCAGCGGCTACGTTTTGAAGATTTTTTTTCTGCAGATTTAAACCAATGGCTCTGATCTTGGCTAGACATGCCTGAGTTCAGTGGCAAGGGAACCTCCATGACTGGACCCCTGCCCACTTACAGAGAGCGATTTAAGGTTGGATTTCATTCTTTTTACCACCAGATGCCTTTGTTGGGAATTGAACATCAACCTGTTGTGCATGTCAGGCCCCTAGACAACTGGGCCACAGCTGCTACCTTAAAATTTAAGTACGCAGCTGAATGACTGAGAAGGAGAGCCGGTCAATGTCTCCATCTGTTCACAACTGTAACTTATCCACAGATCACAGCGACAGCGATCACTGCTGACTGCTGACTCATGTAGCAATGATAAATAGTTGGTTCAAATTCCATTAATTGTTCATAGTACAGACTTTGAGTTTGGTGTAGACGCGTTTCAACGGAGAGAATGCAGATTAAATGAATACAAGTGGAGACGACTTGATAAGAACAGTTTGTATAACAACCAAGATTTTATGCACTAAAAGTCCTATTGAAGTGAATCAACTGAAAAAGAGATTGCTAACACATGTCTATGCAGACAGTGTCTTTAGACTGTCTTCATAATCCAACAGATAACTTCTACAGGTCATTTAACCAGTCTGGAGTTGTCCTCCACTTGTACAATCTCTCCTAACAACTGTAATTAATGTCTTTCGGTCACTTAAAAAGGGACTGAAAGAAACTTTATTACAATAGTTCTTTGTTGTTGTTGCTGCTGCTGCCGCTGTCGTTGATATTATTGTTATTAGTGTTGTTGTTGCTGATCATGCTGAAATACTTGCAGCATCAAGAGATTGTTGCAGATAAACCAGAGCAACACAGTTTATGTAGATGCAAAAAGTTTACAAAAAGAACCATAAACATTTTTCCAGAATCTATCACAAATGTGGGCACGGGTATATGAACACTCTTGATGCTTTTACAAACTAAGGCAATGGTTCATATACATGTATATAGTGTGCACCGCAGAGTGCCAACAAAGAATTAATAATTATTACATGTCATCATCATCATAGCATTCTGTTGATGTGACAATGACTGTTTTCATTTTTGTCTCATCAAACATATTTTCGATAGACTATTTCAGAAAAACTGCTTGCTAAAGGGTTTAAGGTGCTACTAGCTTTTGCTGGACCAATAACACACACTTGGCAGTGATAAAGGTTATCAGTGGCAAGGACAGGCTAAGACAGGCTGTTGTAGTAGCTGACCAGAAAAAAAGTTTGTTAATTCCTGCTCTTGTGGCTGTGGCGTGTCACATCACAGACCTGTGATGAATTTCAAGATGTCCAGTTTCACCCATCAGGCCTGAGGGCCTGATGGGTGAAGGCCTGAGGGCCTGAGGGCTGAGTGAGACCACCAGGCCTGAGAGACCACCAGGCCTGAGGGCCTGGTGGTCAATTAAGTCGCTGACCGCTCGACCCATGTGACGGGTTGTACCAATTTTTTTGTTATCTGATAGCAGGTGTAATGTAATGTGTAGATGAAAGCATTGCTAAAAAGACTAAGTGGACAACTCCTGTAAAGATAGTGGGTAACTTTCAGAAATTCTTATTGTCAAAATTTTTCAGCATCTCTCTTCTTTTAATAAACTTGGTAACCAGTTGCAATTAGGTAACCGTATGTAAGTCTGTTCAGTAGAATATTAAGCAGTAGTAAATTTAGAGCAACAAACTGGATGCTTTCAGCCGCTGTAAAGAATATCGTGCAACCTTGACATCTCCACACTAAGCCACTTAGAGTGCAGTGAGTAAGTATATTTACTCAGTCTAGCAAAATGAAATATGAATTATAATACAAGGTAGTACAACAGTCTTGCTTGACCGCTTCCTTGGATAGTGTGCCGAGCAAATGTCTTGCCGGCCTTTCTATCCCCTTGGGCCCACCACCCCTTTGGCTCAGGTGAGTTCGGCTGGTCATTTCTCTTCCGCCTTACCTTTGGCCAGTTGGATCTCTTTTTGGTCTGGCTGATTTGAGTGGATAGCCAGCTGAGGTTCATTACGTCGCAATAAACGTCAGTCTGGTTTGTTCAGTCATGAAAAGCCAAACCTTGAGTATGATTGAACAATCACATATTACAGAGTACAATATTCACTTTATTTTTGCCAAATAGTTGATTCAATAATTGTTCAGAACGTAACGGATTTGGGTAATAATAACACAGACAAAAGCTTCAGCTAAGACATAATCACCTTATAAGGCAATTAGCTAAAAGATAGTTTAACTTTTACTTATAGCTTGGACTTGTCTCAAATTCAATGTTTACCTAAACATCCAATCAGTGAGCTTTATTAGAGAGTTGCCTTCTCTTGAAAGAATTAACCTGGTATTTATTGGCATATGTGAGACTATTTGCTCTGCTTTAGGCTAATAAAATATAGCATTTAATTCCTATGTTTGCTAAATTGAATGAATAAATATTAATAAAGTTATATACATTTTAGCATTGGTTAAGACCTTTGGTTATCGGTTAACCTCATATAGCGGACATAGCCCAATCTCTCGACTCTCAATTATTCAATAAGGGTATGAGAGTATACCTTCCATCAATCATCGACTTAAGCCCACGGGTGTAGGTTTCATGTAGAGTTACGCAACCAGATATAGATTAATTAAGATTAATGACGTAAATATGGAGTCAGCTATTGTAGAGCAAGGAGATTCATCTTTGGACAACTCTTTGACGACTTGAACATAGTTTATGGGTATCTTCCCAAAACAAATTCTCGCACAGAGTGATAAAAAAATTAATAAGAAAAAATTGATTGTTGCTATAAAAAGAGTTATATCTTTTTGTGCATTTGTACGAAGACATGATTGGATGTTGGGGAAAGGATTAAATCATACAGAATTCTTACTGATGACATTCAGCTTGTTAGATCAAAGCTTTTACACCTGCACCAGGTCAAAGGCCTTCTTGCATTCAGAAAAAATTGTGCAGATACGGTAGCTGTTAGACCAGAGGATCTGTTACAATCCACCAGGCTGCCAAGGTATTAATTTTTTATAATAACATGTAATAATATGTATGTGATAATATATTATAATTTGTATGTAATAATATGTTATAACATGTATGTAATATTGGGTTATAGTATTTATGTCATAATATGTAATAATATATTATTATAATATGTAAATAAAAACTATAAAGCTGAAAACTGAAAACTGAAAGCTTGCTTTTTTGGCAAATTTTTGAGTCACTCTTTTTCAACTTTCATGAAACCTGGTTTACTTACAGAAAAGTTTATGGTATAGTGCTTATGGTATAATATTTATGGTATAATATTTGTTGTATGATATTTATGGCGCAATATTTATGGTATAATTTTCATGGTATAATATTTGTGGTGTAATATTTCTAGTATAGTATTTGTGGTATAGTATTTCTGGTATAATAATTATGGTATAATAATTATGGTATAATATTTATGGTCTACTATTTATGATATAATATTTGTGATATAATATTTATGGTTGTAAAATACAATAATAATATATATAATATACTTTATATTATTCCTGGTATATTACTTACTGTTTTGATTTCTTTCTTCGGCGTGATCTTCATCTAATCAGATCATTTAAGGGCATCGTCATTGGTACATAATGTTTTTGTCTCAATTTCAGAGCAATTAGTGTCCGTCAAAGACTACACGATTAAAATCCATCTGTCAGATTAAAATACTATATATTTGGAATATATTTAGAATAACTAATTATCCAGACAAGCATCTACAATATTTCCCCTTAATACACTCATGGAAGAACTGAAGCAAGCTACATGCCATGAAATGAATTCTCTGTAAAACGCAGTAGTGACCAAATATTGTTTCCTTAAAATAAATACAGATCAATTTAGATGGTGATTTTGTAATATATACTGCATGTTTTTGATAATTTTATATTTGAAAAAAAAATTCAAATAACGTTATATTATTCTACGACACCTTGGTTTTTACTATAAACCAAACTATTCTTGTTAATATTTTTGTATGTCATATATAAGCATACTCATTGTTAATCTACAGGCTGATCATGAGAACATGACAGGCATTGATACAAAGTACTTCTAAAACACTTGAATTCACTAGCTTTTACTGCTTGACTCATCCAAAGCGTGGAATCTTGACTGGATCGGACTAAGTGGATTCACTAGCAAATATGTATCTAGAGCTTTATGGTTCGTAACTTTGTTGGACGTACTACACCCTCCCCCAGTTTCATATGCCCTTTCTACAAACCCTTCTTTATTGAAAAATAAAATATGGTTAGTTTTTCACATTCACGATATATGTATATGTTGTACTGGTGCACAAAATGAACTGTGTAATAATATCACTGTGTTCAAATAAAAAACCAATACAAGCATGAACTCACAACAAATTACATATCTTTCCATAAATACATATCTTTCCATAAGTACATATCTTTCCATAAGTACATATCTTTCCATAAGTACATATCTTTCCATAAGTACATATCTTTCCATAAGTACATATCTTTCCATAAGTACATATCTTTCCATAAGTACATATCTTTCCATAAGTACATATCTTTCCATAAGTACATATCCTTCCATAAGTACATATCTTTCCATAAGTACATATCTTTCCATAAGTACATATCTTTCCATAAGTACATATCTTTCCATCTTTCCATCTTTCCATAAGTACATATCTTTCCATAAGTACATATCTTTCCATAAGTACATATCTTTCCATAAGTACATATCTTTCCATAAGTACATATCTTTCCATAAGTACACATCTTTCCATAAGTACATATCTTTCCATAAGTACACATCTTTCCATAAGTACATATCTTTCCATAAGTACATATCTTTCCATAAGTACATATCTTTCCATAAGTACATATCTTTCCATAAGTACATATCTTTCCATAAGTACATATCTTTCCATAAGTACATATCTTTCCATCTTTCCATAAGTACATATCTTTCCATCTTTCCATCTTTCCATAAGTACATATCTTTCCATAAGTACATATCTTTCCATAAGTACACATCTTTCCATAAGTACATATCTTTCCATAAGTACATATCTTTCCATCTTTCCATAAGTACATATCTTTCCATAAGTACATATCTTTCCATAAGTACACATCTTTCCATAAGTACATATCTTTCCATAAGTACACATCTTTCCATAAGTACATATCTTTCCATAAGTACATATCCTTCCATAAGTACATATCTTTCCATAAGTACATATCTTTCCATCTTTCCATAAGTACATATCTTTCCATCTTTCCATCTTTCCATAAGTACATATCTTTCCATAAGTACACATCTTTCCATAAGTACATATCTTTCCATAAGTACATATCTTTCCATAAGTACACATCTTTCCATAAGTACATATCTTTCCATAAGTACACATCTTTCCATAAGTACATATCTTTCCATAAGTACATATCCTTCCATAAGTACATATCTTTCCATAAGTACATATCCTTCCATAAGTACATATCTTTCCATAAGTACACATCTTTCCATAAGTACATATCTTTCCATAAGTACATATCTTTCCATAAGTACATATCTTTCCATAAGTACATATCTTTCCATAAGTACATATCTTTCCATAAGTACATATCTTTCCATAAGTACATATCCTTCCATAAGTACATATCTTTCCATAAGTACATATCTTTCCATAAGTACATATCTTTCCATAAGTACATATCTTTCCATAAGTACATATCTTTCCATAAGTACATATCTTTCCATAAGTACATATCTTTCCATAAGTACATATCTTTCCATAAGTACACATCTTTCCATAAGTACATATCTTTCCATAAGTACATATCCTTCCATAAGTACATATCTTTCCATAAGTACATATCCTTCCATAAGTACATATCTTTCCATAAGTACACATCTTTCCATAAGTACATATCCTTCCATAAGTACATATCTTTCCATAAGTACATATCTTTCCATAAGTACATATCTTTCCATAAGTACATATCTTTCCATAAGTACATATCTTTCCATAAGTACATATCCTTCCATAAGTACATATCTTTCCATAAGTACATATCTTTCCATAAGTACATATCTTTCCATAAGTACATATCTTTCCATAAGTACATATCTTTCCATAAGTACATATCTTTCCATAAGTACATATCTTTCCATCTTTCCATACAGCTTTCTTAAGACCTTGTAAATTTAAGTGACTTCTGTTGCCTTTGAGAGACTTTTAGAGAAATCCTGAGGCAGACTCACTAAACCTTAAGGGCTCGATCCAAACCACATTAAGAAGCACAAATCTAGTGCACTTCACCTTTGACCTTGTAATTAAAACTTAAAGATTGTTAAACAGTTGCGAATGGATATCTAGAGATTTGATCGGACAAGGGTTGTCAACTCATTATATTTATGGAGATGAAGGGTATTGTAAAAAACCAGTATCAAAACTTAAAAATTGTTAAACAGTTTCGAATGGATAACTACAGATTTGATAGGACAAGAGATATTAACTTATTATATCTATGGAAGTGAAGGATATTGTGAAGTATTTGATCATTTTCATTACTGGCTATTCTGTGTCAATAGCTTTACAAACGACAATTAAACGGGAACAAAAGGTTTATTGAGATATTATGAATGCATGGATCTATGTGATGCTTAGTTTTACTCCATGCCAGGCAGTTCGGTTTATGTTCCAAACAATCTGGTGCACCAGTTATAGCTTGAAGGCTGGTTCACAATTTATCGCTGTATGTTGGAGTTTTAATTTCGGTGTTCATCGTCGATTATGTGAACCATAAACCGATGGCATCGATGAAGCAAAGCAAATATGTCGGAAAAGTTTGCAACTGTCAAACTTTTGTCGAGCCTCACTGACCGCCTTGTCAATGTGAACCATTTCTCTAATAGTAAATCGCAATTTCAGATAGCGTGGTTTATTTATTTCCGTTTATGATAGTTGCTGCAAGACTAGAATTTGATTCAAACATGCGAAAACAAAAAACTTTTTTCAACAAAAAAAATTTTTTTTGTGTGAACACAACGTTACAGAGTATTGGCGGATGCAAACACAGATGGGTTTGTGATAATGTGAACATTGTTATCATCAATGATCACCAAAGTATTGTGGCATCAACGGCGAGATATGGTGATGTAGCGTGAACCAGCCTTTGGAAGTAATCGTGTTGCTATGATCTCTGTGGCAAAAAGTATGAGGCAAATTAACAACATTTCTGCAAGCTATACTGAACTTCATTATGTTCATGGTTTTTTCAGAATTTCAGATGGAAAATTTTTGTTTAATTTCCACGAAAGTGCATTTGTTTTAAATATACCAGTTTTATTTAGAACACTCTGGTTATTTCACATAAGCACCTATATTTAAACATAACAATAAACACATCACATTGACATTAGAAAAGATTGCACAATAGCTGATCAACTCGAATCCTGATTGCTTGTCTACATAACAATAAAGATAATATTATAACTGATTTCACATAAATATGTTTGAGCAAGTAATTTGTCATTTGGTGTGTCGATACAAAGGCTGCAGACCGCAGCTATGTAACAAATGCTACAGGCAATAGCTATTTAAAAAAGGCTACAGACCAGCGCCATCTAGGTAACTGCCAAAGTTATGTTACCTTGCAATATCAATACTAAATCTGATACATAAACAATTAATTGTTTGTTTAAGTACTGCAACTTCCCAAAAATAGCAGAAAGTAAGCTTAGATGAGAAGATTGAGCAATGAAATACACATGAACTTTGGAGTTGTCTTCTGACTGTCACTAAGGTTTAGTAGTAAGAGCCCTTAGTTGCTCTGTAGCCATCATAGTTGTCGGAGTTGTAATCTCGGTTAGAGGAATAGCCATAACTGTTGCTGTTATCAGTTGGTGTTACACTTCCTCTCAGTGACCTACTTCCTGAGGCACCCTAAAAATGTAATGAAAACACTGTTAAAAATCATAAAATTAATATTTTTGGCTAACATAGCCAATCTATAATTATTGATTATTAGAAAGTTAGCGTTGTAACAGGAAGAGGACTCACATTTGTTTAATTTTGCAAACTCATTTGTTCCACACAAAATGTTTTGTTTATTTTCTATTACCCAATATGTTTGTTTTAAACTTACCCTATCGCCTTTTGGGCCTCTCTGACCATCTTGTCCATGTCGGCCATCTGTTCCCGGAAGACCAGAAGCACCTCTCATTCCTTTTGGTCCAGGTCCACCATTAGCGCCAGGTGTTCCAGGTTCTCCTTTCATTCCTCTAAGTCCGGGTGCACCATCACGTCCTGGAGTACCATCGGTGCCGTCATAGCCATTTGCTCCAGATTCTCCTCTTGGTCCGGGAAGACCAGGTTGGCCATCTTGACCATTTAATCCATCTCGACCAGGAGCGCCGGTATTTCCTTGCTCTCCTTGAGGTCCTGGGGCTCCGTCGCCACCAGGGATACCAACACTGCCATGCAATCCTGGCTCACCCTTCGTTCCAGGTGATCCTGGTGCACCAGCCTGGCCCATAGCGCCTTTCATTCCAGGAGCACCAGGGGCTCCTGTGTCTCCTTGAGCACCCGCTCTTCCATCATATCCATTTTGCCCTGGCTCTCCTTTAGCCCCATCAGCTCCATTAAGGCCTGGCATTCCGGGTGCACCATCTTGACCAGGAACTCCTGGTGTTCCAGTTTCACCATTAAGTCCATCATATCCTGGCCGTCCCATATCTCCTTGGTCTCCTTTTGGGCCAGGGGCACCCGCAGCTCCAGGAAGCCCATCGATGCCATTATAACCATCCAATCCCCTTTCTCCATCTTGTCCTGGGACGCCATCTCGGCCATCAGCTCCATTAGCACCGGGAGCTCCGGCTGCTCCAGATTCCCCTCGTTGACCAGGCATTCCAGTAATTCCACGAGTTCCTGGCATTCCAGGTTCACCTTTAGCACCCGGCGCTCCATCTCTGCCAGTGTTACCATCAGTACCTGGATATCCATCTACGCCATCGACTCCATCACGTCCTGGATTGCCAGGCATGCCATCGACTCCTGGCTCTCCCGGTGCTCCAGTTTCTCCATCATTTCCTGCTGGACCGGGATAACCGCGTTCACCCGTTTGACCAGGCTCACCATTATTACCATCATATCCATTTGTGCCTGGGGCTCCAGCTTCTCCTTTTTGCCCTACAGCTCCGGTAAGACCCGTTGCTCCTGGAGCACCTGGAGCTCCATCATATCCGGGTGAACCAGGCTCTCCTTTAAGACCGGGAGCACCATCTACGCCATTGTAGCCATCAGCACCAGAAGCTCCTGGAGCTCCAGGTCCACCTGGAATACCGTCAGCACCATTTAGTCCTGGTAAGCCTGGTGCTCCTGGTGTCCCGTCATTGCCTGGTATCCCATCATATCCATCTTTACCATTGAGCCCTGGTGCACCAGCCTCTCCTCGTTCTCCTGCAGCTCCAACTGCACCAGGTCGTCCATCAGCACCAGGAAGACCGGGAGCTCCATCAGTGCCATCATACCCATCTCGACCTGCCGCTCCCGTTTCTCCTCTTTCTCCTGGTGCTCCGATAGCACCATCATACCCTGGGCGGCCAGCATCTCCTTTTTCTCCAGGCGCTCCCGGAGCTCCTACACCACCAGCAGAACCTTGGAAGCCTTGTGCACCTGGAACACCTTTGTCTCCTTTAGCTCCTGATAAGCCAGGTGCTCCATCCGCACCATCTTTACCATTGAGTCCATCATAACCTGGAGCACCAGCTGCTCCTTTTTGTCCGGGTGTACCATCTCTTCCTACATAGCCATCAGCACCACTAGCTCCAGTATCTCCCTTGGCTCCGCGTTGACCAGTAGCACCTGGTACTCCTGGATAACCTGTTAATCCTGGGCTTCCTGGAGCACCGACATTGCCACGCTCTCCTTTGCTACCAGTCTCTCCTGGTTGACCCATATCTCCATCATACCCTTGCATTCCTGTCGCACCAGTAGCTCCCATTGCTCCAGATGCACCTGGATAACCTGCGACACCTGTCGCTCCCACAGCTCCAGGGTATCCATCAGATCCAGCACTACCCGGTTCTCCTTTGTCACCTTTGGCTCCCGCATAGCCTGGTATTCCGGCGGAACCTGGCATTCCACGGTCTCCCTTTGATCCAGTGGGCCCAGGCAGACCTTGGAAACCTCTTGGACCAGCAGGGCCAGCAGGACAATCGCAAGCGACAGCGTTGTTGTTAGTACCAGTTCCATAATCTCTTGAGCCGCCTCCTCCATAATAGTTTCTCTTAACTATCTGTTATATAAACAAAAGAATTATTATACTGAGACTTTGCAAGCTAAACAAAATATCACCTTATCTTATTCACACACTGACAATATCCTTGTTACAATAGAAGACAACTACTAAAGATTTTTCTAGAGTTAATTGTATAATCCATTTCATGTTGTAGATTTGTATTTGCAGTTAAGAATAAACCATTAATTTGTACCTCTATTCAAGACTAACATTTTTGTAATAAATTTTAAATAAAATTAAATTCATTGATTGGTTTCTGCCTCTGGTTTGCCATAGTTATTCCACAAACTCACAGGATATCATCTTCCCTTTATTAAAATTATTGTTGACTTACCCTTGAGTTTTCTTTTTCATCTTGAGTGTTCTGGAGGATCAATGACTCTAGCCTCTGGTCTCCCTACAATATAAAATTACAAAATTAATAAATATTTGAGGCCACAAAAACTGTGTATTTATAGCTTTACATGTCAAGGTCATATCTGAACCTTTGTAGTCGAGTTTTAGCCATTCGCATTGTCAAAGTGTTGAAAGGCAAATAACACCGAGATGTATTAGTAAAAATCACCTTAGATATCAACTCTTACCTGGTCAATCTTCTCAAATATATAGTAGTACATGACAGCATTGGAAACGATGACTCCAATAACTAATATCGCGAGGGAGACAATTCCAAAACTGTGAGCCTTTGAAGTGCTTCTTCCAGTGGGATAATACTCTTCTTTACCTTCCATCTTAAAAATAGCAAGTACTTTCAGTGAACAAATAATTTTGATTCCATTATTTGGCTATAAATACTGGATTCTTTATGGATATATATGTAAACCACAAATAATAATTGGAAGGGCATATAATATTGGTTTGACCGATCTTGAGCTTTCATGAGATGCTTTTGTCACACCTAGCCGGTTTCTTTGATTGGTTATAGTGGTTTGAGTGTTTAGCTTTTTATGATTGATTATAAATATTTAGTTTATTTTGACTGGTTAAATATATTTAGCCTCTTTTGATTGGTTATAAACATTTATCATCTTTTGGTTGGTTAAATATGTTTAGCTGTTTATGATTGGTTACAAACAATTCACCTCTTTCGATTGAACATAAGCCCTAGTAATTGACTGGGAAGACAATATGAAATAGGTTTTGCTTGAAAATAAGTCTAAAAACACTCTCTGTCTGACCTTTTCATGAAATATTCCATAAAATAGAGCTACAAACATACAATCTCAAGGGATTAAAGATCAAAAATCTCTATTAAAACGATTTTCAAACACTAATAAAAATGCATAAAAAAGCCAGTTTCAATTGCTTAACTTAAAACATAATCTTCATGTAGAAACCTTTTTTTCATTATGTTATAAGCATAGCTTACCTTGTTAGGCGTGCTCTGATCAGTCCAGCTGACAAAGTTATTTCTTGGCGATCAACACCAGTTCTGCTCTTCCTTAGGTTTGGTAAAGGCTTATATACTGAGCCACACTCGAGTGCATTTTCTAAGGAGGATGTGCGTCACGCCTCGGATCCTTCAATATCTTCCCATCAATCACATGAACTGCGCAATCTGGTCGCTTCTCTGCATCTGACCTGCTCTTCGCCGATATGAATCTCTTGCGCCTTCCTGTGAATAATTCAAATTGCCGGCACGGAGTACAGCTTGTTACCACTACTAACACGCATGGTAGTGTTTCTTTACATGACATCACAAACTTTTGTATCTAAACAGGATATTCACAGTGTTAGTAGGAAATAAGGCTTTCTTGGTACTGAATAGCATATTTAAACTTGGTATTGTGAAATAGAATGGAAAAGGGTATCAACCGTATCTCTGGTAGCGCTAACAACTGATTTGAAGTTATACTCAATAGTGGTTTCACAGTCTATCAAGTACACTGGATCATTGCTCACTTCAATACATACACCTCAGATGATGTGATGCCATTCAGATACAGTTACAGCAGCTCCCTAGTGCTGCCAGAGAACTAAGGTGATCGTTTGTTATAGGTAAATATTTGATGCTGTACCTGCATGGCCCCATTTCAGACAGTAAGTATTGTAGAACTTGTTTAAGTGCTCAATGTCAAATTCTTATATGGACAGCAAAGAAGAAGTTAGACTGTTGGCTTAAGTTTAAAATACAAGTGTATTATAATGTTGGCCTAATTAATAAATCATCACTTAATGCTAGATTGACTTTGAAACGTTTATTAGATTATTTTCTTAAAAGAAAAGTTGATTTATAGGTGGCGTATGTACAAAGTTGATGACAATGAGATTATGAGTTATATAAAGGCAAAACGAATGTCTAATAAAAGTACATTTCAAAGTAGCACGCGTACGAAGCAAATGAAAATAAAAACAATATTGTTGCTTAGCAAAAAGTCTTATGTGATTACACTGGCCGACAACACTGTGTATGCATAAAATGCACACTGATACAGATAAAATGTATGCAAATCAAGTTCATCTCCATATCAAAACTTACACCATTCAAGAATGTGGACATAGTAAAAAACATTCTAGCTATTTTGGTCAATTGCTAATCTTGTTTCGCTTTTATGCAAGTCAACTCTGTATTACCGATAAGCTCAGTTACAAATCAACTCTCTATTACAGGTAAGCTCAGTTACAAATCAACTTTGTATGACAGGTAAGTTTAGTTACAAAACAACTCTGTATTATAGGTAAGCTCAGTTACAAATCAACTCTGTATTACAGGTAAGCTCAGTTACAAATCAACTCTGTATTACAAGTAAGCTCAGTTACAAATCAACTCTGTATTACAGGTAAGCTCGGTGACAAATCAACTCTGTAGTATAGGTAAGCTCAGTTACAAATCAACTCTGGATTACAGGTAAGCTCAGTTACAAATCAACTCTGTATTACAGGTAAGTTCAGTTACAATTCAACTCTCTATCATACGTAAGCTAAGTTACAAATCAACTCTGTATTACAAGTAAGCTCAGTTGCAAATCAACTCTCTATTACAAGTAAGCTCAGTTATAAATCAACTCTCTATTACAGGTAAGTTCAGTTACAATTCAACTCTCTATTATACGTAAGCTCAGTTACAAAACAACTCTGTATTACAGGTAAGCTCAGTTACAAATCAACTCTGTATTATAGGTAAGCATAGTTACAAATCGACTCTCTAATATAGGTAAGCTAAGTTACAAATCAACTCTGTATTACAGGTAAGCTCAGTTACAAATCAATTCTCTATTACAGGTAAGCTCAGTTACAAATCAACTCTGTATTACAGGTAAGCTCAGTGACAAGTCAACTCTGTATTACAGGTAAGCTCAATTACAAATCAACTCTGTATTACAGGTAAGCTCAGTTACAAATCAACTCTGTATTACAGGTAAGCTCAGTTACAAATCAACTCTGTATTACAGGTAAGCTCAGTTACAAATCAACTCTGTATTGCAGGTAAGCTCAGTGACAAGTCAACTCTGTATTACAGGTAAGCTCAATTACAGATCAACTCTGTATTATAGGTAAGCTCAGTTACAAATCAGCTCTGTATTACAGGTAAGCTCAGTAACAAATCAACTCTGTATTACAGGTAAGCTCAGTTACAAATCAACTCTGTATTACAGGTAAGTTCAGTTACAATTCAACTCTCTATTATACGTAAGCTAAGTTGCAAATCAACTCTGTATTACAGGTAAGCTCAGTTACAAATCAACTCTGTATTACAGGTAAGTTCAGTTACAATTCAACTCTCTATTATATGTAAGCTCAGTTACAAATCAACTCTGTATTACAGGTAAGCTCAGTTACAAATCAACTCTCTATTACAGGTAAGCTCAGTTACAAATTAACTCTCTATTACAGGTAAGTTCAATTACAATTCAACTCTCTATTATACGTAAGCTAAGTTACAAATCAACTCTGTATTACAGGTAAGTTCAGTTACAAATCAACTCTGTATTACAGGTAAGTTCAGTTACAATTCAACTCTCTATTATACGGAAGCTAAGTTACAAATCAACTCTGTATTACAGGTAAGATCAGTTACAAATCAACTCTGTATTACAGGTAAGCTCAGTTACAAATCAACTCTGTATTACAGGTAAGCTCAGTGACAAGTCAACTCTGTATTACAGGTAAGCTCAATTACAAATCAACTCTGTATTACAGGTAAGCTCAGTTACAAATCAACTCTGTGTTACAGGTAAGCTCAGTTACAAATCAACTCTGTATTACAGGTAAGCTCAGTGACAAGTCAACTCTGTATTACAGGTAAGCTCAGTTACAAATCAACTCTGTATTACAGGTAAGCTCAGTTACAAATCAACTCTGTGTTACAGGTAAGCTCAGTTACAAATCAACTCTGTATTATAGGTAAGCTCAGTTACAAATCAACTCTGTATTACAGGTAAGCTCGGTTACAAATCAACTCTGTATTACAGGTAAAATCAGATACAAATCAACTCTGTATTACAGGTAAGCTCAATTACAGATCAACTCTGTATTATAGGTAAGCTCAGTTACAAATCAGCTCTGTATTACAGGTAAGCTCAGTTACAAATCAACTCTGTATTACAGGTAAGCTCAGTTACAAATCAACTCTGTATTACAGGTAAGTTCAGTTACAATTCAACTCTCTATTATACGTAAGCTAAGTTACAAATCAACTCTGTATTACAGGTAAGCTCAGTTACAAATCAACTCTGTATTACAGGTAAGTTCAGTTACAATTCAACTCTCTATTATACGTAAGCTCAGTTACAAATCAACTCTGTATTACAGGTAAGCTCAGTTACAAATCAACTCTGTATTACAGGTAAGCTCAGTTACAAATTAACTCTCTATTACAGGTAAGTTCAGTTACAATTCAACTCTCTATTATACGTAAGCTAAGTTACAAATCAACTCTGTATTACAGGTAAGCTCAGTTACAAATCAACTCTGTATTACAGGTAAGTTCAGTTACAATTCAACTCTCTATTATACGGAAGCTAAGTTACAAATCAACTCTGTATTACAGGTAAGATCAGTTACAAATCAACTCTCTATTACAAGTAAGCTCAGTTACAAATCAACTCTGTATTACGGGTAAGCTCAATTACCAATCAACTCTGTATTACACGTTAGCTCAGTTACAAATCAACTCTGTATTACAGGTAAGCTCAGTTACAAATCAACTCTGTATTACAGGTAAGTTCAGTTACAATTCAACTCTCTATTATACGTAAGCTAAGTTACAAATCAACTCTGTATTACAGGTAAGCTCAGTTACAAATCAACTCTCTATTACAGGTAAGCTCAGTTACAAATTAACTCTGTATTACAGGTAAGCTCAGTTACAAATCAACTCTGTATTACAGGTAAGCTCAGTTACAAATCAACTCTGTATTACAGGTAAGTTCAGTTACAATTCAACTCTCTATTATACGTAAGCTAAGTTACAAATCAACTCTGTATTACAGGTAAGCTCAGTTACAAATCAACTCTGTATTACAGGTAAGTTCAGTTACAATTCAACTCTCTATTATACGTAAGCTCAGTTACAAATCAACTCTGTATTACAGGTAAGCTCAGTTACAAATCAACTCTGTATTACAGGTAAGCTCAGTTACAAATTAACTCTCTATTACAGGTAAGTTCAGTTACAATTCAACTCTCTATTATACGTAAGCTAAGTTACAAATCAACTCTGTATTACAGGTAAGCTCAGTTACAAATCAACTCTGTATTACAGGTAAGTTCAGTTACAATTCAACTCTCTATTATACGGAAGCTAAGTTACAAATCAACTCTGTATTACAGGTAAGATCAGTTACAAATCAACTCTGTATTACAGGTAAGCTCAGTTACAAATCAACTCTCTATTACAGGTAAGCTCAGTTACAAATCAACTCTGTATTACGGGTAAGCTCAATTACAAATCAACTCTGTATTACACGTTAGCTCAGTTACAAATCAACTCTGTATTACAGGTAAGCTCAGTTACAAATCAACTCTGTATTACAGGTAAGCTCAGTTACAAATTAACTCTCTATTACAGGTAAGTTCAGTTACAATTCAACTTTCTATTATACGTAAGCTAAGTTACAAATCAACTCTGTATTACAGGTAAGCTCAGTTACAAATCAATTCTGTATTACAGGTAAGTTCAGTTACAAATCAACTCTCTATTACAGGTAAGCTCAGTTACAAATCAACTCTGTATTACGGGTAAGCTCAATTACAAATCAACTCTGTATTACACGTTAGCTCAGTTACAAATCAACTCTGTATTACAGGTAAGCTCAGTTACAAATCAACTCTGTATTACAGGTAAGCTCAGTTACAAATTAACTCTCTATTACAGGTAAGTTCAGTTACAATTCAACTTTCTATTATACGTAAGCTAAGTTACAAATCAACTCTGTATTACAGGTAAGCTCAGTTACAAATCAATTCTGTATTACAGGTAAGTTCAGTTACAATTCAACTTTCTATTATACGGAAGCTAAGTTACAAATCAACTCTGTATTACAGGTAAGTTCAGTTACAATTCAACTCTCTATTATACGGAAGCTAAGTTACAAATCAACTCTGTATTACAGGTAAGCTCAGTTACAAATCAACTCTCTATTACAAGTAAGCTCAGTTACAAATCAACTCTGTATTACAGGTTAGCTCAGTTACAAATCAACTCTGTATTACAGGTAAGCTCAGTTACAAATTAACTCTCTATTACAGGTAAGTTCAGTTACAATTCAACTCTCTATTATACGTAAGCTAAGTTACAAATCAACTCTGTATTACAGGTAAGCTCAGTTACAAATCAACTCTGTATTACAGGTAAGCTCAGTTACAAATCAACTCTGTATTACGTGTAAGCTCAATTACAAATCAACTCTGTATTACACGCTAGCTCAGTTACAAATCAACTCTGTGTTACAGGTAAGCTCAGTTACAAATCAACTCTGTATCACAGGTAAGCTCAATTACAAATCAACTCTCTATTATACGTAAGCTTAGATACAAATCAATATCAGCAGAATTAAAACAAGACCTGAGCTTTATGATTGTCTATTACGCGCTGTCAATAGTGTGACCTACAAACTACTTATAAATTATCTTTTATCTAATAAATCATTTATTAAATATTTATCTCGAGCAGCGGTTCGTAACTTTGTTGGGCATACTGAACCCCACCAGTGTTATTTGCCCTTCAACAAACCCTTCTTTATTGAAAAATAATTTGTGATACTTTGAAAATACGGGTTGTCAACTCATTATATTTATGGAAGTGAAGGATATTGTGAAGTATTTGATCATTTTCATTACTGGCTATTCTGTGTCAATAGCTTTACAAACGACAATTAAGCGGGAACAAAAGGTTTATTGAGATATTATGAATGCATGGATCTATGTGATGCTTAGTTTTACTCCATGCCAGGCAGTTCTGTTTATGTTCCAAACAATCTGGTGCCCCAGATATAGCTTGAAGGCTGGTTCACAATTTATCGCTGTATGATGGAGTTTTAATTTTGGTGTTTATCGTTTATTATGTGAACCATAAACCGATGGCATCGATGAAGCAACATAGATATGTCGGGAGTGTTTGCAGCTGTCATACTTTCGCCGAGCATGGATGACTGACTACCGACTACAATGTGAACCATTTCACTAATAGTAATTTCCAGTTGCGGAATTGTCAGTCGCGGAATTCCAGTCAGAATTGTCGGAAGATAAATTTAACCCTATTACGAGTGAAGCGAATGTTGCCTATACTTTGCTCTCTTTTTCTGGTGGATTGATATTAAACATTTTCGATGCAACAATTCTGCTAACTTACCTCCAATTCGTCAAAAGATTTTTAATAAATATGCATTGAGATACCGAAAATTATCTCTACCGGTTGATATCTATTGCTTGCAATTGACCTGCAATGATATTATAGTCCGTGTCCTTTTTGCAATTTGTTGGCATTTTCGATTTTTATTTCAAAACAAATTTGAAGAAATATTTTTATTTCATATCTAACTTTAACAACGTTCCATGAAATCTCATTGCGCTCGTTGATATGTTTGCTACAGTTTACAGCCAAAACTAGCTTTTCATGTGCAATAGAAGTGGAGTTATAAGCATCGATCCCTTGTAAACCATGTTAAGATAGCCGCAAAATGCAAGTAAACAACATGCTATAAATCTGCATATTTATAAGTTATATATTGATAATCTATCAAATGATAAATACACATAATTATGAACAAGGGACATAAACTAACCATACTTATATTGCATGCAGAAACAAAATTTAACGTTTTTTCAAAACAAAAACACTTCCATCGTTTGTTCAGATAGCTGCGTTATGGTTGTTGCTTTTGATGGAACGAACATCTTCTAATTGTCCAATACCTATTACAATATCTCTTTGCCTCAATTCTTCTTCTGCACTGCTGAACTAGACGATAGTATTGTACAAACCATTTTTGTCAGAGCAAAACTTTTACGTGCTGCATTCAGCACAAATGCAATGCGTAAAGGTTTGCTTACTGAACGTAACTTTTGGTCCAAAACTTGCAAACCATTTTTTATATGCATGTTCTTCAAAGTATTAAGACCGTGTTAAAGGTTGAAATGCAACAAAATTCACTTTACAATTAGTTGGTATCAAAAGGTTCACCATACTCTGCTGTGTCGTAGGTGCAAAATATGTGGAAATGTGATTACAAGCTCTTTAAAGCTCAAAAACGAACAGTTAATCGCAGCCATCACGAAAACGCCGTAGAAACGAATCCCTCTCCAAAGCAGCTTAAATGGGACATAGTTGAACATGATGGCTTCTGTTTACACTTTCATGCAACCTCATCCATCGAAATAATTTCACAAATATACTTCACACATTCAATAAAACCATGTCTTTCATCTTTACACGTCTATTTCATCATCATCGTATTGCTGTCACTTTCAGCACTGATATCTCAAAACCTACCGTAAAAATCCGTTTAATTTTTTAACCTTAGCTCGAAGGAGTGCATATCATCTTCTTATAAACATGACGAGCCTGTTGGTCACCTGTGATAGTCGAAAAATGCTGCAAAAATTGTTCGTGCTATTTGGCAGGAAGTATGGATCACATGATCAGATTATGACTAGATGATTAGACCAAGCTGAAACGAAACTGTAAAGTAGTGAGCATCTATACTTGATACGGGCTTTTTGGTAGAACCCGAAGTGTTTGTCATAAGCTAGTGCTACAAGACGTTTTATGTTGAGCCTTTTATTGGTCTTTCATTTCACGTGATAACATCACGTGTCACAACAATAACCACAATGTTTGAGAATGTCATCGGAATAAAGATATTCCAAACTACGGCGTTTTCGTAATGGCTATGATTAACTGTTTGCTTTTTAGCTTTTAAGAGCTTGTAATCACATTTCCACATATTTTGCACCTACAACACAGCAGAGTAAGACATGGTGAACCTTTTGATACCAAATAACTGTGATGTGAATTTTTTTGCAAGTAAACCTCTAAAGATAAATTTACCTCCATTCTCCTATCTTCCTCTGCGGCATAACGCTGCTGACGCCTGTGAGTTCTAACCATAAGCTGCCTGCTCCATACTTTAACCGCTTGATGCTCAGAAAACTCTGAGTCACCTTCGCAGGAACTGGAAGCATTGTTACAATTATGTTGTTTGTCAATAAAACGTGTCGGTGCAGGAATTCAGTAAATTAACGATGTAAATTAATTCAGTAAATATCGATGTCGATGTGTGATCTAGTAATTGAGTAAAATCCCTGTATTATGACCTATGTAAAAAAACATCATGCTGATGATTGGCTAAAGAAAAAATTTTATATTTATCGCTCATGGCCTCTTTTCACATGTATCACTATACACGTCACGAAAAAAGCACCCGCTTGAATCTGATCGTTTCAAAAAATAATTTCATTCAAACGCTTATATCTCTAGACAGGGTTAGTCTACAAAGACAAAAATGACATCAAATTGTTGCTGATGTTTTACCCTTTTATTGGTCGTAATAGCATTTGATCGACTTTTTGACGCAATCACATCTTTAAAAAAAGAACTACAATTAGCCTGAGACAGATAATTAGTTATGTCAATGGTGTTGCTTTGAAAGTTCATCTATCAATGTAAATTTGAACCATTTTTTATATAGGTACATGTACTTCAAAGTATCAAGACTGCGTTAAACAAGAAACTACTATTAGCCTGAGACCATTATTAATTATTTCTATGGTGTTGCTTTCAAAGTCTTAACAAAAAAGCGAAAAGTTTTAGAGTTGGACAACGAGTGAATTGATTGTTATTAATGTAAACGATTCATTATTATACGATTTTGTGGACATTTTTCTACTGATCACTTGATATTATGAGTTTATAAAGATCAAAAATAGTTAAAGTGACGGTCAAATAAAGGTGGTGTTCAAATGGAGGGTGGCGCTCTATTTTTCAACCCTTCTCTCATAGTGGTGGTCAATAGAGGTGGCGTCCAAATAGAGGTTTTACGGTAACAGTTCTGCAAGCTATACTAAACTTCATTAGGTTCATGTTTTTTCTAAAAATTCAAAATGAAAATTTTTGTTTAATTCCCACATAATCTGGTTATTTCACATAAGCAGATATATTTAAACATAACAATAAACACATAACATTGACATTAGAAAAGATTGCACAATAGCTGATCAACTCGAATCCTGATTGCTTGTCTACATAACAATAAAGATAATATTATAACTGATTTCACATAAATATGTTTGAGCAAGTAATTTGTCATTTGGTGTGTCGATACAAAGGCTGCAGACCATAGTTATGTAACAAAGGCTACAGACCATAGCTATGCAACAAAGCCTACAGACCGTAGCAATGTAACAAATACTACAGACTACAGCCTTGAAACAAAGGCTACAGATCACAGCCATGTATCAAAGGCTACATACCATAGCTATGTAACAAAGGCTACAGATCAAAGCTATGCAAAAATGACTACCGACCATAGTTATGTAACAAAGGCTACAGACCAGCGCCATCTAGGTAACTGCCAAAGTTTTGTTACCTTGCAATATCAATACTAAATCTGATACATAAACAATTAATTGTTTGTTTAAGTACTGCAACTCCCCAAAAATAGCAAAAAGTAAGCTTAGATGAGAAGATTGAGCAATGAAATACACATGAACTTTGGAGTTGTCTTCTGACTGTCACTAAGGTTTAGTAGTAAGAGCCCTTAGCTGCTCTGTAGCTATCATAGTTGTCGGAGTTGTAATCTCGATTAGAGGAATAACTATAACTGTTGCTGTTATCAGTTGGTGTTACACTTCCTCTCTGTGACCTGCTTCCTGAGGCACCCTATAAATGTAATGAAAACACTGTTAAAAACCATAAAATTAATATTTTTGGCTAACATAGCCAATCTATGATTATTGATTATCAGAAAGCTAGCCTTGTAACAGGAAGAGAACTCAATCTGTAAACTTATCTGTATTACAGGTAAAATCAGTTACAAATCAACTCTGTATTACAGGGAAGTTCAGTTATAAATCAACTCTGTATTACAGGTAAGCTCAGTTACAAATCAACTCTCTATTACAGGTAAGCTTAGATACAAATCAACTCTGTATTACAGGTAAGCTCAGTTACAAATCAACTCTCTATTACAGTTAAGCTCAGTTGCAAATCAACTCTCTATTACAGGTAAGCTCAGTTACAAATCAATATCAGCAGAATTAAAACAAGACCTGAACTTTATGATTGTCTATTCCGTGTTGTCAATAGTGTGACCTACAAATTATTTATAAATTAGCTAATAAATGATTTATTAAATATTTATCTAGAGCAGCGGTTCGTAACTTTGTTGGGTGTGCTGAACCCCACCAGTTTCATATGCCCTTCAACAAACCCTTCTTTATTGAAAAATAAATTATGATACTTTGAAAATAAGAGTTGTCAACTCATTATATTTATGGAGATCTAGGGTATTGTAAACTATTTGATCACCTTGTTACCGGTTACGCTGTGACAATGGCTTTACCACAGAAAATTATGCAGGAACAAAAGATAAGTTCATTGAGATGTTATGAATGCATGGATCTATGTGATGCTTAGTTTTACTGCATGCCAGGCAGCTCTGTTTATGCTCCAAACAATCTGGTGCACCAGATATAGCCTGGAGGCTGGTTCATCCTATATCCCTGAGTTTTCATTTCCGTGTTTATCATCGATTATGTGAACCATAAACCGATTGCATCGACGAAGCAATGCGGGTATGTGGGGAACGTTTGCAACTGTCAAACTTTTGCCGAACATTAACAACCGCCTTTGCAGTGTGATCCATTTTCCCAATAATAATTCGCAGCCGCGAATAGCATCACTTACTTATTTTCGTTTGTGATAGTTACTGTGAAACTAGTATTTGATTCAAACACACGAAAACAAAGAGGTTTCTGCACGAAATTTTAAAAAGAAAAATGAGAACACAACGGCACAGAGTATTTGCTGATGCAAACGCGGATGGGTTTGTAATACTGTGAACAATGTTATCATCGACGATCACCGAAGTACTGTGGCATCAACGTTGAGACATGGCAATATATTGTGAACTAGCTTTTAGATGTAATCGTGTTGCTACAATCTCAGCTGCAGAAGTTAATTAGTGCGAATTACCGTTAAAGCTCTAATTGAACGCCATGGCGCTCTATTTTTCAATTCTTCCTTTATAGTGGCGGTCAATTGGAGGCTGCATCCAAATAGAGGCTGGCGATGTACTTTTCAAATGGCTCGTCAGAATTATCGGAAGATAAACTTAGCCCTATTACGGGCGAAACAAATGCTGCCTGCATTTTGCTCTCTTTTTCCGGTGGAGCGATATTAAGCCTTATGGATGCAATAAGTCTGATAAATTACCTCCAACTCGTCAAAGATTTTTTAATAAATATGCATCGAGAAACCAAAAAATATCTCTACCGATTGATATATATTGCTTGCAATTAACGTACAATGATATTATAGCCTGCGTACTGCTTTGCAATCTGTTCGAGCTTTCAATTTTTATTTTATTCTAAATTTGAAGGCACATTTTTATTTTATCTCTATATTTAACGATGTTGCATCAAAGCTCATTGCGCTCATTCATATGTTTGCTACCGTTTACAGCCAAAACTAGCTTTTTATGTGCTGTAATTGTGGAGCTATGAGGATCGATTCATTGTAAGCCGTGTTAAGATAGCCGCATTGATGCTACTAGATAACTTGCTGTAAATCTGCATATTTATAAGTTATATAATGATAATCTATTAACTGATACAAATATATATTTATAAAAAAGTGGCATAAACGAACCATACTTATATTCATGCAGAAACAAAAATTAACGTTTTTCACAACAAAAATATTTCCGTCGTTTGTTCAGATAGCTGCATTCTGATTGTTGCTTTTGATGGAACGAACATCTTTTAATCGTCCAATACCTTCCACAATATCTCCTGGCCTCAACTCTTCTTCTGCACTGCTGAACTAGTTGATACTAGTATCAAAAAAATTTTTGCCAGCACAAAACTTTTAAGTGCTGCATTTAGCACAAATGCAACGCGTAAAAGTTTGCTTGCTAAACATAACTTTTGGTCAAAAACTTGCAAAGCCTTTTTATATGCATGTTCTTTGAACTATTAAGATTAGAAGCTGACTTGCAAAAAAATTCACATTACAGTTATTTGATATCAAAAGGTTCAGCATACTCTGCTGTGTTGTAGGTGAAAAATATGTCGAAATGTGATCACAAGCTCTTAAAAGCTCAAAAACGAAAAATTAATCACAGCCATCACAAAAACGCCGTGGATTGGAATTCCTCTCCAAAGCAGCTCAAATGGGACTTAGTTGAACACAATGGCTTCTGTTTACACTTTCATGCAACCTCATCCGTCGAAATATTTTCACAACTATACTTCACGCATTCAATAAAACCATGTCTATTGTTCTTACGCGTCTATATCATCATCATCGTAATGCTGTCACTTTGAGCACTGATATCTCAAAACCTATCGTAAATATTCGTTTAATTTTTTAACGTTAGCTTGAAGAAGTGCATATCATTACTCTGATAAACATGACGAGCCTGTTGGCGGCCTGTGATAGTCGAAAAATGCTGCAGAAAATGTTCGCGCCATTTGGTAGGAAGTATGGGTCACATGATCAGACTACGACTAGATGATTAGACCAATCTGAAACAAAACTGAAGTAGCGAGCATCTATACTTGATATGGGCTTTTTGGTAGAACCCGAAGTGTTTGTCATAAACTAGTGCTACGAGACGTTTTATGTTGAGGCTTTTATTGGCCTTTCATTTCGCGTGATAACATCACATGTCACAACAATAACCACAATGTTTGAGAATGTCATCGAAATAAAAATATTCCAAACTACAGCGTTTTTGTGATGGCTGCGAGTAACTGTTTGTTTTTGAGTTCTTAAGAACTGTAATCAACTTTCCACATATTTTTGCACTTACAACACAGCAGAGTAAGACATGGTGAACCTAATGATACCAAATAACTGTAATGTGAGTTTTGTTGCAAGTAAACCTTTAAAGATAAATTTACCTCCATGCTCCTATCTTCCTCTGCAGCATAATGCTGCTGACACCTGTCAGTTTTAACCATAAGCTGTATGCTCCAAAATTTATCCGCTTGATGCCCAGAAATCTCTGAGTCATCTTCACAGGAACTGGAAGCTAATCATGCTGATGATTAGCTAAAGAAGAGATCTTATATTTATCGCTCTTGGACTATTTTCACATGTACATTATCACTATAAACCTCACGAATAAAGCACCCACTCGAATCTGAGCGTTTCAAAAAATGATCTCATTCAAACGTTTATAACTCTGGAAAGGTTTAGTCTACAAAGACAAAAGTGACATCAAATTGTAGCTGATGTTTTAGCCTTTTATTGGTTTTAATACCATTTGATCAACATTTTTGACGCAATCACATCTTTAAATAAGGAACTACTATTAGCCTGAGACAGATATTAATTATTTCAATGGTGTTGCTTTGAAAGTTCATTTATCAATATAAATTTAAACCATTTTTTATATAGGTACATGTACTTCAAAGTATTAAGACCGCGTTAAACAAGAAACTGCTATTAGCCTGAGACCGTTATTAATTATTTCTATGGTGTTGCTTTTAAAGTTTTAACAAAAAAAGCGAAGAAAAGTTTTAGAGTTGGACAACGAGTGAATTGATTGTTATTAATGTAAACGCTTCATTATTATACGATTTTGTGGACATTTTTCTACTGATCACTTGATATTATGAGTTTATAAAGATCAAAAATAGTTAAAGTGACGGTCAAATAAAGGTGGTGTTCAAATGGAGGGTGGCGCTCTATTTTTCAACCCTTCTCTCATAGTGGTGGTCAATAGAGGTGGCGTCCAAATAGAGGGTGGCGATCTATTGTTCAACACTTTTCTCATAGTGGTCGTCAAATAGAGGTGGCATTCTAATAGAGGTTTTACAGTAACAACAGTTCTGCAAGCTCTACCAAACTTCATTATGTTCATAAATTTTTCAGATTTTCAGATGGAATATTTTTGTTTAATTTCCACGAAAGTGCATTTGTTTTAAATATACCAGTTTTATTTAGAACACTCTGGTTAGTTCACATAAGCACCTATATTTAAACATAACAATAAACACATCACAGTGACGTTAGAAAAGATTGCACAATAGTTGATCAACTGGAATCCTGATTGCTTGTCTACATAACAATAAAGATAATATTAAAACTGATTTCACATAAAGATGTTTGAGCAAGTAATTTGTCATTTGGTGTGTCGAAGGCTATTGAGCACAGCCATGGAACAAAGGCTACAGACAATAGCAATGTAACGAAGGCTACAGATCATATCTATGTAACAAAGGCTACAGACCATAGCTATGTAACAAAGGCTACAGACCATAGCTATGTAACAAAGGCTACAGACCAGCGCCATCTAGGTAACTGCCAAAGTTTTGTTACCTTGCAATATCAATACTAAATCTGATACTAAAACAATTAATTGTTTGTTTAAGTACTGCAACTCCCCAAAAATGAGCAGAAAGCAAGTTTAGATGAGAAGATTGACCAATATATGTAGCTTTTGTTACATATTCTGCAAATGAACTTTGGAGTTGTCTTCTGACTGTCACTGAGGTTTAGTAGTAAGAGCCCTTAGCTGCTCCGTAGCTATCATAGTTGTCGGAGTTGTAATCTCGGTTAGAGGAATAACCATAACTGTTGCTGTTATCAGTTGGTGTTACTCTTCCTCTCTGTGACCTGCTTCCTGAAGCGCCCTATAAATGTAATGAAAACACTGTTAAACACCATAAAATTAATATTTTTGGTTAACATACCCAACCTATAATTATTGATTATCAGAAAGCTAGCCTTGTAACAGGAAGAGAACTCACATGTGTTCAATTTTGCAAACTCATTTGTTCCATATAAAATGTTTTGTTTATTTTCTATTACCCGATATGTTTGTTTTAAACTTACCCTGTCGCCTTTTGGGCCTCTCTGACCATCTTGTCCATGTCGGCCATCTGTTCCCGGAAGACCAGAAGCACCTCTCATTCCTTTTGGCCCAGGTGCACCATTAGCGCCAGGTGTTCCAGGTTCTCCTTTCATTCCTCTAAGTCCGGGTGCACCATCACGTCCTGGAGTACCATCGGTGCCGTCATAGCCATTTGCTCCAGATTCTCCTCTTGGTCCGGGAAGACCAGGTTGGCCATCTTGACCATTGAATCCATCTCGACCAGGAGCGCCGGTATCTCCTTGCTCTCCTTGAGGTCCTGGAGCCCCGTCGCCACCAGGGATACCAGCACTGCCATGCAATCCTGGCTCACCCTTCATTCCAGGTGATCCTGGTGCACCAGCCTGACCCATAGCGCCTTTCATTCCAGGAGCACCAGGAGCTCCTGTGTCTCCTTGAGCACCCGCTCTTCCATCATATCCATTTTGCCCTGGCTCTCCTTTAGCCCCATCAGCTCCATTAAGGCCTGGCATTCCGGGTGCACCATCTTGACCAGGAACTCCTGGTGTTCCAGTTTCACCATTAAGTCCATCATATCCTGGCCGTCCCATATCTCCTTGGTCTCCTTTTGGGCCAGGGGCACCCGCAGCTCCAGGAAGCCCATCGATGCCATTATAACCATCCAATCCCCTTTCTCCATCTTGTCCTGGGACGCCATCTCGGCCATCAGCTCCATTAGCACCAGGAGCTCCGGCTGCTCCAGATTCCCCTCGTTGACCAGGCATTCCAGTAATTCCACGAGTTCCTGGCATTCCAGGTTCACCTTTAGCACCCGGCGCTCCATCTCTGCCAGTGTTACCATCAGTACCTGGATATCCATCTACGCCATCGACTCCATCACGTCCTGGATTGCCAGGCATGCCATCGACTCCTGGCTCTCCCGGTGCTCCAGTTTCTCCATCATTTCCAGCTGGACCGGGATAACCACGTTCACCCGTTTGACCAGGCTCACCATCATTACCATCATATCCATTTGTGCCTGGGGCTCCAGCTTCTCCTTTTTGTCCTACAGCTCCGGTAAGACCCGTTGCTCCTGGAGCACCTGGAGCTCCATCATATCCGGGTGAACCAGGCTCTCCTTTAAGACCGGGAGCACCATCTACGCCATTGTAGCCATTAGCACCAGAAGCTCCTGGAGCTCCAGGTCCACCTGGAATACCATCAGCACCATCTATTCCTGGTAAGCCTGGTGCTCCTGGTGTCCCGTCATTTCCTGGTATTCCATCATATCCATCTTTACCATTAAGCCCTGGTGCACCAGCCTCTCCTTGTTCTCCTGTAGCTCCAACTGCACCAGGTCGTCCATCAGCACCAGGAAGACCGGGGGCTCCATCAGTGCCATCATACCCATCTCGACCTGCCGCTCCCGTTTCTCCTCTTTCTCCTGGTGCTCCGATAGCACCATCATACCCTGGGCGGCCAGCATCTCCTTTTTCTCCAGGCGCTCCCGGAGCTCCTACGCCACCAGCAGAACCTTGGAAGCCTTGTGCACCTGGAACACCTTTGTCTCCTTTAGCTCCTGGTAAGCCAGGTGCTCCATCCGCACCATCTTTACCATTGAGTCCATCATAACCTGGAGAACCAGCTTCTCCTTTTTGTCCGGTTGCACCATCTCTTCCTACATAGCCATCAGCACCACTAGCTCCAGTATCTCCCTTGGCTCCGCGTTGACCAGTAGCACCTGGTACTCCTGGATAACCTGTTTGTCCTGGGCTTCCTGGAGCACCAACATTGCCTCGCTCTCCTTTGCTACCAGTCTCTCCTGGTTGACCCATATCTCCATCATACCCTTGCATTCCTGTCGCACCAGTAGCTCCCATTGCTCCAGATGCACCTGGATAACCTGCGACACCTGTCGCTCCCACAGCTCCAGGGTATCCATCAGATCCAGCACTACCCGGTTCTCCTTTGTCACCTTTCGCTCCTGCATAGCCTGGTATTCCGGCGGAACCTGGCATTCCACGGTCTCCCTTTGATCCAGTGGGCCCAGGCAGACCTTGGAAACCTCTTGGACCAGCAGGGCCAGCAGGACAATCGCATGCAACAGCATTGTTGTTAGTACCAGTTCCATAATCTCTTGAGCCGCCTCCTCCGTAGTAGTTTCTCTTTACTATCTGTTATACAAACAAAAGAATTATTATACTGAAACTTTGCAAGCTAAACAAAATATTACCTTATCTTATTCACACACTGACAATATCCTTGTTACAATAGAAGACAACTACTAAAGATTTTTCTAGAGTTAATTGTATAATCCATTTCATGTTGTAGATTTGTATTTGCAGTTAAGAATAAACCATTAATTTGTACCTCTATTCAAGACTAACATTTTTGTAATAAATTTTAAATAAAATTAAATTCATTGATTGGTTTCTGCCTCTGGTTTGCCATAGTTATTCCACAAACTCACAGGATATCATCTTCCCTTTATTAAAATTATTGTTGACTTACCCTTGAGTTTTCTTTTTCATCTTGAGTGTTCTGGAGGATCAATGACTCTAGCCTCTGGTCTCCCTACAATATAAAATTACAAAATTAATAAATATTTGAGGCCACAAAAACTGTGTATTTATAGCTTTACATGTCAAGGTCATATCTGAACCTTTGTAGTCGAGTTTTAGCCATTCGCATTGTCAAAGTGTTGAAAGGCAAATAACACCGAGATGTATTAGTAAAAATCACCTTAGATATCAACTCTTACCTGGTCAATCTTCTCAAATATATAGTAGTACATGACAGCATTGGAAACGATGACTCCAATAACTAATATCGCGAGAGAGACAATTCCAAAACTGTGAGCCTTTGAAGTGCTTCTTCCAGTGGGATAATACTCTTCTTTACCTTCCATCTTAAAAATAGCAAGTACTTTCAGTGAACAAATAATTTTGATTCCATTATTTGGCTATAAATACTGGATTCTTTATGGATATATATGTAAACCACAAATAATAATTGGAAGGGCATATAATATTGGTTTGACCGATCTTGAGCTTTCATGAGATGCTTTTGTCACACCTAGCCGGTTTCTTTGATTGGTTATAGTGGTTTGAGTGTTTAGCTTTTTATGATTGATTATAAATATTTAGTTTATTTTGACTGGTTAAATATATTTAGCCTCTTTTGATTGGTTAAAAACATTTATCATCTTTTGAATGGTTAAAGATATTTAGCCTCTTTTGATTGGTTATAAACATTTATCATCTTTTGGTTGGTTAAATATGTTTAGCTGTTTATGATTGGTTACAAACAATTCACCTCTTTCGATTGAGCATAAGCCCTAGTAATTGACTGGGAAGACAATATGAGATAGGTTTTGCTTGAAAATAAGTCTAAAAACACTCTCTGTCTGAGCTTTTCATGAAATATTCCATAAAATAGAGCTACAAACATACAATCTCAAGGGATTAAAGATCAAAAATCTCTATTAAAACGATTTTCAAACACTAATAAAAATGCATAAAAAGCCAGTTTCAATTGCTTAACTTAAAACATAATCTTCATGTAGAAACCTTTTTTTCATTATGTTATAAGCATAGCTTACCTTGTTAGGCGTGCTCTGATCAGTCCAGCTGACAAAGTTATTTCTTGGCGATCAACACCAGTTCTGCTCTTCCTTAGGTTTGGTAAAGGCTTATATACTGAGCCACACTCGAGTGCATTTTCTAAGGAGGATGTGCGTCACGCCTCGGATCCTTCAATATCTTCCCATCAATCACATGAACTGCGCAATCTGGTCGCTTCTCTGCATCTGACCTGCTCTTCGCCGATATGAATCTCTTGCGCCTTCCTGTGAATAATTCAAATTGCCGGCACGGAGTACAGCTTGTTACCACTACAGACACGCATGGTAGTGTTTCTTTACATGACATCACAAACTTTTGTATCTAAACAGGATATTCACAGTGTTAGTAGGAAATAAGGCTTTCTTGGTACTGAATAGCATAATTAAACTTGGTATTGTGAAATAGAATGGAAAAGGGTATCAACCGTATCTCTGGTAGCGCTAACAACTGATTTGAAGTTATACTCAATAGTGCTTTCACAGTCTATCAAGTACACTGGATCATTGCTCACTTCAATACATACACCTCAGACGATGTGATGCCATTCAGATACAGTTACAGCAGCTCCCTAGTGCTGCCAGAGAACTAAGGTGATCGTTTGTTATAGGTAAATATTTGATGCTGTACCTGCATGGCCCCATTTCAGACAGCAAGTATTGTAGAACTTGTTTAAGTGCTCAATGTCAAATTCTTATATGGACAGCAAAGAAGAAGTTAGACTGTTGGCTTAAGTTTAAAATACAAGTGTATTATAATGTTGGCCTAATTAATAAATCATCACTTAATGCTAGATTGACTTTGAAACGTTTATTAGATTATTTTCTTAAAAGAAAAGTTGATTTATAGGTGGCGTATGTACAAAGCTGATGACAATGAGATTATGAGTTATATAAAGGCAAAACGAATGTCTAATAAAAGTACATTTCAAAGTAGCACGCGTACGAAGCAAATGAAAATAAAAACAATATTGTTGCTTAGCAAAAAGTCTTATGTGATTACACTGGCCGACAACACTGTGTATGCATAAAATGCACACTGATACAGATAAAATGTATGCAAATCAAGTTCATCTCCATATCAAAACTTACACCATTCAAGAATGTGGACATAGTAAAAAACATTCTAGCTATTTTGGTCAATTGCTAATCTTGTTTCGCTTTTATGCAAGTCAACTCTGTATTACCGATAAGCTCAGTTACAAATCAACTCTCTATTACAGGTAAGCTCAGCTACAAATCAACTTTGTATGACAGGTAAGTTTAGTTACAAAACAACTCTGTATTATAGGTAAGCTCAGTTACAAATCAACTCTGTATTACAGGTAAGCTCAGTTACAAATCAACTCTGTATTACAGGTAAGCTCGGTGACAAATCAAATCTGTATTATAGGTAAGCTCAGTTACAAATCAACTCTGTATTACAGGTAAGCTCAGTTACAAATCAACTCTCTATTACAGGTAAGCTCAGTTACAAATCAACTCTGTATTACAGGTAAGCTCAGTTACAAATTAACTCTCTATTACAGGTAAGTTCAGTTACAATTCAATTCTCTATTATACGTAAGCTCAGTTACAAATCAACTCTGTATTACAGGTAAGCTCAGTTACAAATTAACTCTCTATTACAGGTAAGTTCAGTTACAATTCAACTCTCTATTATACGGAAGCTAAGTTACAAATCAACTCTGTATTACAGGTAAGATCAGTTACAAATCAATTCTGTATTACAGGTAAGCTCAGTTACAAATCAACTCTATTACAAGTAAGCTCAGTTGCAAATCAACTCTGTATTACGGGTAAGCTCAATTACAAATCAACTCTGTATTACACGTTAGCTCAGTTACAAATCAACTCTGTATTACAGGTAAGTTCAGTTACAAATCAACTCTGTATTACAGGTAAGCTCAGTTACAAATTAACTCTCTATTACAGGTAAGTTCAGTTACAATTCAACTCTCGATTATACGTAATCTAAGTTACAAATCAACTCTGTATTACAGGTAAGCTCAGTTACAAATCAACTCTGTATTACAGGTAAGCTCAGTTACAATTCAACTTTCTATTATACGGAAGCTAAGTTACAAATCAACTCTGTATTACAGGTAAGCTCAGTTACAAATCAACTCTCTATTACAGGTAAGCTCAGTTACAAATCAACTCTGTATTACGGGTAAGCTCAATTACAAATCAACTCTGTATTACACGTTAGCTCAGTTACAAATCAACTCTGTGTTACAGGTAAGCTCAGTTACAAATCAAATCTCTATTACAGGTAAGCTCAGTTACAAATCAACTCTGTATCACAGGTAAGCTCAATTACAAATCAACTCTCTATTATACGTAAGCTTAGATACAAATCATTATCAGCAGAATTAAAACAAGACCTGAGCTTTATGATTGTCTATTACGTGCTGTCAATGGTGTGACCTACAAACTACTTATAAATTATCTAATAAATCATTTATTAAATATTTATCTCGAGCAGCGGTTCGTAACTTTGTTGGGCGTACTGAACCCCACCAGTTTCATATGCCCTTCAACAAACCCTTCTTTATTGAAAAATAAATCATGATACATTGAAAATAAGAGTTGTCAACTCATTATATTTATGGAGATCTAGGGTATTGTAAACTATTTGATCACCTTGTTACCGGTTACGCTGTGACAATGGCTTTACCACAGAAAATTATGCAGGAACAAAAGATAAGTTCATTGAGATGTTATGAATGCATGGATCTATGTGATGCTTAGTTTTACTGCATGCCAGGCAGCTCTGTTTATGCTCCAAACAATCTGGTGCACCAGATATAGCCTGAAGGCTGGTTCACCCTATATCCCTGAGTTTTCATTTCCGTGTTTATCATCGATTATGTGAACCATAAACCGATTGCATCGACGAAGCAATGCGGGTATGTGGGGAACGTTTGCAACTGTCAAACTTTTGCCGAACATTAACAACCGCCTTTGCAGTGTGATCCATTTTCCCAATAATAATTCGCAGTCGCGAATAGCATCACTTACTTATTTTCGTTTGTGATAGTTACTGTGAAACTAGTATTTGATTCAAACACACGAAAACAAAGAGGTTTCTGCACGAAATTTTAAAAAGAAAAATGAGAACACAACGGCACAGAGTATTTGCTGATGCAAACGCGGATGGGTTTGTGATACTGTGAACAATGTTATCATCGACGATCACCGAAGTACTGTGGCATCAACGTTGAGACATGGCAATATATTGTGAACTAGCTTTTAGATGTAATCGTGTTGCTACAATCTCAGCTGCAGAAGTTAATTAGTGCGAATTACCGTTAAAGCTCTAATTGAACGCCATGGCGCTCTATTTTTCAATTCTTCCTTTATAGTGGCGGTCAATTGGAGGATGCGTCCAAATAGAGGCTGGCGATGTACTTTTCAAATGGCTCGTCAGAATTATCGGAAGATAAACTTAGCCCTATTACGGGCGAAACAAATGCTGCCTGCATTTTGCTCTCTTTTTCCGGTGGAGCGATATTAAGCCTTATGGATGCAATAAGTCTGATAAATTACCTCCAACTCGTCAAAGATTTTTTAATAAATATGCATCGAGAAACCAAAAAATATCTCTACCGATTGATATCTATTGCTTGCAATTAACGTACAATGATATTATAGCCTGCGTACTGCTTTGCAATCTGTTCGAGCTTTCAATTTTTATTTTATTCTAAATTTGAAGGCACATTTTTATTTTATCTCTATATTTAACGATGTTGCATCAAAGCTCATTGCGCTCATTCATATGTTTGCTACCGTTTACAGCCAAAACTAGCTTTTTATGTGCTGTAATTGTGGAGCTATGAGGATCGATTCATTGTAAGCTGTGTTAAGATAGCCGCATTGATGCTACTAGATAACTTGCTGTAAATCTGCATATTTATAAGTTATATAATGATAATCTATCAAATGATACAAATATATATTTATAAAAAAGTGGCATAAACGAACCATACTTATATAGCATGCAGAAACAAAAATTAACGTTTTTCACAACAAAAATATTTCCGTCGTTTATTCAGATAGCTGCATTCTGATTGTTGCTTTTGATGGAACGAACATCTTTTAATTGTCCAATACCTTCCACAATATCTCCTGGCCTCAACTCTTCTTCTGCACTGCTGAACTAGTTGGTACTAGTATCAAAACCATTTTTGCCAGCGCAAAACTTTTACGTGCTGCATTTAGCACAAATGCAACGCGTAAAAGTTTGCTTGCTAAACGTAACTTTCGGTCCAAAACTTGCAAACCCTTTTTATATGCATGTTATTTGAACTATTAAGATTAAAGGCTGACTTGCAACAAAATTCACATTACAGTTATTTGATATCAAAAGGTTCAGCATACTCTGCTGTGTTGTAGGTGCAAAATATGTGGAAATGTGATCACAAGCTCTTAAAAGCTCAAAAACAAACAATTAATCACAGCCATCACAAAAACGCCTTGGATTGGAATCCCTCTCCAAAGCAGCTCAAATGGGACGTAGTTGAACACAATGGCTTCTGTTTACACTTTCATGCAACCTCATCTGTCGAAATATTTTCACAACTATACTTCACGCATTCAATAAAACCATGTCTATTGTTCTTACGCGTCTATTTCATCATCATCGTAATGCTGTCACTTTGAGCACTGATATCTCAAAACCTATCGTAAATATTCATTTAAGTTTTTAACCTTAGCTTGAAGAAGTGCATATCATCCTCTGATAAACATGACGAGTCTGTTGGCGGCTTGTGATAGTCGAAAAATGCTGCAGGAAATGTTCGCGCCATTTGGTAGGAAGTATGGGTCACATAATCAGACTACGACTAGATGATTAGACCAATCTGAAACGAAACTGTAAAGTAGCGAGCATCTATACTTGATACGGGTTTTTTGGTAGAACCCGAAGTGTTTGTCATAAACTAGTGCTACGAGGCGTTTTATGTTGAGCCTTTTATTGGCCTTTCATTTTGCGTGATAACATCACATGTCACAACAATAACCACAATGTTTGAGAATGTCATCAAAATAAAAAGATTCCAAACTACAGCATTTTTGTGATGGCTGCGAGTAACTGTTTGTTTTTGAGCTCTTATGAGCTGTAATCAAATTTCCACATATTTTGCACCTACAACACAACAGAGTAAGGCATGGTGAACCTAATGATACCAAATAACTATAATGTGAGTTTTGTTGCAAGTAAACCTTTAAAGATAAATATACCTCCATGCTCCTATCTTCCTCTGCAGCATAATGTTGCTGACACCTGTCAGTTTTAACCATAAGCTGTTTGCCGCAAAATTTAACCGCTTGATGCTCAGAAAACTTTGAGTCATCTTCACAGGAACTGGAAGCATTGTTACAATTATGTTGTTTGTCAATAAAACGTGCCAATGCAGGAATTCAGTGAATTAATATCAATTAATTCAGTAAATATCGATGTCGATGCGCGATCTAGTAATTGAGTAAAATCCTTAACTTCGAGATCACAGACAAAGCGTTTTATGAGTGATAACATTTATTATGACCTATAATTATAAAAAGATATCATGCTGATGATTGGCTAAAGAAGAGATCTTATATTTATTGCTCTTGGACTATTTTCACATGTATCACTATACACTTCACGAATAAAGCACCCACTCGAATCTGATCAAAAGATCAAATATAGTCAAAGTGGTGGTCAAATAGAGGTGGCGTTCAAATAGAGGGTGGCGCTCTATTGTTCAACACTTTTCTCATAGTGGTGGTCAAATAGAGGTGGCATTCTAATAGAGGGTAGCGCTCTATTTCTAAACACTTTTCTCATAGTGGTCGTCAAATAGAGGTGGCATTCTAATAGAGGTTTTACAGTAACAACAGTTCTGCAAGCTCAACAAAACTTCATTATGTTCATGTTTTCTTTCAGATTTTCAGATAGAAAATCTTTGTTTAATTTCCACGAAGTGCATTTGTTTTAAATATGCCAGTTTTATTTAGAACACTCTGGTTAGTTCACATAAGCACCTATATTTAAACATAACAATAAACACATCACAGTGACATTAGAAAAGATTGCACAATAGTTGATCAACTGGAATCCTGATTGCTTGTCTACATAACAATAAAGATAATATTATAACTGATTTCACATAAAGATGTTTGAGCAAGTAATTTGTCATTTGGTGTGTCGAAGGCTATTGAGCACAGTCATGGAACAAAGGCTACAGACAATAGCTATGTAACGAATGCTACAGATCATAGCTATGTAACAAAGGCTACAGACCATAGCTATGTAACAAAGGCTACAGACCATAGCTATGTAACAAAGGCTACAGACCAGCGCCATCTAGGTAACTGCCAAAGTTTTGTTACCTTGCAATATCAATACTAAATCTGATACTAAAACAATTAATTGTTTGTTTAAGTACTGCAACTCCCCAAAAATGAGCAGAAAGCAAGTTTAGATGAAAAGATTGACCAATATATGTAGCTTTTGTTACTTATTCTGCAAATGAACTTTGGAGTTGTCTTCTGACTGTCACTGAGGTTTAGTAGTAAGAGCCCTTAGCTGCTCCGTAGCTATCATAGTTGTCGGAGTTGTAATCTCGGTTAGAGGAATAACCATAACTGTTGCTGTTATCAGTTGGTGTTACCCTTCCTCTCTGTGACCTGCTTCCTGAAGCGCCCTATAAATGTAATGAAAACACTGTTAAACACCATAAAATTAATATTTTTGGTTAACATACCCAACCTATAATTATTGATTATCAGAAAGCTAGCCTTGTAACAGGAAGAGAACTCACATGTGTTAAATTTTGCAAACTCATTTGTTACATATAAAATGTTTTGTTTATTTTCTATTACCCGATATGTTTGTTTTAAACTTACCCTATCGCCTTTTGGGCCTCTCTGACCATCTTGTCCATGTCGGCCATCTGTTCCCGGAAGACCAGAAGCACCTCTCATTCCTTTTGGCCCAGGTCCACCATTAGCGCCAGGTGTTCCAGGTTCTCCTTTCATTCCTCTAAGTCCGGGTGCACCATCACGTCCTGGAGTACCATCGGTGCCGTCATAGCCATTTGCTCCAGATTCTCCTCTTGGTCCGGGAAGACCAGGTTGGCCATCTTGACCATTTAATCCATCTCGACCAGGAGCGCCGGTATCTCCTTGCTCTCCTTGAGGCCCTGGGGCCCCGTCGCCACCAGGGATGCCAGCACTGCCATGCAATCCTGGCTCACCCTTCATTCCAGGTGATCCTGGTGCACCAGCCTGACCCATAGCGCCTTTCATTCCAGGAGCACCAGGGGCTCCTGTGTCTCCTTGAGCACCCGCTCTTCCATCATATCCATTTTGCCCTGGCTCTCCTTTAGCCCCATCAGCTCCATTAAGGCCTGGCATTCCGGGTGCACCATCTTGACCAGGAACTCCTGGTGTTCCAGTTTCACCATTAAGTCCATCATATCCTGGCCGTCCCATATCTCCTTGATCTCCTTTTGGGCCAGGGGCACCCGCAGCTCCAGGAAGCCCATCGATGCCATTATAACCATCCAATCCCCTTTCTCCATCTTGTCCTGGGACGCCATCTCGGCCATCAGCTCCATTAGCACCAGGAGCTCCGGCTGCTCCAGATTCCCCTCGTTGACCAGGCATTCCGGTAATTCCACGAGTTCCTGGCATTCCAGGTTCACCTTTAGCACCCGGCGCTCCATCTCTGCCAGTGTTACCATCAGTACCTGGATATCCATCTACGCCATCGACTCCATCACGTCCTGGATTGCCAGGCATGCCATCGACTCCTGGCTCTCCCGGTGCTCCAGTTTCTCCATCATTTCCAGCTGGACCGGGATAACCACGTTCACCCATTTGGCCAGGCTCACCATCATTACCATCATATCCATTTGTGCCTGGGGCTCCAGCTTCTCCTTTTTGTCCTACAGCTCCGGTAAGACCTGTTGCTCCTGGAGCACCTGGAGCTCCATCATATCCGGGTGAACCAGGCTCTCCTTTAAGACCGGGAACACCATCTACGCCATTGTAGCCATCAGCACCAGAAGCTCCTGGAGCTCCAGGTCCACCTGGAATACCGTCAGCACCATCTATTCCTGGTAAGCCTGGTGCTCCTGGTGTCCCGTCATTTCCTGGTATTCCATCGTATCCATCTTTACCATTAAGCCCTGGTGCACCAGCCTCTCCTTGTTCTCCTGTAGCTCCAACTGCACCAGGTCGTCCATCAGCACCAGGAAGACCGGGGGCTCCATCAGTGCCATCATACCCATCTCGACCTGCCGCTCCCGTTTCTCCTCTTTCTCCTGGTGCTCCGATAGCACCATCATACCCTGGGCGGCCAGCATCTCCTTTTTCTCCAGGCGCTCCCGGAGCTCCTACACCACCAGCAGAACCTTGGAAGCCTTGTGCACCTGGAACACCTTTGTCTCCTTTAGCTCCTGGTAAGCCAGGTGCTCCATCCGCACCATCTTCACCATTGAGTCCATCATAACCTGGAGAACCAGCTTCTCCTTTTTGTCCGGTTGCACCATCTCTTCCTACATAGCCATCAGCACCACTAGCTCCAGTATCTCCCTTGGCTCCGCGTTGACCAGTAGCACCTGGTACTCCTGGATAACCTGTTTGTCCTGGGCTTCCTGGAGCACCAACATTGCCTCGCTCTCCTTTGCTACCAGTCTCTCCTGGTTGACCCATATCTCCATCATACCCTTGCATTCCTGTCGCACCAGTAGCTCCCATTGCTCCAGATGCACCTGGATAACCTGCGACACCTGTCGCTCCCACAGCTCCAGGGTATCCATCAGATCCAGCACTACCCGGTTCTCCTTTGTCACCTTTCGCTCCTGCATAGCCTGGTATTCCGGCGGAACCTGGCATTCCACGGTCTCCCTTTGATCCAGTGGGCCCAGGCAGACCTTGGAAACCTCTTGGACCAGCAGGGCCAGCAGGACAATCGCATGCAACAGCATTGTTGTTAGTACCAGTTCCATAATCTCTTGAGCCGCCTCCTCCGTAGTAGTTTCTCTTTACTATCTGTTATACAAACAAAAGAATTATTATACTGAAACTTTGCAAGCTAAACAAAATATTACCTTATCTTATTCACACACTGACAATATCCTTGTTACAATAGAAGACAACTACTAAAGATTTTTCTAAAGCGAATTGTACACTATAATCCATTTCATGTTGTAGATTTGTATTTGCAGTTCAGAATAAACCATTAACTTGTACCTCTATTCAAGACTAACATTTTTGTAATAGATTTTAAATAAAATCAAATTCATTGATTGGTTTCTGCCTCTGGTTTGCCATAGTTATTCCCCTAACTCGTCTTCTCTTTATTAAAATTATTGTTGACTTACCCTTGAGTTTTCTTTTTCATCTTGAGTGTTCTGGAGGATCAATGACTCTAGCCTCTGGTCTCCCTACAATATAAAATTACAAAATTAATAAATATTTGAGGCCACAAAAACTGTGTATTTATAGCTTTACATGTCAAGGTCATATCTGAACCTTTGTAGTCGAGTTTTAGCCATTCGCATTGTCAAAGTGTTGAAAGGCAAATAACACCGAGATGTACTAGTAAAGATCACCTTAGATATCAACTCTTACCTGGTCAATCTTCTCAAATATATAGTAGTACATGATAGCGTTGGAAACGATGACTCCAATAACTAATATCGCGAGGGAGACAATTCCAAAACTGTGAGCCTTTGAAGTGCTTCTTCCAGTGGGATAATACTCTTCTTTACCTTCCATCTTAAAAATAGCAAATACTTTCAGTCAACAAGTGATTTTAATTCCATTAATTGGCTATAAATATTGGGTTCTTTTTGAATGTATATAAACTACAAATAATAATTGGAAGGGCATATAATATTGGTTTGACTCAATCTTGAGCTTTTATGATATGCTTTTGCCACACTTACATTAGCTGGCTTCTTGTGATTGGTTATAAATATTTAGCTTCTTTTGATAGTTTATAATTATTTATCATCTTTTGATTGGTTAAATATATTTAGCTTTTTGAGATTGGTTACAAACAATTCACCTCTTTCGATTGAGCATAAGCCACATTGATTGGCTGGAAAGACAATATGAGATAGGTTTTGCTTGAAAATAAGTCTAAAAACACTCTCTGACTTTTTCATGAAATATTCTATAATATAGAGCTACAAACATACAATCTCTTTAGTGAATAAAGATCAAAAGTCTGTATGAATTGATTTTCAAACACTAATAAAAATGCATAAAAAAGCCAGTTTCAATTGCTTAACTTAAAACATAATCCTCATGTAGAAACATTGTTCTAATGATGCTATAAGTATAGCTTACCTTGTTAGGCGTGCTTTGATCAGTCCAGCTGACAAAGTTATTTCTTGGCGATCAACACCAGTTCTGCTCTTCTCTAGGTTTGGTAAAAGCTTATATACTGAGTGACACTCGAGTGCATTTTCTAAGAAGGATGTGCGTCACGCCTCGGATCCTTCAGTATCTTCCCATCAATCACATGAACTGCGCAATCTGGTCGTTCTCTGCATTTGACCTGCTCTTTACAGATATGAATCTCTCGCGCCTGTGAATAATTCAAATTGCCGGCATTGGGTACAGCTTGTTACCACTATTGACACGCATGGTAGTGTTTTTTTCACATGACATCACAAACTTTTGCATCTAAACAGGATATTCACAGTGTTAGTAGGAAATAAGGCTTTCTGGGTACTGAATGGCATGAATAAACTTGGTATTGTGAATAAGAATAGAAAAAGGTATTAAGCGTATATCTGGGAGCACTAACAACTGATTTGAAGTTATACTCAATAGTGGTTTTACAGTTTATTCAGATGGATCAGCTATAAACTAGTATTGTTACCACACTTCAAATACATTGGATCATTGCTCACTTCAATATATGCTCCTCAGACGATGTGATGTCTTTGAGATATAGTTACAGCAGCACTTAAGTGTTGCCAGAGAACTAGGGTGAGCGTTTGTTGTGTGGGTATTTGATGCTGTACTAGCATGGCCCAATTTCAGACAGTAAGTATTGTAGAACTTGTTTAAATGCTCAATGTTAACAGCTGTCAATGCTTAATGCTGTCAATATTCTTATATTTACAGCAAAGAAGAAGTTAGACTGTTATCTTAAGCTTAAAATACAAGCGTATTATAACGTTGGCCTAATTAATAATTGTCACCTATTGCTAGATTGACTTTGAAACGTTTATTAGACTATGTTAGTCAAAGAAAAAGTGATTCATAGGCAGCATATGTACAAAGCTGATGACAATGAGATTATGAGTTATACAAAAGCAAAACGAATGTTCAATAAAAGTACATTTTAAAGCAGCGCACAAAGAGAGCAAATTAAAATTACAATAATATTATTGCTAAGCAAAAAATCTATCTTATGTAATTACGTTGCCCAAACCAGTTCTCAAACCAGTCATGTGGAACACAAAGCTAAATTCACAAAATGGATTAAAAGTTTTGGTCTTCTGTAATTCCATTTTAATATTAGTTAGATTTTCAAAATCCGGTAAACAATATCCTAACAAAGATGACAATGAATAAGTAAAATATTTTTATCCTATCAGTATTTATTGTGGCTAAAACTATTTTTCATAATTCCAGTTGACTGGTTTGTTCACAAACCAGTTTAGAAGTTAGAGCACAAAGCAGCCAACTGGTATATTATTGAAGCAAAACAATGTGTCTGAGAATGCACAAGCGCATAGAATTACATTGGTTTATAATAGTTCTTATATAGTAGTTTACAAATATTGTATTTGCTTTCTCTAGATGAACAACCAGATAGTTTTACGACATTAAGGTACATAAGCACAAATTTACGATAGTAAACTTAGTCTATTTTAGGAGCAAAATCATGTATGATTTGTTTGTTTCTGCCAAAAAAGGAAGCATTGACTCGAGATCTTTCATTTTTGCTTCAGCTAACGTTATCACCCTTTTTGTCTTCTGGAGCATTGGCTAATCTGATCTCAGTTGAGGATCCTTTTGACAGGGTTTTACTTATAACAGAATCCAATTTTAGACTAGGCTTATTCGTGTGCTCACGATGAGAAACATTTTGAGGTCTAGCTGCGCGGTAAACAAGCGTCTTCACCTTGGTGTAGCGTACCAGATTATAATGCCCTGTTTTTGTCATTTCACTATACTTTTTGATGTGTTGTTTCCAAAGGGTGACTTTCATAGTTTTTTTTGTTTGGTTTTATATTGAGTAGGTGGTGAATAACATGAAATTTTTTTTGTTGGTACCAACGTCATTGCAAGGTTTGCTACAACACCATATTTAATGCTATATATAGAGAAGAAGAACTGATAATAATACGAGCACCATTTTGCGGTATTCAAAAACAAGATTCAATATTGATGACGAAAAATGCTGTAACAGTTTAGGTTAAGTTTTTTTTTAAATATGGTTTAATATACAAAACCTACTCACTTAGACATCTAGTTTAAGACTTCTCTTTTTTCAATACAATTTTTCTTTTGCTTCTTATTTGCAACCTCCATGCTTGTTCAAGTCTTGCAACGAAGCAGTGTTGATTGTGAGTTGCGTATATGCAATGAAGCAGTTTTTACAAAACACTATATGCAATTTCAACTGTCTGAAACCAAGACTGCCAAGCAAAAGGGAATTTCCTCACCATAAAAACTTTACTAATCACTGATAAAAATAAAACAAATCTGATTAACACATCTCAACTGGCTTAGTAATGAACTTTTTAAGTTTCATCAGGACTTTACGGACACCCAGCATATAGTCTGTATTGAACAAACCAGTTGAGGGGTTTGAGCTCTAACGACATTGTAGAATAAACCCATTTAGCTGATTTGTATGACTGAGATCTTAGAGGAAAACAAAAACTAGGCAAAGAAAATTTGTCCATATATTTGTAACCATGTAAACACCCCAAAAATGCCATTATCTTAATTTCTTCCATTTTCGCAGTTAGCTGATTTGAGAACTGAGACAGCGCGATAACACTGCTGCCTCTGTTAAAGTGCTTGCAAATCTAGTTCATCTCGTTGTCAAAACTTACACCAATGCATTGAAACATGTGGACACAGTAAAAGACATTGTATTTTTTTGGTTGAGTTTTAATTTTGTTTTGGTCTTCTTCAACTCAACTCTGTATTACAGGTAAGTTCAGTTACAAATCAACTTTGTATTATAGGTAAGCTCAGTTACAAATCAACTCTGTATTACAGGTGAGCTCAGTTACAAATCAGCTCTGTATTAAAGGTAAGTTCAGTTACAAATCAACTTTGTATTATAGGTAAGCTCAGTTACAAATCAACTCTGTATTACAGGTGAGCTCAATTACAAATCAACTCTGTATTACAGGTAAGCTCAGTTACAAATCAGCTCTGTATTAAAGGTAAGTTCAGTTACAAATCAACTCTGTATTATAGGTAAGCTCAGTTACAAATCAGCTTTGTACTACAGGTGAGCTCAGTTACAAATCAACTCTGGATTTCGGGTAAGTTCAGTTACAAATCAGCTTTATACTACAGGTGAGCTCAGTTACAAATCAACTCTGTATTACAGGTAAGCTCAGTTACAAATCAATCTCATCAGAATTGTAACAAGACATGAGCTTCGTGATTGTCTATTCAGGTGCTGTCAATAGTGTCACCTACAAATACTTACTTTACAGGGCAAATAGAGCAGATGTTACAGATAGATACCCATAAATGACAATCTTTATATATAGTGTATGCCGTATAACTTGACTAGGTTTTTGTTGTTGTCCTGAGAGACACCTGTGAACTAGCAAACTCTACACTGCACATGGTTCAGGGAGAAAAAACCATCATAGCTTTTTCATAACATTCATGAGGTTATGGCTTGTGTAACAATGGACCGCGTGTAATACATTTTAAACTAAGTGAACATGTAAGTTACTAAGTGAGCCGCCAAAGATACTCTGCAATATACTACGGATACAAGACTAATGTTTAGTCTTGATGTGTCTGGCGCATGCTTTATGTAATCTCAGCATGCAGACACCAACATATTGACATATTGTAAGAATGCTTTTGCAGTTCATAGACTAATCTTATTATCGTCTAACAAATTTCTTTTGTTTTTACAAATTTTTAGTTATAATGAGTTGTTTTTCAAAGCAAAAAATAAAACAAGAGTTGTTAAAAATAATTGTGACTAAAAAACTTGACATATTATGAGAATGGTGAGCGCATGGAAAGCTTTTGAAATAACACTATAACAAGTAAGGACTGAAGAACCAGAATAATGCCTCTTGTCAAACAGCTGTGCCCTGATGCCATATTCAGACACTGTTTCTAAATGAAATTCAATTTAAAACTATGTTACGACAATAATCGAGCTTTTAGGCTTCTAAGAAATTTTTAACCAAATGTGTACTTTAGGATTCTAGCATCAACAACTAGTATGATGAGCTGCACCCACATCCTATGTCAACAACTCGTATGATGAGCTGCACCCACATCCTATGTCAACAACTCGTATGATGAGCTGCACCCACATCCTATGTCAACAACTCGTATGATGAGCTGCACCCACATCCTATGTCAACAACTCGTATGATGAGCTGCACCCACATCCTATGTCAACAACTCGTATGATGAGCTGCACCCACATCCTATGTCAACAACTCGTATGATGAGCTGCACCCACATCCTATGTCAACAACTCGTATGATGAGCTGCACCCACATCCTATGAATGAATGCCATCAACTATCACCAAGTGTTGTAGAATATTTAAACAGAAGATCTTCGATGCTTTTCAAAGTAGAAGCTTACCAACTTTGTAAGATGTTGCCTAGCGTAAGATCTACATAAGACTTGGTCTGACATGTGGCTGTCTATCACACCTTCAAGCAACAGAGAATATCCACACAGAGTGATTCAACTGAGTTCAACGGTCACTCTTTTCAAACTGGTTGGTTAATTAGTCTTGTAACAGGGCAACATTCTAGTCTGATTCTCTGGATATTTCCACAGACGACTACTTGTATGTTGTAGTTGGTTTTCATTTTCAGAATGCTCTCTTGTCTTTTTGAGTGCTTGAAAGATGATTCAAAGTTTGTTGAATATTTAACCATCAGTGAACACAGTTTAGATCAATTACTTAGTGGTAAAAGGTAGGTTTTATCAGCTTTCAGAAAACTTTTCTGTGTAGTATGCGTTTTTACTAAAAAGAGCTTATCACTTGCTACTGCCAAAGACAAACTTATTATAACATTTAAACATTTACTAGCTTTGAAAGCAATGTCAAGAGCTACTTGTTAAATATAACTTAACCGAGACCTGCCTACTTATCTAATTTTAAAGAGATGGTGAATGTTGCCTTCATTGCCGAGTTATGCCAATTTCTGTGGGCCCAGCACCTCAACTTGCTGCAGTGCAACCGCTCATGTGGGTCTCATCACGCCTTAATATGTAGGAAATAGGCTTTCAATTATTTGTTTTTATTTAACCAGTAGTGTAACTACATTTATTTTTTGATTAACGTTATATCTTTACATATTGATCAAATAAAACACAAACATACTGTAACAAAGCAACTCATCAAAATCACATCAAACCAAATATAAACCATAACTTGTATCAAACTACACTGTACACTTGTCAATTTGGAGTCTCTCTGGCAAGCACTGACCTTTGGCTGTCCATTTTGATATGTCAGTGTTATAACTGGGTATTGTCTTGCGATATTTGTATTTAACGCTTAGTTATACCAAAAACGTTAACTGCATTCTGTAGCTCATCGTTAATTAGTCTTTTCCTTATGTCTCATGCTTTTCCTCAAAAATCTTGCAACAAACTGGTAGCGGGAAACAATTTGTTTGCTCTCCTTTAGCTAATGGTGCGATTTATTTCTTAGTTGATTGTTATCTAGAGCTTGGTTGGCAGAGACTATAGCTTTCTCTTGAGGTATCCAGTATCCAACAAGGAATTGCATATTAAGATGTTAACCCACTCGATATAGTTTTATACCATGTGGACATAAACTTCGAAGTCATTTTGCTCCCACTTATTTCAAATCTTGGCAAATGTTTTCTTATTGTTATCGAATTCCATTAAAAATAAATGATTTGGAAAATGATTGACCATCCTCCAAACAGAGGTGGTAATTGGATGCTTGGGTTACCAGTTCCTGTACAGATGTGCGCCATCTGGAATCGGTGCCAACCACCCATGCTAAATATAGATGCATTTAGCAACGTTTGACTTTTGCGCAACGGATGAATGCATGTATCATACAGTGGCTGTGAGTAAGATGATTGATTGCCCTGTAAGACATTAAAATTCTCTGTTCTGAGTCATCGTCATGACAACGGGTCTCTGGTTACAGTGAGGCAAGCTAGCGGTAAAACAGAAGGTGTTACATCAATTGCTGGAAGAACCATATGGCGTGGGTAGAAATAGCAAGTGTTACCAAACATGCGTGAATAAGCTAATCATCTTGAATACTTGATGTATGCTTCATGTTTCTGCCTTTTCCAGGTTTCCATTAATGTTGTAAAGGCTCTCTGAATCATTCATCTAAGAAAAGAAAAAACTGCTATAAGCAGACAAGTTTTTAGATGTACTGGCAGCCAGCAGTAGCCAATACAATCTTTGTTTAACTTGAAATTAATATTCTCTTAAGTAGAAAGACTAAGAAAACTATTCCAAGCAGGTTCAGTCATTCAATAAATGCTGATGTCATCTCAACCTGCACGCCTTAGCAACAAGCCTAAAATAGCAGGTTCTCAAGTTCCTGCTTGTGACCTCAAATATATGTAAATCATACATACAGATGTAATCAAAGTTTTTAAAAGTTTAAGTGACGAAGATCTGGTTGAAGTGTCAATAACTGTCTAAAAGCAAAGATGGCTTAAAATGAATAAAAACACAATAATTGATTAAGTTACAAAATTAGTCTGCAGAACAACTTCATAGGTGTAGATGCAAGATGAATATGCAGGTTTTGACGGCGTAAAACTGAACAGTTCATTGTGTTCGACAGTGATTAACTACAACATTTACGTCATTGTACTTTTGTACCAAAGCATCTTTTGAGCACTGTGTGCTATTATATAGTGGCTCACTGTGTACTACTATATCGTGAGCCATTGTGTAGTATATCGTGTATCATTGTGTATTCTATCGTGTACTACTGTGTACTATTATATCGTGTACCACTGTGTACTGTTATATTTGTAGCACTATGTACTATCATATCGTGTACCACTGTGTACTACTATATCTGTAGCACTGTGTATTATTATATCGTGTACGATTGTTGGCAGAGAAGACAGTTTAGGTTTGGTAAGGAACTCAATGAAATTATAGCACCTCGCCATGGATGAATACATGATATAAACATTTCTTTAAATTAGCGCACACAAAGAAGCAAAGGTTATGTTTTGAATACAGTTTCTCCATTCTCTACTCTGGTCAGTGAAGCTGTATGCCTAAACATCTCTAGGGAGTTATGAGCTGGACAGTGATGAACTGAGCGTATTCATTCTCTTGGTGAAGAGCTCTTGTATATCCTATTAATTCAGGTCAAACTGGACAAGGAGAACCTGCTCATACTAATCAGTCTACAGATATGAATAATCTATCTACCAGCTGTCCGCAGCTTGATGTACTGATATCTGTTAGCAAGTAGCTGGCAGAATATTTTGTTTAAAAAAATTGGTGTCTGCAAGAAATTTATTAAATCAAATATTGCAGCAGTATATCAAATCTTTTCTATAATAATTACCCACACTAAGAGTATTAGAAAAGATTATTAAATCATCCAGGAATTGAACCTGGGTTTTGGAACTCTCAGACAAGCGCACTAGCAACTGCACCACTGGACTACCTTGCTATAGTGTGGAATAATTGTGCACATACTTAGTACACATGACAAAAAATTTCAGCGCAATAGACTGCCAGTGTACTAGTTGGTTTAACAAAGCTGAGGGCAGCGGCTATCTATCTCTGATTGACTTTGTTACTGTTTATGTGACATCATGCTGGTTAGCTTTCTGTTTCTGCTATTTAGCAGCTTTGTGGGTCAGGACTCCATATGTTTTATAAATACATGTACACAAAAATTAACATGTATTATATGATAGCATGAACCATACGTTAACACAGTCTAAATCTTAAAACAGTCAGTATGTTACCATAGGCCATACGCTAAATTGAGCCACGTGTTAACACAGGTCATGTGTTATTTTGTCTGTATTTCAAAATGGCTCTATGTTAGCACAGTCTACTAGCTGGTTAATGTTAATACATGCTAGATGTTACCTGAGGCTGTATATTATTATGGAACATATGTTAACATAGGCTAGATGTTAACTTAGGTTACAAACCAACAAGGGTTATAAGTTACACGGGGCTACATTGATGTGAGCTAGTCGCTACTTGAAGACTGGTACACACTGTATCACAGTATATCCGCAGTAATTTACTCACTACATCGGTGATCGTCTGCAGTGCATTGCCGAAAACTAATTTCTCCAATGTCACAAATTATGATTAACATGTGCTTGCATAAAAATAGGTTAACGAGCACTATTATTTTGTAAATTAGTTATTTGGAAGCTAATATTTCAACAATTGTTCAATTTTTTTCCGCAGTAAAATTTAACGAAGACTTACGTTCATTCTTTCTATCGTTCATTGTAGTAGTACATGCGCTGAAGATCATTTCATTCTGTATATTGTTAGAGTTCTCAATAAAGCTATTTCTGACATGCCTAGACATGCATAGACATAGATGTGCCACAGTTTTTAACTGCATTAGAGAACAAAAAGTATATTTCTGAAATCACTGTCCGAAAGGGGAAAAATATATTAAAGCACAATAACAAGTCTGCATATGTTTAAATTCTAAACCTTCTTGTTATTAACAAGTTAGCAGATATAATTTAGAGTATAAGTTATTTTGAAGTAAGATTTATAAGTGGTAAATATACCATCTCATCGGTATAGAGTACTTACATGTATATGTTTACACAGTAATTAGAGAAAATGATTGAAGAAATTTTAACTAACGCATCTTTAAATTATGTGATACATCTATAGCAATGTATCTGAGGCTATATGTGAAGTCTTATTCCAGCAATCATGAGTAAATAGTATATATGTCAATGGAGACATCTAACACTACAACTTAAATGCAATTGCCGGTGTCATAACCAGAGAGACAAACAAGGAGTGTGACTATTGACAGCCTTTATAGAGAAGTCTTTTTTTCAAGTGTTTTAACTGCAAACTAGTAATTTTGAAACATCCTGGCAGTTAAGTCACCTAAAACAGCAAGCAAAACCTCAAATGATAGAAAAATATTTCTACTTTAAGATGAAATCTTTTAAAATTTGACATCAAAACCCTTTAAACATTCCTCAACTTCATGAAGCTCTCAAAGTTAATTAGCTGTTGGCTAATCTTTCACACTAATTAGTCTTACATCTTGTTCACAGCGACACGTGACAGTCTGCGGTAGCTTATGTTCGTTTATAAAAGTTCACAGATTTTATATTCTTAGCGACGCGTGACAGTCTGCGGTAATTTGTACATTTGAAAAAGTTCACACAACTCTGGTTAAACAAAAACTTATAAATTTAAAGCAAAATCCGCTATAGGAAACTGCACTAGGATAAAAAAGGATATTTAGGGCGTATTACAGAAAGCTTAGCAACCTTCTTCAAGGGTATTTGATCTATTATCGTCTAAAAATGAACATTTTTAAACTAATAGCAACGCCTTTAGGTGGATTTGGGTATATAGGTGACATTAACACACAAAGTGCGATTATAGTCTAAGCATAACATGAGCTCCTCCAGATCACCAGATATCTGACTCAGTAGTTCTGGGAACAAAGAAGCTTATGCTAATATGAGAGCGACGTGTGCCACAATACGGGATAATCTCTCACGACTTGGTTACTTTCATCATACAGGCACCTACAAGATAAGCCTATGTCGACACGTCATGACATGCAAAAGTCTGAGCACCTGCAAGATGAGTCTAGCCCAACAAATGGCAACATTCTAAGATTCAAGTACCTGCAAAATAAGTCAATCTCAACAAATCCCAATAGACTACAACTCAAGTTTCTGCAAATAAGTTTATTTTAACAAGTATGTACTCGCAAAAATACAAGCACCTGCAAGATGAGTCTAGCTCAACAAATGGCAACATCCTAAGATTCAAGTACCTGCAAAATATGTCAATCTCAACTAATCACAATAGACTGCAATTCAAGTTTTTGCTAATAAGTTTATTTTAACAAAAATACAAGCACCTGCAAACTGTGTCTAGCTCAACTAATCACAACAAATCACAACACGTAGGAATTCAAGTACTTGTAAAACATTTCCATCCCAATGGTCCCCAACACAGAACTGAGACAGAAACTTTGGAATGTTTGTTACAAGACTGATTGTATCATGGTTTAGAGTGAATCTAGTTTAAATTGAACAGAATTACTTGCACTGAGTATTTCTAGCTAGGTATTTACCCTCTGCATCCACAGCAGATCTTTCAGCATAGTAGCTGCTGTACACATTTTACAAGTATTCAATTAATCTTTCTAGGTACAATAGTCACTGGTTAACTGCGCTTACTCTATCGTAACTATTAGAAAGGTAAGTTGATGTAAAGCCAAATTGTTACGATTTTACGAGATTTTCAACAGGTGATGTTTGCTTAGATATGGTTTGACATAGAAAGGGATACACGTACTCATGGCTAATCCTAGAGCCCATTGTAGCGGAATCTATCATATAGCATATGGCCTACGTTAAAATATGACCTACATTAGCGTATGACCTACATTAACATATGACCTACATGTACATTAACATATGACTTAATATTTCTGTGTGTACATGGGAGACTCATGAACATGGGAGAATGGCAAATATTTTTGACAATTGTAAGCTAATGGTGCTACAAATTCTATATTGATAGCTATTCCAGACTGCAGGTAAGTTGTCTCTGGTTGGTTATTATAAAAGCTATTTGAATGTCAGTGTGTGATCAGTTGCTTCAAGGTCGAGTATGTCTGCTTAGCAGAGGCTGTGCATGTTTTAAGAGCATTGTTGTACAGACCATGGCTCTCTGATCTTGGCTAGACACGTCTGATTTCAGTGGTAAAGAAACTTCAAAGACTGAAGACATGCCTAATTAACAGAGTAATTTAAGGTTGGATGTCATTCCTGTTTACCACCAGTGGCCTTTTTAGGAATTTAACCTCAACCCATTGTTTTCAGGTCAGGCATTTCAGACCACCAGGCCATGGCACTCAGTAACAAGTGATTTATGCTATTAGCATGTTATTCATGAGGCCCTTGAGTTCATACCCAATGATTATCATGAATGCTAATTGAAGAGCAGGAGTGTTTATACTTATTAAGGATAATAACATTGTCTGTATCCTTAACGATAATCTCTTTAAAATTAATAAGTGGCTACCAGGGCTGAGGCCTTAACAAGGAGCCTTCAGTGTCTGACAGCCTCGAGCAATCCTTCTTTTTGTCGCACTGTGTTTCTCAACTATGCTTGCGCTGTCTGCATATTAGCCAATCAAGTTGTAGGTTCAAAACAACTTTGGACGATGTTTTTCTATTTTAGCTGTATTAAGAATTACAGTGAGACAAGCTTATAGTACTTAACAAATTTCAAAGATGCAAAAATATGCTTATCTCTCTGAGAATTAGCAAATTATATCCGAGCGATATTAAAAGTCTCTAAATGGTTGCCAGGATCATGGACCTGAGGCTAAAGCTATCAGACTGTTTACTTTAGTGATTTTCATCATCGGTCCATCTGGCCTCAGTTTAACTAGGTGCAACAAGTATTGCACGGAGTCACTGCACAGTAACTTTTGGAAATACTAGATCAATATCATGCAGACCAACAAGAAACTGTTATAAAGAATGTATTTGTGTTTAGAAGATCCAAAATATTAACTCATTTTAGGAGACAATTTGAAGACAATTATACTGTTTGTTACCTCCAAATAATCACTGATGATAGCTGGGCCAAAACAGGAAATATGAAAGGGCTATTAAAGATTGTCGTTGTCTAAAACTGAAAGAACAGATCATCAGAGCACAGCATGGAGTGATATTCAGAGAAGAACTTCTGAAATTGATGGAGAGCATGTCAAGGTGTTACCAGCTAGTAAGGGGGACCCAACAAGTACTAAAATTAATTTCCTGACTCCAATAGCTCTTTTCAGGGCCATATTATAAAGAGCTGTTCAAATTTATACAAAATAATATTGGAGAGTTCTGATCAGAAAATGTTTTTATTAATATGAGACAATTAGTGATGCTTGTAGAAATGCTCCCTTAAATGGTGTCTAACTTGACTGAAAATGATATAATTAAACTCATTAGATTATTAAAAGTTGACTTGCAACAAAATTCACATTACAGTTATTTGGTATCAGAAGATTCACCATGTCTTACTCTGTTGTGTTGTAAATGCCAAATATGTAGAAATGTAATTAAAAGCTCTTAAAAGCTCAAAAACGAAAAGCCGCCGTAGATTGGAATCTGTTTATTTCTCTGACGTAGACATTACGTTTGGTTATTGTCTTGTCACATAATGTTCTCATGTGAATTGAAAGGCCAATTATAAAGCTCAATATAAAACTTATCGTAGCACTAGTTTATGACAAACACTTTGAGTTTTACCGAAGACCCCGTATCAAATATAGATGCTCGCTACTTTACAGTTTTGTTTCGGCTTGATCTAATCGTCAAGTCGTAATCGGATCATGCGACCAAATACTTCGCAAATAATTTCTGCAGCACTTTTCGATTATCACAGGTGACCAACAGGCTCGTCCTGATTATCAGACAATGATATGTACTCTTTTGAGCTAAGGTTAAAAAGTTAAACGAATTTTTACGGTCAGTTATAAGGTATCAGTGCTAAAAGTGACAGCATTACAATGACGATAAAACAGACACGTAAAAACAATAGACATGGTTTTATTGAATGCGTGAAGTATATGTGTAAAAATATTTCGACGATTAAGGTTGCATGAAAGTGTAAACATAAACCATCTTGTAACAACTACGTCCCATTTGAGCCATTTTGGAGAGAGAATCCAAACTACAGTGGTCTCGTGTGGCTGCGATTAACTGTTCGTCTTTTTGCTTTTAAGAGCTTGTAATCACATTCCCACATACTTTGCACCTACAACACAACAGAGTAAGACATGGTGAATCTTTTGATACCAAATAACTGTAATGTGAATATTTTGTTGCAAGTCAATCTTTAACAATATAGGGAATCAGAATATATACGGTTTTATAGGAATCTGTCGGTAAAAACTTGAAATTTTAAATTAAAAATGTAAAACTTTTCATACTCGAAGCTAAAAACCTGCATTGTTGATTGTGTGCTCAAACTATTCTGTCTGGTACTTCAAAACCACATTACCGAGATAAATTTATCCACTGATGTACAAATCACAAATATTCAATCTATCAAACTTCTATCTCTGTGTCCATAAAACAGACATTTATAGACCAACTTAAATTTTCTGTCCTTTAGTTCAACAAAATACTTATAAAATATTTAATGCTTTTATATTTCATCATTTATTATGTTGATAAGCACTGAACTGCTGAAGGAGATATTAACATCTTTAATAAAACGCTCAAGTGTAGATGCCATCGTAAATGTAGGAAATTTTCACGAGACAACAGATAAAACACAACTAACACAAGCTAAAAAAACAAAGCAATATAATTTTATTGCTATATTAAAACTTTCCTTTGCCACTTTCTCTTGGTCAAGTCATTTTCATTCAGTATCTATAATTAATTATATAATTATAATTAATTATTAATTAGTTAATTAATTACAACAACTTCAACAATGCAATTTCTTATGTTACTGTCGACACATGGCATCACACTCTATCCTTTTATCTAAATATTCAACTTAGCATAAACTTTATATTAGATGAAATTTTTACTGCTTGCTCTCGTCTTAACTGACACCCATCAACAGGTTACTTTATGGGCTCACTACTAATAAAACTAACCAGCTACTAAATAAACAGGAAATACTGCCGCGACAGAACTCTAGAAACTTGTTGGACAGTTACCATTTTCAGATTAAAGGTTAATAATCACATTTTAAATTAAATGTATTATTGGTGTCTAGTATACTAATATAATCATGATATTATTTGAAGCAGTTATGATTTTATTGTTAGAAAAACAAAAAACCAGTTTTCAAGACAAAAACATTTGCAATGCAAGTTCCAAGCTGTGCCGTAAGGAGGTCATCTTTTCATAAAACAGTGACATACCATATACGATGTCAATGCAGATGATAAGCCAATTCATGACGGCAAGACAAATGCACTTCTGTTGGTCATCATTCTTAAGCATTTTCCCAATCTAGTCCATGGAACTGATAAAAACCTGGTGTTTAGACCAAATTACACAACAATATTATTCACACCCCAATCTGGAATGTTGTTTGCTGTTGGTAATGCAATAAAAAATCGTGCTGTCAGTTATCCGTTTATTTAGTATAAATAGTTTTGTAATAAATATTTGGCTGGATGGCCAAGCAAATTTTCAAGGGTTCAAATCTTGGATGAAGCAATATTTTTTTCAAATATTTTTTTAATTGACGTTACAGACAAATAATAGTTTTTAATAATTTTTGATAAGGTTTTGATAATAGTAAAGACTAGAACGCTGACAAATGATTAGGTGTAATAAGTATGAACACAATTATTCTTCAATGTGGAAAGGTGGTCGAGAAGCACAGATGGTAGCTGGCTTGGCTAGGAGCCTTAATATCCGGGTTTGATTCAATTTGATTGTGTGATGAGCTTTTGATTTGATCGGGTTTTGAGTTTTCAATTTAATTTGATGGGTTTTGTTGTGGTACATACACTCTTAGCGTGGCTTCAGGCAGACTAACATGACTCTTACTGTAGGAAATACTTTTATGATATATGTACCAACCTTTCTGCACACGTCCTTCCTGTGCATACACTAAAAATATCTTATTTTTCATGGATTGTGTGCTGCTCCTAAAAGACTGTCACTAAGCGTGTGGCTAGATCATTTATGGTACCCACGGTTCAAATACTACTAGAAGAGCAGTTGTTTTTTTTATCAAAACTTCTAAGATTTCTCTTCGGTTCTGATACTTTTGTGCCGATCTTACTCTATTCTTTATCATATTCGGTCTACATTCTTTAGGACCACAGTCTTGATTTGTGTTTTTGCTTGACCATGATTGAAATAATTACTGTTGTTATTATTGTTATTATTATTGCCACCTTTAGTTTGTTTATAAGTCGAGTGATTGTTTGTTACCTACTCTGCTAATCTCTCCAGAGCACCTAAATGCATATAAACAAACACCTTCCCTTTCATGTTGTTTGTAGATATCTGTAGTGCAGTTTGGTTGATGCTGTTAAGCAATATTTTTGATCTTTGTAGAGCACCTGCTCCAGTCACTCAAAAGTTAGAAAGCTCAAGTTTTCTATTGCCTATTGGGATTATTATTGTTATTAATATCTATATTCTTATCACCTTTATTACAAATAGTAGTTTTTATCATTGGTACTATCTTTGCTGTTGTTACCATTTTTATATTTATTATTATTATGATTGCTGTTTTACGTATGCGCAATTTGTAATAAACCAGGAACTCCAACCTTTTACATATTAGCATTATTTATGCTAGCCATATGCAATGAATCTTTTTCTCAATATCTAACTTGTCCAAAATATTTACTGTACCCGCGGTCCATACAACTTTGCTTACAATTAATGATCATAAGTTGAGAGCACTCAATACTGACAACTAGTAAAGTTACTTTGTGTTGTATAACTTAGATTTATAAACTGTTTCTTTTTATATTATTACTAGAACAGTCAGCAGGCTTGTGCACTGTGAGAGCTTGTCATGAGTAAACAGTATGCACATAATTAACAATTGCTACCAAATTCATTTCTTTACATAATTAAATATTTGGTAAAATCTAATGTTTAACAGCGGCTTGTATAACTCATCATAACCTTTGAATCGCATGGTCTATAGGAACATTTTGATACCAAATTATTCAACATAAAATGTTACATCAGTCACATCATGCTACAATTTGAACTATAAAAATCTGTTTATAAACGAATATAAAATATCTCTAGCATAATGCTTTGGAATCATGTCTTTATCATAGCTGAGTGTATCTCCTGCAGAACATCAAACAAACAGCAAATAGGAAGTATTCTAAAACTATAGCTAACATGCAAGTGTTATACCATAGCTCAATGAGTTTTTCTAGAGATAGGATCAAATAGGTTTTTAAATGGAAATAAAAGAAGATGCCTTAACTTATCTAGTTTCTCACACAAATGGAGCATTTGCATCGGTTGACTCAACAGGATTCTTTATAACAAAGTATCTTAAAAGAATATTTTGAACTTACATCAACATTATAGCAAAAATTGAAGAGGTACATTTACTCCTTTATATGTTTCTCTACAAGCTCACAGATGAATGTAGTTATTGGTACTTATCCTAGAAAGAAGACAACTCCTGCTACAATCCAAATGCACCCCAAAAAAAGGGCCAGAAACAACTTTTTACAAAAAGAAGATAATTTTAGGTTATCTACCAAAGTTGATATTTCACTGCATTTTTTTTTCATAGGTATCAGCTCAATCTTGGTATCTTGGTAGCTGCTGAGAGAGAGAGAGAGAGAGACAACTCTTCATGCTGCAGGTTTACTATCAAGCTGTAGCTACTACTACTTTTGTTACTGCTGCTATCACTACTGTTGCTGATGCCAATCACTTCTACTACTATTCCTACTATTATTACTGCTACTTTTTTTAGTGCTACTACCTACTGCTTTTACTATTTCTAACAGCAATACAAACCACAACTACATATTCTTCTAGTACTTACTACTACTTTTACGACTACTTATAGTATTATTCCTTCTGTTTTTACTAATACTAAAGCTACCAATACTACTATTACTACTAATAATAATATTACTACTACTACTGTTACTGTAACTTCTTTCACTAACATTACTACTACTAGGAGCACTACTACTGCTACTATGAGTACTGCTATCACTGCTACTACTATTATCGCTACCCACTACACCAGATGATGACATTTGTGGCATCTTGCCTATTAACTAGTTTATCTCAGTGAACAGCCAATCAAATTCTACACTCAGAATGAGAAACAGAACTGTAAATGCACATTATATAAGACAACTGTATGAAATTGAGAGTAAGAGTAAGAATAATTTGAAAGTAAGAGTTGCTTTGCTTCACTGGTCTAATGCATCAAAAACACTCTTACAGATTACATTACAATTAGTTTAATGAAATTGCACATATAATTCAATTTTAATATAATAATTCAGCTATAATTCAGCTGATGAAGCTGTCTTTAGTTGGAGGCTTAATGAGATGCATGTTCAGTCAGTTTTTAAACATCGTGTTGTAGAAGGAAAGTTTATGCAAATCTTCTAAATCGCATTATTGAGTAAGTCAGGATTCTATAACAGGATGTAGAACAAGTTACTCTTAGTCCAGAAAACCCTAACACTGACCTTAGTCCAGAAAACCCTAACACTGACCTTAGTCCAGGAAACCCTAACACTGACCTTAGTTCAGGAAACCCTAATACTAATCTTAGTTCAGGAAACCCTCACACTAACCTTAGTTCAGGAAATCCTAACACTAACTTTAGTTCAGGAAGCTCTAACACTAACCTTAGTCCAGGATACCCTAACACTGACCTTTCTCTAGGAAGCCCTAACACTGACCTTAGCCTTAGTCCAGGAAACCCTAACACTGACCTTAGTCTAAGAAGCCCTAACACTCACCTTAGTTCAGGAAGCCGTAACACTGACTTTGGTTCAGGAAACCCTAACACTAACCTTAGTCTAAGAAGCCCTAACACTCACCTTAGTTCAGGAAATCCTAACACTGACTTTAGTCTAGGAAAACCTAACACTGACTTTGGTTCAGGAAACCCTAACACTAACCTTAGTTCAGGAAACCCTAACACTAACCTTAGTTCAGGAAACCCTAACACTAACCTTAGTTCAGGAAATCCTAACACTAACCTTGGTTCATGAAACCTTAACACTAACCTTAGTTCAGGAAATCCTAACACTAACTTTAGTTCAGGAAGCCCTAACACTGACCTTAGTTCAGGGAGCCCTAACACTGACCTTAGTTCAGGAAAGAAAGAAGTAAGTTTACTCCTTCATATCGTTAACTAGTTCGTGTTACTAGTAGGGCAATGTAGTGTGTGTAAGGTTGAACTCTGTTCTTGCTGATGTCGACTTGTAACAACAGCAATGTAATGAAGTGATTGCCTAGCAGTAACTAAAGTATGAAAAAATGATTAGTGTATGCTGCGCCATTCATGCAGAACTCAAACCATGCTTTGGTTTGTGAACCTGGTTTGTCTCTCTCTGGGAGACAACTTTGTCACCAAAGTGAGCTGCATTTCCTGTTACATGACAACCTAGTAAAATGATATCAAAATATGTTTATTTGTTAGTTTAGTGTGTATTTCTGTGAAAGACACACCTACTCTGTAAAAGAGTTCTGCTATGGAACGAGCCATTGAAGGGAAGCATTGCAGAGCTACAAGTTGTAGTCTATGCAAGTTACTATTTCATCATAGCTGGTGGTGCTGGCATTGGCTGTGTCTTCTTGCAGGGCAACTCTGGAGGCGCTCTGCCATGATTGATTAAAAGAACTAGTCAGCAGCGTCTGACAGGTCAAAGCCTTGAAATTTTCCTATCGCTTGTTCTCTTTGGTTGTAACATAATAGAGACAAGATGCTTTGTGAGTAGGGCAACTGGGAGATGAAGGTGCTGAGGCTGCTTCAACTGGACGAGCGGATCATATTGAAAGATTACTCAACACAGTGCAACAGTCTGAGTGTAGCTGAGCAGAGTATGCGCAATAGCAAATATTAGCACAGATAGGACACATAATTGATAAAAAATTTAATTTTTTTTATTAATTTAAATAAAATTAATGCATATGATAAATAGAATTAATATAAATTTATAAAAAGGCTTATCAGTTAGCAGATATTTTGCTTTGACAGTAAATCAAACATCAATCGTTCAACTTGGTTCAGTTTTAAAAGTTACCAAATTGATAAGCTTGTCGTTACAATGATTGTTCCTAACAAGAATATGTGAGGGACACTAGCTGACCAACATTTTAGACAAATGCTTGGTGGCTCAGCTGTCCTCAACCCTACTCAGCCGACAAAAAGCAGCTGGGCCTTGTCGGGTTGCAAGAGAGACGGCTCGGGCCCACTGGGCAGAGAGGAGGAAGGCACGACACATCAGAAATAGTGCCCAGTCGACCGTCGGCCACCGGAGAGACTGGCCAGCTTCTGGGAAGAAGTGGTTGGAGCCAGCAGCTATACAAAAGCTGCTCTTTTTATAGTTCCCTTATCCTGGCTGCTATCAAAAGAAGCAGCTAGGACCAGGAAAAGGCAGAGCCGAGAAAGCTTCAGAACGAACGGTTGTGTTCATTCTGATGCTATACGCTGTACCAATATGTTTACTAAAATATATTATTTCATTTCTCAAACAAGCGGCTGGTTCCAAGTGGAGAAGTAAAAGGTCTCTGAAGATCTTTTTCAAATAGAACAGGTTAGTTGAAAATAGCTTTTAAATATTATTGATTATTAAAAACCCACAAAACTAGTTTAAAACGTTAGAGAAAATTTTCATCAATGACCAACACATAAATAGAGCGGACAATATTAGATTTTTAGGAGTTTTAATTGGCAGCTCTCTAAATTGGTGAATCCACATTGAAAATCTGTGAAAACAACTATGATCTAGCTTGACACTTGTCTATCAGCCTTCTTCTGAGCTACCTGTAGATTCCTTATCATTGCTTTATAGTACATTAATTAGCAGTAAATTAGTTTATTGCTTAGAAGTTGGGGTAATGTACCAAAAATATATTTAGACAAAATTGTTGTAACGCAAAAGTGTATGAAATGTGTGTCTTTTCCGTAGACTTTAACACAAAAAGTAACACTTATATTAGTTTCATTAATTAAAAAATCTAGAGCTGCACCCATTCATACACTTTACAAATTTCGTAATCTCTCTTAGCCTTCCATACTTGTAACAACACTACTCTACTGGTCACATATAACATGAGTCACTCTTTGAGGGCTCTACCTCTTCTACATTCTTCTTCTGCATTGGCTCATAGGTGAGTCATGTTTCAGGTGTCGGTAGCATGGAACTACTTATCAACTGATCTCCGACAGATAAGCAATGTTGGAAGATTCATATCAAGTCTCAAGCAGCATCTCCTTGATTCACTCAAAGTATTCATTGTGTCTGTTTTTCTCAGCTAATTATTAAACAACTGAATCCAGGACCCAGCCCCATGACTAGCTATGCTACTGCGCATGTGGGTCATCATTGCGCTTTCCTTTTCTTATGCTTCCAAGTTCCAACTCTTAGTCTTTTTCAATGAAATAAAACAAACAAACTTTATTTTATAACACACTTGTTCATGGCAACCTCCAGCTTACCATCATTTGCGCTTCCGATAATATGATTTATTTCTAACCTTTCCTGCCTCCTAGAATCAAAACACTAAACCAAGATGATGAAAGAAGCTATTCCAAGGTCTCAGTAACTTATATCCTTAGCTGTACGCTCTATTGCCAACTGCCTATACCTGTCTTGTCTCAGAGGCTGCCCAACATTTAATGTCATTCCTGTTTTGTTTCAAAAAGGTTGGAATGTCAGAGGACATACGACATGGATGTCTAAAGAGCACACTGATTATATAGTAAGCACACTATGCTGAGATGACCTGTTTCTTTCATTATATACTGTTCCAGTAATTTTTCAATCTCCTCTCATATAAAAGGAACCTTACAAACCTTACCTTGATGACAGAGGCTTTGCTATTCCTGTCGGTTTGCTACTGAGTATAGCTTTTGTATCAGTTCCTTCTATCTTAAAATACTCTTTTGTTCGGTATTTATTTACAGAAAGCAAGTTTAGTAACTCAGACAGTAGAGTTTATAAAAATTAATAACACAATGTTCAACAATGGAACATAGAGGTCAGAAGTAGAACAAGGATAATGGAATGACTTCAAACCTAATGTGTCACAACAATGGGCAGACAACTGCACTGATAACCAGTTAGCATTTACTTGTAGGCTATACTAGTACCCTGGCAGTCCAGTGTGTCATCAGACATCATGTGTACTAACTGCGCAGATATTCCAGAGCTGCAAGGCAGGTGATTGTGTCTAGTAAGCCACATGTTGTGAATTTGAATACTGTTAAAAGCAATCTTTTCTTATTTCCATAGGTATTTATATTTAATTAGCCTACTGCAATCAACTACATGTATGCCTGTGTCTAGCAACTAGGTTATCACTACTATGTCATCAGCTATTTGCATCTCATGAATGAATCACATGTGCTGTACATATATCCTCTAAGATTTTTGGAGGGGAAATAACTCCAATTGTATTGCCTTTTACAAACTGGGTTTGATAGGTAGTTTGGCTACTACTTGGCAACACAGACAACTGATTTGAAGCTAGAACTAATGCTGGCTTGGACGAAGGCAGGTAATTTCAGCCGCATAGCTGAAAGCTTTTCATCTATAGATACAATAAATCACAACTATGAGTTTAAAACATACGCTCCTTAGGCATAGAAATGTACTTCACAAGCAACAATCTGGACTTGATGTTTTCAAATGATAGCTAAATATACCTATCGCTTCTAATAATGGCAGTTTAGTAAATAGACATCCCATCATAATTTGCATGACCTTTTAACAATTGTAGAATCTAAATTTTTAATGCATGGGTACCCTGATAATTTCGGTATATTGATCTATTGATCACAAGGTGTGTCATGAGCAAGATGTGGAATTCACTGCTGCTACAGCCTATATTAACGACTGTTGAACTATGTGAGTTACCATCAGCTGACTAGGATGCAGAAAATCAATGGAAATATTTTGAGCAGATTTTCATCACCCTAATTTCACCATCTCCGTATCAGTAGCAACTAGTACTAGCATTTAGTCTCCTTATCATTTGACATCTGAGAATGAGAGAATAAACCAAGAGTTGCAAATAAAAGTTTATTCTGCATCAACATTCACAGTCATGAGCCCCTTAAAGCTAGGTACAGCAACATAGGTGACAAGGGTGTATAACTTCTCAGCAGAGTCTTCATCTTCATTTCTTTTCCTTGCTAGTCTCACCCTCAGCCTATATGGCACATTTCTGTAAAAAATAGCTTCAAGTTTTATTCAAAGATGAGCTATATATAAGCTGGTAAGTACAATGACCACAGACTTTACATCACAAATATAATAACACCAATTAGAGATGCTTCCACATTGTAATGAGCGGCAAAGTACCCTAGGACACTTATATTTTGCTAGTATTTAGTTTTGTGAGTAGCATACAGAGTAAAATTTCGCTGCAACTTAATTTCGCAGCTATGATGAAGGCGAAAATATAGTGATGTGAAAATAAATGCAGTGGAGCAAACATAATTACATTCCTCAGGTTCGGTTCACCGGTAAGAAAAATTTTTTTAAATCGAGACTAGTTTGTAATTGTGAATCGCAGGTAGAATTGTGTGGGCGAGATCGATAATGCAATTTGATCGCTCGCTGCCAATTGTTTCATGGACTATCAATGAACAAAGCTATTTAATTCCGCGTTTTCGTTCGTTATGATAGTTTAGTTTCGCTGATAAAATTTTCGCGAGAGGATGACTCCGCGAAAACGCGAAAGTTAGATGCGGCGAAGATATAAGTGTCCTAGGGTAACTGAAAACGTGATTTTCATGTAAAGAGACTTTCACAAGGTAAAAATACTACTCCCGCTGTCACAAGACCTGGGTTAGGGAAGGGATTTTTTCAACGCCTTCGAAGAAATGAGCTCAAAATGGAATCAATAGAACCTTAGTCTTTCAAACATAAGACCGCTGTAATAGAACGTTACCCTTTTAACAAGATTAAGAGTGTCCATTAAAAAGTATTGAGTGTCAGCCATATCTTTTATAGCATATGGACCAAGGCTTCAAATTATGATGGGTCATATTTTTGAAGACGTGTCAAAAACTAGTAGAAAGTTTTTACCATCAAATCCCTTCTAGAAATATTCAAAGAATTACATAATGGTTTATGATATGTATTAGCTAGAAAAAATTGTTTTGAAAGATGTTAGAATAGTCTCTCCATCAAACATCAAGTTTCAATTGAGCCTTTGTGATGACAATGGTTACTGTTAATGAGGGTACAACTCCAACCCATGTTTTTGATGCAAAAAGCAGATGGCTATGAGGACCTAACACACGCTGCTGAAGGGTTCAGCTGGTGCTGATTACCACAAAATCTCTTAAAATTATGGCATAACCAATGCCTACGCCATATGCAAGAAATTCATATAAACCTTTTACAACAATTGATGAGACAACCACATTTTAATATAATTACCACCTTTTAAGTAATTTCAACAAGCTTCATAAAAAAATTCATATACCGTATTTATAACAATTTTACCATTATTGACTTATTGAATTTAAAGACTACATGTCATTCATATAAACACTCAAAAAATCTGTTAAAAGTTTCAGAGACACAAAAACAATTAATGATTACTATTTTATAAAAGATTTAAACCTGTAGTTTTAAAATAGGCTGTTCATAATCATAGGCCTTTGTGAAATAACAAAATCATTTGCTCCGGGATAAAATGTTTTGCTGCAGAGCTCTTTTTACATTAGATCTTTGTATAGAAGGGATCACAGAGAATCACTATAGCCAACTTATTAACTTCCTCAGCAACTATTCTTGGCAAACAAAATCAGTTTCACGTAAATTGCATGTGAACATCCAAAAACATTGGCCATAACATCTACAACAATACATACGGGAATAGATAGAAAGCATTTTTGACTGTTAATAAACCCTTATTAATGCATGCAATTTATTGTTGTTGTTGCTACAAAGAACATGATATGTTAACCCTTTGAACCCTAATGGCTGTTATTCCGACATCACGCAAGGTGTGACAGAAACCCTAGCAGCCGTAATACCGGCATTCACATGGCTCTGTTTAAAAAAGATGTTTCTAAGTAACAATGTAATCCAATCAAAATAATTCTTGCACAGGATGTTAGAATAGAAATTTCGCTAGCATTTGTAAGTTTTAAAATATCTTTATCTACTTTCTTTGCTACAATAACAAATTTTATTATAATGATATCGCAAAAAATATCGATACAACTCGTTCATTGGTAGGTCATGGATAAATGTGATTCAAATGAAGTATTTTATAATACTGATTATAATTTTTCAGTCCATTCAGAGTCATGAGATGATGAATGTGTGTGCTCGATGGACATGATATTGCCGGATAATGATGAAATATTGTTTTTTTCTGTTTGATGACATTTGCTGTGGGTTGACCGACCTTTTTACTAGTGTTCACCAAATATCATTGTATTATGAGGACATTTGGATATACGTAATAAAAGTTTCAAAACTTTGGATCGTTGGACAAATTGCCCAGGGTTACTGACACACATTGACATTCAAAGGGTTAAAACTACAACTGATATTAACGCAGTTTAACATGAGACACAAAAACAAAGAAATTACAATAGATCGATAGGAATCTTGGTTGACCGAAAGCATGAAATATCTATGAATATTCTACCGGTAGCTCAAAAGCAAATGGGTACCTCCAGGGCATAATATATCATTGTTCTAAATGATCTTTTGCTAGTTGTTCGAATAAATAAAGGCTAATATATTTTGGTTGGGCATGATTACAAATTATCCTTCGAGTCTAATATCCCGTGTCATCGAGACCCGTAGTTGTCCAGTCATGAAAGTATTTAAGAATTGTTGCATCGTGTTCGTTTACTTCATCCAAGGCACTACAGACTCACCTGATACCACATGACCAGACATGCTTGTTTAACCTAGAATCGATTCTAACATCAGGGGTGCCCATTGTCTTGTGGGCAAACTTTCTGATCTCTTTGATGGCTCTGGGAGCTCTTTTCTTAAATCCCCTAACAAAACACAAATAAGCTATACACTACTTGTATTCAAAGTATCATCAACAATACAGGACATACTTCCAGTGGTTTTTTTGTAAACAAATTGTTTTATGATCAACGAGAATGAGAGATTAGTAGTTGATAATATAATCTCATTTGAATCTCCAGCCAAATTTTTGTTGCTATCGTATGGCGAAAACTGTTTCGGATGCAAAGCATTAAAAATCCTTGAGTTCTACAATGTAAGACACAAAAAAGCATTAAACAGGGTCATCGTAGCCTGAGACCGCACTGTATATATAGATATATACAACCATAAGCTCGACGTACGAGTGCCCCAACACGATAGGCTTGAGATACTAGCATAATATCAAGTAAGTTTTTTGCTTAAAGATAAAAGCATACGAGATAAATTTTGATGTAGACACTAGATGGCCAAGCACGCGAGAGGCAGTTTTAGAGAACAGCACGCTCAGTGTTTTTGCCACATCAGTTTAAAAGGCCGACTAAAATGAATAGCAAAAGCGAAGACAAAATTAGAATTGTAAAAACTATTTTTCAGCGTGAGTTTAGTAAGTTAATTAGGTTTCATTAAATTTCAAGTTTGTTGTGTTACATAATGTCATAAAAGTGTAGTGTAGCGTACCGAACGTGTTGCTATTAAGTCTTTCTCACACCATCGTGAGCCATGTGAATACGTCTCGCAGGCAAGAACTGCATACAGTAGTGTACATAAAAATGTTACAGCCATTGTAAACCATCACCACTAGATAGATATACATGTGTTACTTTGTAAGTATAACTAGTGCATTAGAACATTAATAATACCTTTTCCATTGTAACATTCTGTATTTGAGTGTTTTTTTAGAGGATGGGAACGGATTAATTTGTATTTGGTTATTTCATGTAGGAAATATTGCTTTGAGATATGCAAAAATTGGCATACTAGCTCCACGCTGGAACACATCAAGCTCTTATGCTGAGGTATGATTGTGTAAAGATTAATGTGAAAAAATAGACTGTTAGCTTATGGACCCCAAAATGAAGTGAAAAAATTGGGCCCATACTATTAAGAAATTTTGGCTTTTACATACTTTAGAATAATTTCATATGTTTAGACGACTGTATTAGGTAATAGTAACTGACCTATCCCAGTGATGCGAGCTGTTCATATCACTGGGATGAGGCGGACATTAACCAAATCGTTTTGCAGGATCTGCTTTTTACTTAATGGCACCAAATTCAATTAAATTCGTAGCAAGCCTTTTAAAGTATATCTGACAAAAAACAACAAGTTTGACTTTGGCTGAATGCTTTTTTAATATAGTCTAGCTTATCAAAATAATTTCAAGGTATATTTTAGGTAACACCATATCAACTGTCTCAATGCACACCAGACACAGCAGCCAGTTTTTTAATGGATTTCTATTATTACTCAACTTTTCATTAATACAGGCTTGCTCCAACTACGTTTCACAATAGACCGCGTTCATATATGTTATGGTAGTCTGCTAAGACCTGGTTGAGACTCCAACTTGTTAAGGAACAGGCATCACTCCGTTTAAAATGTGGTATATTAAGGGTCAATTCACAATGCATATCAATAAAAATTACTCACATTCCATGAATGCGTTTGTGCATATTGATGGTATACTCCCGAGTGACGACCTCACTCATAGCAGACTTCTTTTTCTCGCCTTTCTTTGACGGAGCCATCGCTGCTTCTAAGGGTATAAATATATAATGATCAACGGGAATCCTAGAACGCCATTCAAATTTCAATTATAGGCTATGCAAGCAATATATAAATAGGAGAAAATTACATGGAACTTTTTTGCAGTTATTTTATAACTGACACAATTTTCGATGACCAATATACGTAATGAATAAATAAAGATTTGTTAGTTGATTTATATTATAACCCTTACCTCTATGTGAGAAATATACAAAAGGAAATCGTTAGACTAATGGTTTGTGGGTAATTCGACCTTGACCGTAGTGAATTTCTAAACTCATTGAGCGAAAACTCATATTAAAACCTCACGGATGAGTAGTGACATAGGGTCTACAGCTATATCGAGATCGCTTTTTACGGTTGGCATTTCTGAAGCTCCTCCGTTAGCAATGAAATACCCGATTTTCATCGATATGAAAAAATCTTGTTAACAAGTTGACAATGACGACACCGTCTGTTCTCTCAGTTTTGGAACCATGTGTTCTTGGAGGAGACATTATACAAATACCGAAGGCAGCGTTAACCCAGGTAGGTAACAAGCAGACCTGCCAACCCAAGAGTGGGGCAATGCGTGAGATTTGGTTTTGGGGCAATTGATGTAACAATGATAGTATATATGAAATTGTGGAAATTGGGGCAAAAATCTCACGCATTTTCATTTTTTCTTTGGGGTGATTGCGTGAGTCTCACGCCCAATGCGTGAGAGTTGGCAGGTATGGTAACAAGTTATATATATGGTGCGATCAGCGAGGCGTACAGTTTAGCTTACAACTGTAGCCGCAATTACATTTGTAAGGCCTTAAATGGGAAAGTTTTATAACTGTGCATATTTAAAGAAGCGTGATTAGGGCTAATATTCGCTGGTGTTATTGTCGTTTTATGTTTACAACCCCAACTGGTCTTTCATTATTTGTTGCGTTTCTTTTTACCTTGGCAAAATTATTTCTATTTTCATATGTATGTTTGCGTTTCTTGAGAACGAGCAAAACTATTTATATAAGTGGCTACTTGTGCACTCACGCTCGTGAGCGGCTTTATTACTGCTAGCATGCTCATTCTGGATAAGTAATGTAACTTAGTAAGTGATTTCCTTGAGCAGGCCATTTTCACTGCATTTGTTAGAGTCAGTAGTAGTTTTTGTCTCCTGTAACGTGATTAGACAACCTTTTGGTTGAAAATACTTTTGCCAGCCATTTTCATGATGGAACATAGAAAGATTAAGAATAAGATACTTGAGCGTTATGAGTATCAGGATGAGATCCATTCAGTACAATCTCAATGACGTTGTTGTTAAAGGTAAACCTAAAAGTTGAATAATAAATAAGTTCAACATTTTGGTAGCTACTTTATATAGTGGCAGATAAAGATCATTGTTGGGCACAAATGTCAAGTGACAAACCATTTATTGTTGAAAGCACATGCTGTAAATCTTCTATTTGAATGCCACCTTTATTTGAATGCCACCCTTAATAGAATGCCACCCCTAATAGAATGACACGCGTAATAGAATGATTCTATAGGAGAAGGGTCAAAAATTCAACACCACCCTTCAATTGAATACAAACTTTGTTAGACCACCACTTTGACATTCATTGTTTGATCTTTATGAGCCCATAATCAAAAGTGATTGGTAAGAAAGTGTCCACAAAATGGTGCTAATGACGACACTGTTACATGAATAACAATTAATTCTTTCGTTATTGCAGTAGTTGTTGCCATGGTTTTAGTGACGGTGTAGCCTACCTAAGAAGATCGATCGTCGCAATCATCGAAAATACATTATGACGATTGTGGTGATTGTCTCTAAGGTCTAAATCTGATCCATTGTCTTCAGTTTTATCCAGAATGTAGTTTAAAATCTGACATGAAGACTTTGAAGCGCTTTGATGAATGGTGAGAACACTCTTTAGGAACATTATGCTATAGCATTCAATGTAGCCTAATAGCAGCCATTTTTATGGCTTATCAAAGTCTGTTTTCTAACTCCTAAGCTTTACAGTTTTTTTTAGAATTTGGAAAGTGACGCCTTCGAAATAATTAATGTTTCACTCAAAGTAGTTCCTTGTTTACCTCGGTCTCATACTTGGACGTATATGAAAAGCAGTTCAGCAAAAGTGCTGAGGCCGATGACATTTATGTCAATAGCATCGCTTCCTCGGTTAAAGGGTGAAATTGATTTTCTCAAAATTTTGACGAGCTAGTCGGAAAATACAGCGCTACCCTCTATTTGAACATCGCCTCTAATAAATTGCCACTATCGGGGATGGATTTAAAAATACAGCCTCATGGCGTTCAAATAAAGGTTTTACAGTATCTGCACTTAGCGATAATTTGTAGTCATGCTGTTTTTTAGTTTTGTTGTTTTTGTAGTTAGTTCAAAGTTTGATTTTGTAATAACAGCAGTGGAGCAACAATAATCTATTATGACAATGGAGAGAAAATGTTTCCAAAACTGATCAACCTATGTCGTATCAACCTATAAATACCCCTTGTTTGTAGTACAGAAACATGCTTCCTCTGATTTCGAACTCACTGGAAACTGTACAAATGCAATATTTGATTTCTGTCGCAAGTGAAGTTTGTTGATTATTTAGGAAAAGTCCTTTAGACATGTATTCAGTGACAAGACATGGAAGAATGTGCTGTCTGAAGAGGACCGCACCCGGCTCAGAGTGGGTACTGCATTGATTCATTCTTATCTGACTAAGTACGTTGAGTAACACGGTTTACTAACGATTAGCACACGCTATAGACTACATCATAGTAAGTATTGTATTCAGCATAGCAGTAGCTTGTTTAGTGTATGTTACTACTCTTGATGATTCCATTGTACAAATAGATCTTGGAAATTTAAAAGACAAGTCAGTCTCTTTGGTTACCAGCTATCTCAATAATAGAGCAATAATTAGCATTCGCTTTAGTGAATTTAAAAAGTGCGATAACAACGCTAGCTTGTGACAAAACCACGCTTTTTAGCTCAATTTTCTCGATGTTCAGCCTATTAAACATCCTGTAACAAGCTACTTGTAAGCAATGTTAAATGTTGACTTGCAACAAAATTCACATTACAGTTATTTGATATCAAAAGGTTCACCATGTCTTACTCTGCTGTGTTGTAGGTGCAAAATATGTGGAAATGTGATTACAAGCTATTAAAAGCTCAAAAACGAACAGTTAATTGCAGCCACACAAAATCGCCGTAGATTAGAATCTCTTTCCAAAACGGCTCAAATAGGACGTAGTTGTACAAGATGGCTTCTATTTACACTTTCACGCAACCTCATTCGTCGAAATATTTTCACAAATATATTTCACGCATTCAATAAAACCATGTCTATTGTTCTTTTGTGTCTATTTTATCGTCATTGTAATGCTGTCACGTTCAGTACTGATATTTTATAACCTACCGTAAAAATTCGTTTAATTTTTTAACCTTAGCTCGAAGGAGTACATATCATTGTCTGATAAACATGAACAGGCCACCTGTGATAATCAAAAAATGCTGCAGAAATTGTTCGCGAGGTATGGGTCACTTGATTAGATTACGACTAGACGATCAGACCAAGTCGAAACAAAACTAAAGTAGCAAGCATCTATATTTGATATGGGGTCTTCGGTAAAACCCGAAGTGTTTGTTATAAACTAGTGCTGCGACAAGTTTTATATTGAGCCTTTTATTGGCCTTTCAATTTATGTCAGAAAATAATATGACAAAACAAGAACCAGATGTAATGACTTCGTCAGAGAAGTAAACTGATTTCGATCTACGACAGTTTTGTGATGGCTGCGATCAACTGTTCGTTTTTGAGCTTTTAAGAGCTTGTAATCACATTTCTACATATTTTGCACCTACTACACAGCAGAGTAAGACATGGTGAACCTTTTGATACCAAATAACTGTAATGTGAATTTTGTTGCAAGTCTACCTTTAAATAGCTCATTTACCTCTCAGAAAAGACTGAGATTATTTTACAGGCTGAATTTAGAGAATAATGGGTTTTAAGACACCCATCTCTATAATTCTAGATTGGACTAAACATCTCCAACTTGCGTCCCTAAAAAGCTAGGTTACGTCACATATTTATGGGCGAGGCTTGTTGTGTCGATTGCGACACTGATATTGAATCGCTGTAAAAAAGCCTTCAAAAGTAAAAATTACTTCTACCAGTTAGTGGACCAATCTTCATTTTTGGTACAAAATCGGAATCGGCGTGTCTGACTTACCTATGAACAAACAATGAAAGCTGTTTGTTGCAGTTATAGTTTAATTAATGTACATTATACTAGTGTGACTCTAGGGTAATAATTGTTAAAAGCTCTTTTTGTCATCACAGTGCAATCTTGTTCGTTTCTCAACCTTGGACTGAACACTTGCACGTAAGATAGATTATTGACATTGTGTCGTAGTTAATTAATAAGTTTTATTTTGTTACTTGCATACAAAAGTTAAAAACACACAAAGGAGGGACATCAATAAAAATAATTAGCAGTTCACTGTAATTGGTTCGCAGGATTGTGAGAAAATTGGTTTGCAGGTGAAAAAAATTGAGATGTCTTCAAGAATCTTTTCAGAAGATTTTAAAGTTGTCAATCTTAAGCCCCTGCCGATGAATTCGTCCACTACCTTTTTAATGACTCTAGGTTAGGCTATAGATCTCTCCAAGATTTGTGATGTTACGCTAAAAGGTTGTTATTTTGTCCTCGTATGATCAGCCCGTCCTTGGAATGTAAATATTAACGTAAAGACGAAAAGTCTGGTAAAAAACAGTCGTGAGCAGCAGTATAACATTTTTGTAGTAGTGCTCTACGTGGCTGTGTGCTGAATTGTTTTACCTCCACTGGGAAGAGCTTAGCCAAGTATTATCGTTACGGATATATCAGCAAGGAGCATTTCCATGATGTCGAAGTACCCTCACAGTGAATGCCTTTACACAAATGTAGTGAACTGTAATACCGTTGAATGCATTCGGATTGTACCGTTTCTATAATTTCGAGTGGAAGCAACTCCAAACCCATGTGACGGATAAAAACGGTGAATATCTCATCATTATTTGATAGCGATTATGATGACGTGTATTTGCAGAAGTTATTGCCAAAAGGAGAGAATAAGGAGCAAGACACAGCCCTTCATAAGCTCTTCACCCTCCAGAATATTAAGTTTGGAAATCCTCTCAAGAGGTTCCACAAGTCACTGAAACGCAATCACTATTACCCAGAAACATACTACTATCGGTAGGTGGAGTAACTCTAATAGATATGTGAAGTCATTACTAAAATAAATAGATGGTCATTGTTATAGGAAGACCAGCTGAAGGATCGACGTTGCTCGTTACTAGCGACTGCCCTGACTATTCGAATGACCGGGTAATAAAAGTCTTTGCACAAAAAATTAATTTTATTTAACATATGACAACAGTTACCATTCTAACTTTCAAACATCCTACCATTTAAGAAGTGTTTTATGCAGCTCAAATGAATTAGAGAAAAAATAAAACGACTGTAAAGGCTTTCAAATGGCTGTAGCTTTTAAATATCCTGAAAAAGTGCTTTGTGCAGTTGAAATAAATTAAGAGAAAAAATAAAACAACTGTAAAATTGTTTAAATGTAAATGTTAAATAATTGTGAAAATATTGTATAGAGGCGTATAGAAACCCTTAGTAATTATCTAATTGCAAACACCCCCTGGTAAAAATCATCCAAATTTTATATATATGCTGTACATATTAAAAGTTAGTATCAAAATAGTATGCTAACCTTAGTAACTATAGCTACCTACAGTAACTTTTGTGTGTTTAGTGGTTATGATCTGCAGTGTCTGGAGCTCTTACTTTCGAGACAGACGTATAACATAAATGTTGAATTTAACTTGAATGAATTTTGCTTAATGAACACATATTTAAAGATAAGTTTCAGTATGTATTTTGCTAAGCTAAGCTTCAACTTTGTTATCGGCTAAAATTTTATTACCAATCTGTTTCCGGTTTCATTTTCGCCATAACTTATAACGAATAACGCTGAGCTGAGAAAGTGAGCATCGTATCTCCTTCAGGCGTTATGAGAGTGATTTCAGCGAATAGCATATCGGCATTTTTCGTTATTTCGATGTAATCAGCACACCAACTGCCAAGTTTTAATTTCGAGAGAATTTTTTGTTATTATATGGCAGCAAAAGGTCGAAAAAAATTTCGTCTTCATATGGCGAGGACAGAAAAACATCGTTTTCCACGTCGTACGACAAAAAAATTATATAAGAAAGGGCATCGTAACCCGAGGGTCCACTTTATTAATTAATAAAAAGTCCACAATTATCGAGTGCAGTCACACAACATGCTCGCATTGACATATATTGGTTATCCTGTCTACTACTGGTTTATTCAGGAGACATCAAATATGCAATATAATTAGCCTTGCGGAAGAAGATATGATTTTATTGCAGACAATTGAAGAGAAGATCCCTGTATAAAGCGCACAAGCAGAGAGTTCTGCAGCAGCATACAGAATCACTTCAACTGCTACTCCTTCTTCGCCAGGTTTGTTTACGCTGAATAATCAAGCACTAACCTGCACTTGTCATGTTTTCATTGTGAGCATCACTTATTGGCATAAATGCTACGTTCTCAGAAGGCTGTTAGCTTTTTTGCATTCTAAAGCACTTGTATGCACTTGTCAGTAATTTCTACTTGCTACATAACACCTCACCTGCCTGTCATGCTCGCTTTCATACTTACTGGATATTGCTGATGTCAACCCATCAAAAAATGTGAATAGACCTTTCCAACATCGTGAATAGGCTCTTCATTCTAAACCTCACGTTACAAACTGCATCTTGTATCTCCTTTGCTGCTTTCTGTTGCAATGTTTCTTATAGGGTATCAGATTGTTATTTGTTTTGGTTGGCATTAGCCCTGTTTTTTCTTTTAGTTGATTTGATGTACGCCTGTAGTTTTCTTATCCACCGATAGCATCTTTTCTTGCCTTCGACTCAAGTGTTTTTTCCTAAATATTGTCAATTGGGTGTCACAGTGGCTCAGGAGTTGATTGTATATGCCTTAAAACCTTTATTTGAATGCCACCTCTATTTGAACGCCACCTCTATATGAACACCACCTCTATTTGAACGCCACCTCTATTTAAACGCCACCTCTATTTGAACGCCACCTCTATTTGAACGCCACCTCCATTTGACACCACCCTGAGAGAAGGGTTGAAAAGTAGACCGCCACTCTCCAATTGAACGTCACCTTCATTTGACCACCACTTTGACATTCTGCGATTTTTGCGAGCCCATATTATTAACTGATCAGTAGAAAAGTGTCTACAAAATTGTTTTAATAATGAATCGTATATATCAATAACAATCAATTCTCTCGTTTTCTAATTATGAAGCTTTCATTTTTTTCATTTAAACTTTAAAAGCGACACCGTAGCAATAATCAATAACGGTTTCAGGCTATTAGTAGCTCTCTGTCTAACGCGGTTTCTCTACTTCAAAGTAACCTACATACATAAAAAACCAGCTTAAATTTACAATGGTAGATGAACTTTCAAAGCAATGCTATAGAAATAATTACTGTCTCAGGCTAATAGTGGTTCCTTGTTTAACGTGGTTTTGATACTTTGAAGTAACGGTATAAAAAGTTTAAAAAACTGTTTAAATTTACGATGGTACATGGAACTTTAAAAGCAACACCATACAAATAACTAGTAACTGTCTCAGGCTAATTAGTTTAATAGAGCTAAATATAGGCGACGTTCGCTTCACCCGTAATAGGGCTGAATTTATCTTCGATAATTCTGATGAGCCATTAAAAAATATACCCCTAGCTTCTATTTGAACACCGCCTCCAATTGACCGCCACTATAGAGGAAGGGTTAAAAAATAAAGTGCCATTGCGTTCAATTAGAGTTTTTACGGTATTCTCCAATTTCTGACATCTAATAATGGGCTTCACTAACATTAACACTATTGACCGCTTGACTACTATCCTCAGGGACTAGTTGGATGGTTTGATTTTGATGATCGAATTGTTTTTTTTACCAACAAATGCATTTCAACATTTCCTTCTAGTATATTCTGGTCCACTGTCACCTTTTTTTACATTTGATTTTTAGTAGCTGATTTTTTTTACATTTTGATTAGATCCATTTTCACTTTTCCAATTTTTTTTTTTTATTGAATCTTTGGATTGCATCTTAAAGCTCTCGTCTCTATCATCATGTTGACATTGCTTAAAACAGTATCTGATTAGATGCTGGTTATGGCATTCAGTACAACAGCATTTGATTGAATGCTGGCCTTGAGACATTCAGTAAAACAGTACCCGATTGGATTCATCCCTATGGATTCAGTGTTATTATTATATTACAGAACTACATGGAGGAGCTGCAAGGCATGACAGAGCAAGACATAGAGGAGAAACTTAACCCAAAATGGAGAGAGAAAGCTCGGGCCACCCTCAACCTCCCTTCCTCAGATATAGATGGCAACGCTAAAGCTCTCTATAAGAAGTATGACTCATCTTTCTTTATAGCTTTTCGATTTCTATCTAGTCCAAAGCAAATTTCATAGCAGTGTGAGCTTATATTTCTACCCAACAGAAAGATTACATTTATAGTGACAATAAGAATACAGTTTGTGAAACCTTTCTTGTTCTACCTCCTCACACCTTTCTTGTTCTACCTCCTCACACCTTTCTTGTTCTACCTCCTCACACCCTTCTTGTTCTACCTCCTCACACCTTTCTTGTTCTACCTCCTCACACCTTTCTTATTCTACCTCCTCACACCTTTCTTGTTCTACCTCCTCACACCTTTCTTGTTCTACCTCCTCACACCTTTCTTGTTCTACCTCCTCACACCTTTCTTGTTCTACCTCCTCACACCTTTCTTATTCTACCTCCTCACACCTTTCTTGTTCTACCTCCTCACACCTTTCTTGTTCTACCTCCTCACACCTTTCTTGTTCTACCTCCTCACACCTTTCTTGTTCTACCTCCTCACACCTTTCTTGTTCTACCTCCTCATACCTTTCTTGTTCTACCTCTTCACACCTTTCTTGTTCTACCTCCTCACACCTTTCTTGTTCTACCTCCTCACACCTTTCTTGTTCTACCTCCTCACACCTTTCTTGTTCTACCTCCTCACACCTTTCTTGTTCTACCTCCTCACACCTTTCTTGTTCTACCTCCTCACACCTTTCTTGTTCTACCTCCTCACACCTTTCTTATTCTACCTCCTCACACCCTGCTCGGACAACCTGTTACCATATAGAAATCCTTAGAAAGTCTATCAGAGTGAATAGATATATGTAATCTGCATGGGTTTCTCTTGTCCTCTTTGTGGTAGGACGGTGGGAGGTATTCGGAGGTATTGTCGGGACGGATATCAGAGTTCATCAGATGGTAAGTCATCCGCGCAGCTATTGTTCAGGAAGTCTGTGATCTGTTTACTTTCACATAATTATGGCTTGATTGTAGCTATTGTGTTTGTCTATCTATGCACTCAGTTTAGATTATAGTGTGTCTTCATGTATTTCATGTTTGTTTTTGTAATACTGGCTATAATAGGTCTGAATGGTAAAGACCCGTTCTAGATGTTGTGTTAACCGGCAGCATATTTGAGGCTCAGCAGCATGTCGAGTTGACCTTGCCATTGGCTAAAAGGTCATAGCATTAAAACATTTAAAAGGGAGGTTGAATTGTTAACTGTTCAATGAGGACCAATCCTTTAAATAGATCAAATAAACATAAATTATTACACGTATTTCTCATTCGTCAATTACGAAGGCTTATGAATGAAAGCTGTAGCTATCATTTAAAATGCTCAATGGTAAGAAAAAATAATTGTGATAATCCCTTCCGCTTCAATTTTAAACAAGCGGAATAATAAAGATGCTTGATTATATTATTATTGGAAAGTATTTAATAATATTTATAATTATAGTGATAAAAATTGTGTTTTTATTATATGGTAAACGGGCTATTTAAATATTAGTAGTCTTTTATTTCTTTTCACATGGTTCCTTTTTACATTAATTTGTATTATTATCGAAGTCAAAAATAACATCTTGATATTTGTAAATTTGATTTTATTGAGTTAATTTCTTTTATTTATCCAAAATATGGTAAAATTTATCATTTTTAGTTGATCCAAATTAAACTTCAGATTCAATTGAAGCACTTCATTGAACTTTTAGGAAAGAGAGAATAAGGCTGTTTTGTAGTAAAATTGTGAATGTTGACATTCGTTGTAGACAAAGAGTAGGACATTCCCAAGAATACATGTCTCATGTCTTTGCTGTTGCTTGCTGAAGAAATATTAATACTTAATTTTGTTTTAGATTTACAACAAAGGTTGGTAGCATTTAAAAAACATTGATTGCATTAAAAATAAATATGAAAATTTTAAATTCACTCAAGAATAAAATCAAAGCTTCATGAAAAATAAAGAAAGATTGTCTTTGAAGTTGTCAGAACTTTACAGGAAAAAAACAACTTTGAATTTGTAGAAATGTGAGTGTTGAACTTATTTATTGATGGAAATATATTAAGAAACATCTGGTCATTTTCAACCTTATTTGTTTATATATTTCAAAATTCTTAAAATCGTTAAATACATATTTTAATACAGTTGAAACCTCCAAAAGTGATTTTGCCCTAGGTTGCTCATAAAAAATCACTCTGCAGTCTGTTGTACATGTAGACGTCTGCTGCAGTGTATACCGAATCAAGTATCACATTAGAGTGCGGCACACATCGTTGTAACCCAAACAGCTATACCGCTTTAACAGCTAACCTTATGTAGGGCGTGATGGATAGTACGCCTTTCTGCAGAAATGGGACTTCCGATTATTTCAGAGTTAAGTGGTTTTTTTCGCTCCTAAAACTATCGCTATAACTGGACATACGGTGAACAGACCAACAAACACTTCGATGTATATATATGTGTGTGTTAAAATCGTAGTCTGAATGACGTCTACATACGTCTACATGTACAACGGACTGCAGAGTGATTTTTTATGAGCAACCTAGGGCAAAATCACTTTTGGAGGTTTCAACTGTGTTAAAATATGTATTTAACGATTTTAAGAATTTTTAAATATATAAACAGATAAGGTTGAAAGTGACCAGATGTTTCTTAATATATTTCCATCAATATATCAGTGTAACACTCACATTTCTACAAATTCAAAGTTGTTTTTTCCTGTAAAGTTCTGACAACTTCAAAGGCCTTGGCCCCAGATATAGTAATTGACCCTTCAGAAAAAAATTTCCTAAGGAGCATCGTAACGCATATCCGCATTGGTAAAATAATCAGCATGCACTATAACTATATCTATAGCCGGAATGCATACAGATTCACATCTGACGACGACAGACATACTTTGAGAAATATATATACATGTATATATATACATGTATATATATATACATGCATATATATATATATATGCATGTATATATATACATATATATATATATACATGCATATATATATATACATACATTAATATATATATACATGCATATATATATATATATATATACATGCATATATATATATATATACATGCATATATATATATATACATGCATATATATACATGCATATATATATATGCATATATATATATATATATATACATGTATATATATATATACATGCATATATATATGTACATGCATATATATATATATATATATATATATATATATATATATATATATAACAAAAACTTAATTAAACTTTTAGCACACACAGAAATAAACAAACACCTTCATTTCACTTTTGACAGAAATAAATAAATACCTTCATTTAAAGTTAGAATGGTACATATTGTATATGTTGATTAAAAATTAAAAAAATTTGCGCAAACCTTTTTTATCCACGCAACACTGGACATTCACCTAGTTCTTTATATAACATTTTATATGTTGTTGTTTATTTTATATGTTGTTTATGTCGAAAACAGCAATTACCTTAAAGAATAGAGAAACCATAATATTTTTATGCTTTATTATTTATCTTGAGGTGTTGACTAATGTTCTAAAAAAAGAATCAAGGAGATTGACCAACCAGAAGCTGAGATATAGCCAGCCAAACACAGGTCTACCAAAAAACATAAGTGTTTTGGTAATCATCAATATATGACGTATGAAATCGACTTATGTGCCATTGGTCAATTAAGCCAACTAATGCGCTCTCTTATAACAATCACGGCGTTTTAATTGGTTTAATCCCTGGAAGTATAGAACAATCAAATTGGGCCTAACAATCATTGCTCTGAGAATTCCGAACCAGTCCCTCTGACGTGTAAAATAGTTTTAGAATGAAATAATTACACGCATCTATTATTTCGCAACATTCTGCTATCACTTTCTACAAATTATATTAGTTACATCATTTATTCTATACGCAGTTATATTATTATTTTGTATAATATGCATCATGATTATTATATTAATCATAAAAATGATCATAGATAAGATAAGAGATCAATAGAAAAATCAAATCAAAAGTTATCGTTTTCTTTTCTTACAGCAAGAGCAGCACGGTCAAGTTATTCTTTTTTAAGATTATGGCTGTAGTGAACTTACAGTCTGTTAATAGTGACGATAATCATGAAAATCAACTAAATGCCGCAGTAGATACACAATAGAAAAATGATGAATGAACAAAAATTCACATTCTCATTTCTTATTCTAAACGAACTGCAATCGCGGATGTCGCATATAGACTATACACGCGCCGTTCGTTGAACAGATGATCTTCGGAGCATATCCGTGGAGATCGAGTTAAAATTTGAAGCACAATAGTCAAAATCTGCTCTTCTGTTTTGAAAAATCACAGCGAGGGGTTGTGGGCAAATGCCTTTACCACACAATGTTTGCTTGATTTTCCTGAGAAACCAGAGCTAGTCTGTAAATTATTTACTATCGCGAGAAGCGTTTCCCATCTCGTAGCCAAAACAATCATTATACGTAACGGCGGTAAGGGTACACAACTCCGGCACATGAACATTAAGTCGATTTTATACGTCACAGTTTTTGGGATTTTTGAAGGGTTTTCCTCTGATTCTTTATTAGGTAGACCTGTGTTTGGCTGGCTATATCTCAGCTTCTAGTGGGTCAATCTTCTTGATTCTTTTTTAGAGCATCAGTCAACACCTCAAGATAACTAATAAAGCATAATAATATTATGCTTTCTCTATTCTTTAATCGATATTTTGACTCCCTCTATGTGGGTTTATTGGGCAGATGAGGAAGATGGTGAAGGAGAGAATTCACATGGATCAGGATCTGTGGATATACCGTCTATACTTACCGCTCACTACAAGAGGCGCCTCAGCAAACAGGTAACAACACAGAATCTCTTATCGCTATCGTATGCTCAAGTCCTGCATCCTATACCTCGCGCTGTAGCTTCTAATTCATTCTTTTTGTGTTTGCATGTCAACTCAGGGTTGATCTAGCCGTAAAGCTCTGAATAAACGTGTAACAAGCTTTCATAATGTATACAGCTTTGCAGGCTATGTCTGTAGGCTTTCTAACCAGATTACTGTAGGCTCCTCTTGTAAGAATCAATTTTTTTGTCTTTCTGCGATGAATTCTTCCACCATGAAGAGGGATGATTATGACACGCTGGATTTTTGCACTTTGTGGGACAATCACTCCTTTGAGCTCGGCAATCTAGTAATATATTTAGCTTGTTATTATTCTGATGAGTTTAGATAATCTATTGTTTGTCATTGATGTTTGTTATTGATGTCATCGTTTGAAGCTCGAATCCTGGTTCAATAACTCACTTTTTTGCTAAATCTGGTTGACCTAAACGATTGTGTTCCTGATAACGTTGTAGCTAGGCTGTATTTGTCGTGGTAGAGTGGTTTATCCGAAGGGGGGGGGCACACACTAGAGATGGTTGGTGGTGTACAGACAGCTGAAATTGGATAATTTATAACAAAAGACATCAAGCTGTTCATTGCTTTGCTTAACTACTTTCTATTGTCTTTTATGTTACATCTATGTAAATTAGTGGCAGTTAGGTTAGTCACGGTTAAGTAATTAAGTAAGTCACAGCTAATTAGGTTATAATTAAGGAAGTCAATGTTGAGTACGTCACAGCTAAGTAGGTCATAATTAAATAAGTCATAATTAAGTAAGTCACTGCTGACAAAGTCGTCATCAACCTGCTTATGTAACCTTGTGTGTGATTCAATGACCTAATGATGTGTTTACTTTTACACCGACAAACATTATTGATGATGGCTGAAGCAGTGGTAGTGTTTGAATATTGGTTGGCACATCAATTTTGTTTCATGATTTTTTGTTAACAACTCAAATTAGGCAAACAAATATGGCTATACAGAGATGGTAACTAATTAAAAATGGCATTCACTGTTGTTAGTAAATTATTATTCTGTTGAAAATACGTGTTGGAAATTCTTGTGTAGTTATTCTTGACGACCGTCTCTGATATCGGGCGGTTGAAGAGTTGGTTAAGCCATCGGTTAAGTTCCTTGATTGAATCATTCATCTGATTATCTACTGACCGCTGGCGACTTTGCATTTCTATATTTGATGGACAGATTGCTCCTACACTGGATACGAGGGGCACAACCATCGAGAGTGTGATGGACCGAGTACTGAATGACAAGCATGACAGTGATGAAGATTCGGAGTCGCCCCCTCCTGCTACACCACTCGGATCTATTCCGGCTAAGAAGCCTAAACTCAAGCCTACCAGTCAGCCAGAGAAAAAAATAAAAACTGGAAAACCAACCAAAATAGAGGAGCCATCAGCTGGGACGTCTCCGGCCGTCAGCAGGTTTGTTGATGGAAGGAAATGTGTTTAACTGTTTGTTACGAGTTTGGAAGGGAAGAGAAGCATCAGTGGTACAAAATTGAAAACTAAACTGTCAAACTTTAATGGAGAATTTTGAGAATATTGCTAATCATCAAGCATGAGACATTTCTGTGTCACATATTTGGTATTGCGGGGGGAGGTTATCGATCATCCTAATGAATTCCAATACACAAATGTTCTTTGACATAGGATTCTTGCTTAACTAAAGATCGATGGCATAGTGGTTTTAGAACTTGGTCATGGCCCTAAGCGGAACGTAACATTTGATGGCATAAATAATGTTTTTGCTGCAAGAAAGTTTTTTCATGTTATCATGAAATTTAATAATACATACATGTATGATATATACAATATATATCGTATACATCATATATATACATTTGTATATATCATATATGATATATATATCATATGTGTGATATATATGGATTATACATATCATATATATATATATATATATAAATAAAATAATATATAACAAAAATTATATATATGATATATATGCCAACTGGTAATAATATAATCAGGAAATAGTTTTTTTATATTGCTTTGATCTTGTGTAAGTATTTTCATTCTGACATAGCGTCTCTTTCCATGCTAGAATTGGTTTATGGGTTTATCTAACTATAGTCTCTTTATATTGCAATTTATAGGAATCCAGCAAGCCTCATCCCATATCCAAATGTCCTTGGACTTCTCAAGGCTATTATGACATCCTCAAGCTCTTCGTTGACCGCCGAGATGTCAGAGTCTGAGGTAGGTATCTGAAAGTACTACGAATTGCCCTTCTTTTCTGTTTAGTTTATATTTATGCTAGTTTCCGCAGATTATGACCACATATATTTTGACTAGCTAAAATGCTTTTTTAGAGATCATTTTTGAGAATTGAATGGCTTTTGTGGTCAGCTTAAAACAACCCCGAGTATCAGTATTGAATTTGGTTTTTAGACGAATTGAAGACTTGAGTTTGTTTTATGAGTATCCCATGTGAAAGGGAGGCATCGCTTCTGAGTTTCATTTAGTTCAATCATCTCTTTTGTCTTCGTTGATAAAACAAACAGAAGTCATCATTTGAGGTGTGAGTCTCAAATTTTCTTTTGGCTGTTGTTTGCTTTGTCCAGGTATTATCATGACTCGTGCAATAAGCATCTTGTTTATCTGACAACTTTTAAAATACAGTGCACCTCCAGGCTACAATGTCCCTGTTATACACTTTTTTCACCTTACGATGCGGAATGAGGTTATTTTTTTCCCCAGCCATACAACAATTTCTCTCAAAATTCTAATTTGGGAGTTGGCTTATACTATGGAATAACGAAGATGCCGTTTTGCTGAAATCCCTCCCACAATGCATGAAAGAGATACGATAATCTTCCTGAAAGACATAAGAATGCTCAACTCAGAATTCTTTGAGTTTCGTAAATACTTGACATTCCGTGAATGAAACAAAAATTAGTAAACAGTAAGAGAAAGTGAAAATTTACTGTACATTTTATCATTTAAGTTTAATACAATATTTACTATAAACTTTAATTCATTATTTGTATATAACTACATATATAACTTTAATTCGTCGTTAGCCATGGGCTCTAAGGTTGATAACGACATTAATTGGAGAAATAATAATCATAACCATAAGCAGATCATAACCACTAAATACACTAAAGTTACTGTAGGTAACTATAGTTACTAAGGTTAACGTACTATTTTGTTACTAATTTTAAGAGTGTACAGTACGTATATAAAATTTTAATGATTTGTACCAGGGGGTGTTTGCATTAGACAATTACTATGGGTTTCTATACAACATTTTCACCTTACGATGCCAACACTGGAACGAATTAATGTCGTATGACACGAGTCCACTGTATTGTATAAATGTATTGTGTATATATATACATAGTCTATAGACAATATATAAAATATAATCGTTCTATTTCTACTGTTATAGATTCAGTCAACATAGCAAACCAATCTAGTTCACTGCTGTTTCATTAGCCCCTATATTTCAACTTTGCCTCTCCTCCAACATTCCCTCCTCATCTACTTTCTCCTCCTCATCTACCATTCCCTCCTCATCTACCATTCCCTCCTCATCTACCATTCCCTCCTCATCTACCATTCCCTCCTCATCTACCATTCCCTCCTCATCTACCATTCCCTCCTCATCTACCATTCCCTCCTCATCTACCATTCCCTCCTCATCTACCATTCCCTCCTCATCTACCATTCCCTCCTCATCTACCATTCCCTCCTCATCTACCATTCCCTCCTCATCTACCATTCCCTCCTCATCTACCATTCCCTCCTCATCTACCATTCCCTCCTCATCTACCATTCCCTCCTCATCTACCATTCCCTCCTCATCACCATTCCCTCCTCATCTACCATTCCCTCCTCATCTACCATTCCCTCCTCATCTACCATTCCCTCCTCATCTACCATTCCCTCCTCATCTACCATTCCCTCCTCATCTACCATTCCCTCCTCATCTAACATTCCCTCCTCATCTAACATTCCCTCCTCATCTACTTTCTCCTCCTTTACCACCCTCTTTTATGCCACCTCACTTTTATTCAGTAAATTCATAATTTATTTCCCGTAGACCACTCTTATGATAGACTCCACAGCAAGGGGTTATAGCATAGGATACAGTGTTTTAGTCATTTTTTTTAATCTCTTTTAATAACAGATATGCGAAGAAATAAATCGCTGGCAGGAGACAGAAGTTGCAAAGCTTTGTCCATGGGCTTCCATAATTCATGACTGGAGACCACATATAAGGGATATTCTCAACAATCTTTCAGGTAAATAGACCATGTGTCTGTTGTAGCAGGGGCTTGTGTGTCTAGTGAAATTTTCTATGGTTTTAATAAACTCGCAAGAGCTTTGGGAGAGAAACTTGAACTATTTCAAGTCTCGACTACACCAACCATCACAGTTGTAAGTACTCAACAACTTGGAACTTTAAATACATTCATACTTGACACCTAAGGAATTAAGGGATTGAGGCCAAAGAAATTAACAGGTTGACACCTATGTGCTCAATCCTTGACACCTAATCACACAAATGCTTGACACCTCACTATTAAAGTGCTTGGATGTTAAGTACTCAAGTACTTGAAGCTCAAGTTCTCAAGTACTTGGTTTCCAAATGCTCAAATGCTTGGCCAAGCTACTAGTGACACTCATACTGTCAATCACTCTGCTCATAGATAATTATAAAATTGTGCTGTCCATTTAGAGTTTTAGACAGTGCTAACATATTTCGATGGCAGAGCTATGCAGGTGCTTCACTGTTGAACATAAATAGCTTCCCTTGAACTTTTTAAAAACAGAAATTGTGCGTTAAATGGGTATCACCGGAACAGAATATTCCTGGGATCTATAGTCCACTACAAGACGCCTTGAAGTTGCCAACTGCAAGACAGGAATGGTGATAAGAAGTGCTACTGTCAGTATTGCTGTGACAATAAAAAGCATGTTGAGGCACCTGTTTTGTCATATCCGGGCCTTTGTCTGGATTTTTATTATTGGTCTAGCCTATCCTACTTGATAAATTTTTTTGAAAGAGTATGTCAAATACGTTGTTGCAGTAGTACAACAATGTTACACTATAGGGAGAATGACACCAAAAGGAGAATGACACCCTTTAGTGTCATTCTCCCTATACTGTCAAAGTATTCGTTACCCGAGCAAAGTGTATGTTCGGGTAACGAATACTTTGACATTCTAAACAACTTTGAACACTTTGATTAGATATTTAAATTGTAACTTGTCCTTGGGTGAGATAAGTTTATCGGGATAGATTACCATGTATACATACAGTCATAGGTCGGTATATTTTCTTAGCAGACCTCTAAAGGCGGAACTGGCTAGATCGGAATTCTAAGCACCAGACTGCTTTAACACATTCTCCCATTGCGTACTATTGTTTCAATGTACCCGAAAAACTTTTGTGTTTCTCAATTAATTCGACAGGTGGTGAGGAAACTAAAGCTGAGCATCATAGATTTACTTTTAGTAAAAATGTTCATTTGCCAGTAAATTACTCAATTTGGATTTTTTGAGTGATATTGGTACTGTATATTGTTTCTCTAAACTGGCATCAATAGACAGGTGCTTGTTTGTCATACCTGTTGACAACTTCAGGGATGTGTTTTCAGCACATTACATATACCAATTTATTGTCATGCGAGGCAGGTGCTTTTCCTAATCCTGGTTATGTGCTTTTTGTGCTCTTAAGGCAGATATTCTTCATCAGTGTTTCAACAGTGGCATTTCATTATTGATTTTAGAGCATCCAGAATCTCCTCTGCTCGTGTCAACCGCAGCAGGTTTCTGGAGGTGGTCTACTGATGCTAACAGCTCTAAGGAAAGACTCAATAGCGAATGGGCTTCTTTGTTGGAAAACATTCCATCTCTCAGTAAGCTTTTTCTCACATGTTTATTTCTAAATGAGGCAATGGGGACTTTAGTATATACCATAGAGATACATATATCATTTCGGACTATTAGCCACTAATTTTTTCAGACATTTTGAGCCTTGCGGTTTATTTAGAGGCTGCGGCTATTCTGTCGTTTTTTCTTTCACCGCGAGGGAAAGAAACTAGCGGAGTCTCACTAATCACTAACGGAATCACTAACCAGAATCTCCAGTTAGCGCGCGCCTCTAGCGGTGAAAGAAAAAACGAAACAGTGCCTAACAGTACTGTTTCGTTTTAACCAGCAAAGTTGCTGCCGTGTTAAAAAGCACTGTTATGAGTTCTGCTGCCTATACAAAAGGTGCGGCCTATGTATTGTTTTATTATCAGGTTTTTGAAATAGAGCTGATGCGGCTTTTATAGGGGTGCAGTTGATAGTCCTGAAAATACGGTATGTGGCTGTGAATATTTTTGACACGTGTATGCAGGTGTCAAAAACGTCACATGGGTATGCAGGCTGTATATATTTAGCGTATCATTTACTCAACCAAAAAAGTTGTGCTGTTTCTGAAAGCTCATTTTTTGCAATTCTCTATTGCTGTACAGTATTCCCTCGCCATATGTTTATAATCTGTTCCAGGGTTAGCATCGCATAGCGAAAATGTCTTATAGAGGGGCATAAAAACCCTTAGTAATTTTATAACGCAAAAATTCCCTTGTAGAAATCATCAAAATTTTATGTAAGTACTGTACATATTGAAAATTAGTAACAAAATAGTATGTTAACCTTAGTGACTATAGCTACCTACAGTAACTTTAGTGTACTTAGCGGTTATGATCTGCAATAAAATGTAACGCTGCAGTATAATATGTGCAGTACGTATCATAGGGAGGTCTTTTTTCAAGGCAGACATATAATATAAACGTTGAATTTAATGCGTTTAGCTTACTAAACACACACTTAAACCATAACTGTCACGAACAACTTTTATCGTATTTCCTAGGTAAATCAGACACGCTGATGCCGATTTTGTAATCAAAATAAAGATTAGGCCACTAACTTTCAGAGTAATGAAGGATTTTTTATAGCGTTTTAATATCGGTCTCGAAAACAACACGATTGGCATAACAAGCTCCGCCCATAAATACGTGACGTAACCTAGCTTTTTAGGAACAGAAGTTACGTAAGTATGTTTAGACCGATTTAGAATAATAGAGATGGGTGTTTTAAAATCCATTAATATCTAAATTCAGCCTTAAAAATAATATCAGTCTTTTCTGAAAGGTAGATAAGCTATTTAGCATTGCATATTTAAAAAGCGCGATAACAACGCTAGCTTGTGATAAAACCGCGCTTTTTGAGCTCATTTTTCTCGGCGTCCAGCCCATTTAAACGTCATGTAACAAGCTACGAGCAATTTTAAATAGTTTATATCCCTTTCATAAAAAACTGAAATTAATTTACAGGCTGGATTTAGATAATAATGGGTTTTAAGACACCCATCTCTATTATTCTAAATCGGACTAAACATTCCTAACTTCCGTTCCTGAAAAAGCTAGGTTTCGTCACATATTTTTATGGGCGGAGCTTGTAATGCCAATTGTGTTGTTTTCGAAGCGGATATTGAAACGCTTTAAAAAAGCCTAAATGACTTTGAAGGTTAGTGGACTAATCTTTATTTTCAGTACAAAATCGGAATCAGCGTGTCTGATTTACCCAGTAAATACGATAAAAGTTGTTCGTGACAGTTATGGTTTAAGGCTAAGTATTACTGAACTTCAACTTTTTTGTCGCTAAAGTTTTATTGCCTATTGCTTTCAAGTTTCATTCTCACTATACTTTTTAGCCGACCTCATTGAAACCTTTTTCAACCCAATTCGATAAGAAAGCCTAAACAATGCTGTCCTCGAAAATGTTCTGCTTAATATGTAATGAAGTAGATTATTGTTTGTTACCAGACCAAGAGAAGTTGTCTGATCCCTGACTCTCTGTTCGAAGGGATCGCAACTCCAACTTTGCTACTGGTTCTAAAGGGAAAATATTACCGTTTTTCACACAAGGCATGCTGAACTGAGAGATATCAATCATTGTATCTCTTTCAGTCGTTGTGAGAAGATTTTCGGCGAACAGCATATCGACATTTTTGTCATTTTAAAGTAATAAGCACACTGATGGCCAAACTTAAATTTCGAGCGGAACTTTGTTGAATTCGCATGGCAAAATAGGATTCGTATGGCGAGGATGTAAAAGCATCACGCTCCACATTTTATGGCGCAAAAATCGTTTAACAGGGTCATCATAAGCCGAGGGCACACTGTATTATGGTTTGGTAACTCTCATCCGCAGTCATTCGTGATTGGTTCCAGCGAAGATAACAATGATAGTAGTGATATTAACAAGTTCAAGCAATGAGTTGATAAATATATAAATATTAGGTCTATTAGTTGACTCCAGAACATGGTTTATCTTTAGCTGTACATGTATCCTTTGAGCTCTCATGTTCTACCAATATCTCAGGGTGTATGTTGGTTGAAAGGTAAAGCTGCTATATTGCACTGTCATATGATCAAGTTCGTTTTTCTTTCCAGCCCTGATCATGGGAGATGTTGGTGGTTTGAAGACGGAGGAGGACAAACCCGAATCTCATCACGGACAAACATTTCATCAGCAGGTCAGTACTCTTTCTAGGAGTTGATTTGAAGAATAGTCTCGTGTAGCAGTAAGCTCTTTAATAATATTTGTAAATAATATTTTACGATGTGTGTCTATATCTTACAATTATATTATATTTGCAATCATATATATATAAATTATATATAATTATGTATAATTATATATATAATAAAACCTTTACTTGAATGCACAGCATTGTATTTTTCAACCCTTCTCTCATGGGGGAGTTTTATTAGCGGTGACATTCAAATAGGTTTTACGGGCATTATATATAATATGTATTGTATTGTATATACACAATATATATATTGTATATGTATTATATATGTATATATATGTTTTATGTATAATGTATAGAGACATACAATATATATATAATCATCATTTCTATTATATAATTGTATTATTTTACCCAATCTTTTTTCCAAAGACTATCACATCGCCGATAAAGTTAGTAATTGTTTCACATACTCAAGTGTAGGACAATAATACAACAGCACTATATATTAAAATAGTCTTTCTGGGCAAATTGTCACTTATGATTTCTCAGGTGACAGAACTGAATTTTTTTATTTTGCTCTAAGTTATTGAAGTCTTACTGTTATTTTTGCTTTTTTTGTTTATTGTGTCAGAAACGAACCATTTCCTTTTTAATGAATTTTACATATTTAGTGTTTTATATCCCTGCGTTGGTATGTACTACCAGTAGGGTAAGTTATAGTCATTATAAAAACTATAAAATGTAGACCCTCCAACTCATATTGTTATTGTTAGGCATTGTCTAATAAGGTTGTATTGTCATGCAGGAGAAGATACGGTATGCCCACCCACACAGGTGCTTCACTTATAAGCTAAATGGCAAAGAGTACCTGGTAGGGCCCATCAAAGGTGTCTACGACAAGGTGTCACTCAACTCTAATAACAAAGCAAGAGAACACGTACTGCTTGTCAATGACCGGCCAAGCTATGTCACGATATTGACACTAGGTACCCCTCTATTTCTCTTTCCTCGCTTCACTTTTCTCCTCAGTTTTTAATGCACTAGATATGGCATGTTCACTACCCTTGTAACTTATGTATTGATGCAATACATTTATTGCAACTAGAGTATTGATGCAATGCATTTATAGCATCATATGTATTGATGGAATACATTTATTGCATTTTGAGTATTGAGACAATACATTTAAATTTGAGTATTGATGCAATACATTTATTTGATCTTAGGTATTGATGCAGCATATCTATTGCAACTTGTGTATTGATGCAATACATGCATTGCAACTTAGTTTTTGATGCAATACATGCATTGTAACTTAGTTTTTTGCTGCAATACATGCATTGTAACTTAGTTATTGATGCAATACCTTTATTGCATTGTAGGTATTGATACTGCATGTTTTTCCAAATAATTCACCAATAATCTTGCAATATTTTATGATGGTTGGAAAAGTAAGATTAGATAATGTTAATAGTAAATGGTAACCAATAATATTGCCTTACTGATCAATAAGTACCATAAGTTAAACGGTTTATTTTGTATTTGCATATTTCTTCTCTAAAAAACTGAAATCCTTTGTAAGATTTTAAATTAGTTATTTTTAATGACTCTCTTAGCGCTGGTCACTGGTTTGATACCAGCTGACTATAGTTATAGTCAACTGGCATCAATATATTGTTACCACTCTTATCGTTATCATCACTGTTTGATATTTCCTCATTTTCTCTGTTTTGTTGCATGTTATGGGTTATTTGAGGCGTTTTTTAAATTAATATAATTGATGTCTACAAGTGTGTATCTATCTTTCATATTACTATAAAAGATGAAAACCAGAGACTACTACAAAGGAATGAAGCAGCTAATGCTTCAATGTTTAGCATAGCATATAGGAAACTTGTTGTAAGGTCTGGCTGTCGAGTTTTAAGTTTTCTATCACTTTGTTTGAAGTATCTCTACTGTGTATACCGATAGCTTTATGGAATCTCTGTGTGTCTCTTATGTATCTGTCATACATTGGGCTCTTAAAATGAAACATTTAGATACCTGTCGTTGCATTTTGAGAAAATCTGGTGTCTTGTTATTGTTACCTAATTGTAAGGTTTTACCAATTCTCATTGACAGTGGCAAGTGTTCTCTGCACTCAAGTGACTTTGCAATATCATTAATTGTTCACACCTCCCACTTGTCACTGATTATCTGATTATAAATTGTAGTGAGAGATGCTGCCGCAAGGCTACCCAATGGAGAAGGTACACGATATGAAATATGTGACCTGCTTCAGCAGTCGCAGTTCATCTCAGAGTCAGCGCCTTCCAGCCACATCAACACTGTATGTTTAGTGACCACCACTTCACGCCATACTCAGTACAATGCATTAGTACTAAAGTGCTACATACCCTGTTTGCCTCTGCGTAAATCTAAAACGTAGAAATGCTAGATTTGTGTGATATGGAGATAGATAAGTAAGGATAACTCCTAAAGCACAGTTTGCATCGTAGCAGAGGCTGCAGGTTATTATATAGGCTCAAGGTGGATGATAGATTGTTTTCTTCTTGGTATGAGAGACTCGCTTGCTAGAAGCACACAAGTGGTAACTGAAAAATCTATTAGCTCAAATCATCTTAAAAAGATTTTCAGTTACTCTATGATCCTACTCCCACTTTTTATGATAATATCTGCAAAAAAGCAAAAATTAAATATTAAAACAATTTATTAATGTAATGAGAAAAGAGATATTGTTCGTACGATTTGACTCGTAGGGTCCCAATAATGTGCTGTATAATGTGTAAGGTTTCCAGGTGCAGTTACCTAGCCTGAATATTTCTAGTGAGGATATATCGTCTCTCTAACCATGATGTCTCACAGCAGCTGGATCTCAGCACTAAATCTCTGAACTCTTCGTAGTTCTATCGTATACTTTTACCTTGTTGCTCACTTGTCAGTTTTTTGCATTGGATCAATCCTTCTACTCCGAGGCCTTATTGAAAGACAACAAGTTTAGCTGAAATTAGAGATGCTTTAACATTGCCTTAGAGAACCCTTTTTTAAGGTTCTTCGAGTAAATTTTTGACGAGTATATTCATGAGGTCAGTTACATTCAGGTGGTCAGCGGTGCCCTGGACAGACTTCATTATGAGAAAGATCCTTGTGTTAAGTTCGATTCTGGCAAAAAAAATTGGATGTACCTACATGGAGACAGGACAGCTGGGGAACTTGGTATGTGTTGGTCACTTTTATTTTTAGTGCACTTTGATGTCTTTATGGATGAGTAACTCGATGCGTGTTGGTTGTTTTGATCTTAAATATTTCTTGTCATATTTCTGATTTATCATATCTACTATACAGTAAATATGTACGCCAGGTACAGTGTACTACATATCTGCTGTACAGTAGATATGTAGTACACTGTACCTGGTTGTTGTAGGAAGTGCTGATCTTTTTTACGAATCAATAGACTTCAAAGACAACATTTTGCTAAAGAATGACATATTTGAAGAATAGAATAATACAAATATTTAAAATATTGTTTTGATTTCTGGAGGGACGTTTTTCTATAAATATATGCATACATTTACATGATGAATTTACTTGCAGAATATACAGATAGTCTTTTATGTGCATGCATAACTTAGTTTTAGAAACACAGATCTGTCTCCACTCATAGACAAATGGTGTATTTGCTATTTCAGAAATGTTGCACCAAGCGCAAGGAGCTGCTCTGAAAGCCAAAAAAGCTTCGAAACCTAATAAATCCTCAAGTTCACTGTCGGGAACCGTTGCTGAATCAGTGAGTTGATCTCTTTAGTCCTATAGCAGGGTTGCAAAATGAAATATTTGTAGTTATGAGTACAGTAAAAATAAAATGTATAATTATATATTACTAGGAGTTATCTTTTCTATCAAATTCAAAACTCAAAATTTGCATAAATGTGAGAGAAATAAAAAGTAGTCCCAAATTTGTTCACATAATTTCTATGGAATGAATCATATTTTAGAGCTATTAAGTAGAGATGGTTGAACAAGTGGTTTGTATTTGGGATATGTTGTCAGGGTGTCACCAGTTGTATGTGAATACTCATGACTCTGTATGATAACGAGGTCCATTGCTTTGCAGGAGAAGGTCAGTAAGTCAACAGCGAACCAAGCGAGTCCGTTTCTCAGCATGCGTGCAGAGACGCAGCTTGCTGAGCAGAGTATTATGGATGTAGACTCGGTCAGCCCCCTTCTCTCCGCACCTCCAGCAGCACCTAGCTCTCAGTCCACGGTATTATCTCTTCTTTACTGTTATATATACAATATCAAACACAACCATATGATAAACTAAGCAACATAATTTATCTTTGGAACTTTTTGTGTGATACAAATACGTATATACTAACAGTGAGCACACCATTTCTTTTATTACCAATCAGATGACCTGCAGGGGGTGTTCAAGAGGCTGATTCTAAGAACCCTGACACAGTTTTGAAGTCTAATATTTTTGACGACCTGGCGCAAGGCAAGGAGCATGTGCAGTTTGAATGAAATCGACCGAAAGTGTGGAAATGCATAAGTCTTTCACAGACTAACAAACACACAATGACAATGTTGAATTTATTTACTAGCACAGATTTCACCCAATAATTTCTATTCATAAATTATTTTGGTTGCCTTTACACAATTATTTAATCATATAGTCGTGTCTCGTATTATCTCTGTCGTACAAACCTCTGCAATGTGTTTTCCAAGCAACATATACACTGATGCATACATCTCTGTATAAATAGTAGAAATACTTACATGACATATGATGCAGGTGAGTGCAAAGCCTGCTGTTGCGCCTCAAATGAGGGCTCTTAAAGTGGACCACCCTGGAGAACTTAGCAGGAGTCTGTCTGTGACATCTCCTGGTCCTACAAGGTTGATTAGCATGCAGCTTCCTCCATCCATGTCCCAGGTAAGCATGAGTCATTCCCGTACCTGTCTTTTTTATACAATTATATGTGGAATATCTCGAGTCATTCCTAACACCTAGTATTCATCAGAGTAGTTGTCTTGTTCATGTGAATTCAAGCAGTATTAGTGTTGATATGCAGTTCTTCCTTGAGTTTGTCTTTCCTAGCCTGCTTAAAGAATAGAGAAAGCATAATATTATTATGCTTTATTAGTTATCTTGAGGTGTTGACCGATGTTCTAAAAAAAGAATCAAGGAGATTGACCCACTAGAAGCTGAGATATAGCCAGCCAAACCCAGGTCTACCTAATAAAGAATCAGAGGAAAACCCTTCGAAAATCCCGAATACTGTGACGTATAAAATCGACTTAATGGTCATGTGCCGGAGTTACGCACCCTTACCGCCGTTATGTATAATGATTGTTTCGGCTACGAGATGTGAAACGCTTCTCGCGATAGTAAATAATTTACATACTAGCTCTGGGTTCTCAGAAAAATCAACCAAACATTGTGTGGTAAAGGCATTTGCCCACAACCCCTCGCCATGATTTTTCAAAGCAGAAGAGCAGATTTTGACTATTGTGCTTCAAACTTTAACTCGATCTCCACGGATTTGCTCCGAAGATCATCTGTTCAACGAACGGCGCGTGTATAGTCTATATGCGATATCCGCGAGTTGCAGTTTGTTTACAATAAGAAATAGGAATGGGACTTTTTGTTCCTTCATCATTTTTCTACTGTGTATCTACTGCAGCATTCTTCTACTGTGTATCTACTGCAGCATTCAGTTGATTTTCATGATTATCGTCACTATTAACAGACCGGAAGTTCACTACAGCCATAATCTTAAAAAGGCCAACTTGACCGTGCTGCTCTTGCTATAAGAAAAGAAAACGATAACTTTTGCTTTGATTTTTCTATTGATCTATTATCTTATCTATGATTATTTTTTATGATTTATATAATATTCATAATGCATATTATACAAAATAATAATATAACTGCGTATAGAACAAATGATGTAACTAATATAATTTGTAGAAAATTCCAAATGATAACCGAGATTGATGATTGATTTAATTGATTCTATTTATTAGCTATAGTTAAAAAAATCTGAACAACGCTAAAGATGAGTCTGAATAGGGAAGCTAAGTAGGAGAACAACAAAACTGAGCTGAACTAGCAAGATAGCGAAATGTTGCGAAATAATAGATGCGTGTAATTATTTTATGCTAAAACTAATCTACACGTCAGAGGGACTGGTTCGGAATTCTAGGAGCGATGATTGTTAGGCCCAATTTGATTGTTCTATACTCCCAGGGATTAAACCAATTAAAACGCCGTGATTGTTATAGGAGAGCGCATTAGTTGGCTTAATTGACCAATGGCACACAAGTCGATTTCATACGTCATATATTGATGATTACCAAAACACTTTTGTTTTTTGGTAGACCTGTGTTTGGCTGGCTATATCTCAGCTTCTGGTTGGTCAATCTCCTTGATTCTTTTTTTAAAACATCAGTCAACACCTCAAGATGAATAATAAAGCATAATAATATTATGCTTTCTCTATTCTTTAAACATGATCAGGGGGTCAGTCAGCGAGGTCAATATCTGTGACTCTAGTGTCATAGGTGCCGTTAGTCAGCAACATTAATATCTGTGACTCTAGTGTCATAGGTGCCTTAGGTCAGCAACATTAATATCTGTGACTCTAGTGTCATAGGTGCCGTTAGTCAGCGAGGTCACTTCAAGCATCAAATCAATCGTAATCCAAACCAATATTATTTTAGAAATGATTTGTTGAAGGATTCTCCTTATCAGTCTATAGGCTCATTAGGTGTCCAGAAAGAAGCTGCCAGAGTAAAGATTGCTTCAAATTCTTGCAAAAGATGTAGATCTCTTTATCTTAGTAGTATGTGACAGGCCCACTATATAAAGGTCTGGTAGGCAGCCTCTCCACATGTAGCAGAGCTCTACAATATAGTTGGCTTTTCATAGCGCTTTTCATTTAATGACACATTACACAGTGGTAGACACATGGAAGTAACCCCGCTGCTCACTAATCATCTGTGATTTCTTTTGAGATATTTCGAAGAACAAGGTTTATTAATGGTTGCAAATCTTTCACCAGCTCTCAAAGCTGAAGGTAGGAAACTAAAATCTTAACCACCATTACTTACATTATGGTAATAGCTTGAGAAACAACACCGACGGTACAGCTATCAGCGTTAGACCATTAGCAAGCTCTGCAGTATCCAATGTTGTTTTTTGACACTTGTTAAACATCTTAACATGTTAACATCTTAACATGTTAAGATGATGGCTAACAGAAGACAAAAAGGGCTGTGACTGTTCCGGTGGATCTTTGTCTGACATGTTGGCTTCCCGCATAATTCCATGTTCACTTCAAAAGAGACACTCGTCATCACTTTAGCTGTTTGAGCAGCGGTTAGTGGTGCTAGTAATAATTCACATTCAATACTGTTCTTTTCATCTTATAAATGTGCTTTACAGAGTGGCAAGTTAAGCCAGTTCTTTGTTGTATCCACCAAGCGTAGCATCATCTTTGTTATACTTGAGCGGTTAGACACCATGCTGCCGCTTGTAGCTTAGAGCTGACACCTGACCATTCTAGTAATTTTTATAAAGAGACCCATTTTTCAAGATATCACCCACAAATTACTAAAATGTTAGTAAAAATTATTCATTTGTAAAATGACTCTGCTAAATTCTCGGCATCACAAGTTTAAATTGAAGTCATCCATTTGTTTTGTTTGTATGAATTCTTGACTGAGTTTTCAGTACTTCCCAGCAGCTGTGAGAGACAAAGCAAAATGTTAATAGGCTGATTCAAAGATGCTGTTTTAAAAATTTGTGGCTATAGCGAGAAAAGATGCAAGCTGGCAGCTGACAATCAATTTGTAGAGGAATAAGCAATACATAATTTAAAGCTTTCTGGTTGGAGGGAAGTACGCTGTTACAGCAGTTACCATATATACTTGTGTATAAGTCGAGTTTCTGGGAGACGATTTTAGGGTAAATATTTTATGGTTGACTTATATCTGAGTATTGTTTGTGGTCATGTTGCAGCCGAGTTGAATAACGTGTGAACATGCAAGGAAAACTCGGTTATTATACAAGCGTTATAATCATGGCTGTATGAAGTTTTAAAAAAACACTAAAATTATTGGTGACTCATATCAATGGTAAAGTTCCTACACAGAATTACCAGAATCTTTTCAAATGTCGGTGAAACGTTACAGTAGGTATACGTTACCTGTAAACAAGCTTATGACAGCTTGATCATAACTGCTGAACAGAAATGTGTAATCATATGGCTAGACTAGCTTGTACATAAATATAGTCTGAATAGAGCAGTTTGCAGCTACGTTTGGTGATAGTTGAGGAAAATCTGTGGCCTGTTTACCAAGCCATTATTAAAATATTCACTTGAACTAGCGTGTGCATCATTAACCCTTTCGGGGTTTGATTTTTTTTCTAAAAAAATACCCAAAATGCTAATTTATTTGCGAAAATATGCAATTTTCAATACCTATTTGCACTACTTTGGCTGCAGGTATTTCAATATTTTTTTTTAGTTTTACTGTCTATAAACATAGAAAATAAACATCATGCTGTGTTGGAGCTGCTAAGTATGCCTTGGTAGAGTATCTGAGTGCTGTAATAGAAGCAGAATACCCCATTTAAAAAAAAACGATTGTTGCAAAATTATAATCGTTTTTGTCTTGTATATACTTGTACTATATTTGATGACTTTGGCTGCAAGTATTTCAATGATATTTGTTAGTTTTACTAGCTATAAACATGCAAAAGAACCATCCAGCTGTGTTGAAGTAGCTGAATATACTTTGGTAGGTTATCTGAATGCTATCATTGTGTCAAATAATCACTAATTTGTAACTCATAATAAATTAATACTGCGGAATTATAATTTTTTTATCCAGTTTATTCAAATTTCAAACAACACTTACAAACGGTTATAATACAAACAATACAACATTGTTATAAACTATTATAATACAAAAAATACAAACATGTATATCATCGAATATCCTGTCTGAATATAAAGAAATATCAAAACGTCATAAAACGTCTTCTATTTGTTGCCATTATAATTTTGGTAATAATAAAAATAATTTCAACATAAAGACAAACGTGGTTCCAATGCAACTAGTTGTAAAAACATCGAGGTAAGTGAGGAAGTCCTACCTCAATAAAAAACATCAACTACGCAAATGATCTCTCGTCATTGTTTACAATTATAATAATAACACAAACTTTTGAAGATGATTCGCAGTAAATTACAGCGAGTATAACTCAAAGCTTTCTGTAGATCACTACAACAACGATCTCCATCATAAACGGCTTATATATGCCTTATGAATCAATAGAAACAAACGCGGTAGACGTTCTACAGGAATCGACACATGTGTCGCCCTGACAACGCATTAACTATACGCGCAGCGAATTATGTGTCTTTCAAACCTTAAAGGGGTTAAGGAACTAGAGCAAGCCATCATATAATTAGCAGTCTGCTTTTTTTTAAGTTAGTCTGAAAGAGAAGACAATTCTTATGAATATATGTTAAAACTAGTAAAATACATTTGCTCGTGATATATGTGTGACTTACTTATCATACAGTTTCCTAAATTTGCTAACATTCAGTGTTAATCACTGATTGTCATCGGGAATTTCCCTACTAGTGCATGGTGACAGGATAGCTCAGGTTGTCCTAGAAGTTTTTTTTTTACGGAGTTAAGAAGAAAGGAACCATTGCATCCCGTTAAATGTGTCAAATATTTTCTAAGCACCCATTATTTGGTAACTCACTTGAAGCCTTCACTCTTTCATACTACAGAAGAGGCCGGCATCAGTTGGTCAGATGAATCGAGCAGCATCTGTAGACAGTCTCCACCATACTAGTCCGAACTGGCCAACTAGTGAAACAGCACCAGCTCTATTCCACAGTTCGAGCCTTCCAAAGGGAGCCGTTGTTTACCAGCGTATACCTTCTACACAAGGTCAGTCTCACCTCATTCCTTTGTCCTTTATACGAGCCCTATTACAAGATAAGTAATATTATTTTAATCATTTGTAATCTGTAATCAGTAAGCGTGCAGGAATGAGGGAAGTTCATTTCAAAACCGCAAGAGAGGCAACTCATCACCATGTATAACTCATGCTAAATATTCGCTGGTGGGATCAGTTCATCTAGCCGGTTGTCTCAAACAAATTATATCTACTGATGCATCCGTTTGAAATTTATAGTCAGTCACACAAAATTTAGAGCATCATGCTAAACACTCATTCGCTACGGGAAGCCTTCATAACGGTACTTATAAAAGCCTTCATAACGGTTCACCTTGGTACTTATAAAAGCCTTCATAAAGGTTCGCCTTGGTACTTATAAAAGCCTTCATAACGGTTCACCTTGGTACTTATAAAAGCCTTCATAACGGTTCACCTTGGTACTTATAAAAGCCTTCATAACGGTTCACCTTGGTACTTATAAAAGCATTGATCACGGATCACAGAGTTTACGGATCTAACTACACTTTTGCCACAATAAATTTAGGATATTAGGTTATTGGCAATAAAGCGAACCAGTTAGTTTTCTTTTTACTCAGAAGTCACAGCATAATATAGCAGTTTCCAATTTTTTTATTGAGGATGGATGGAAAAAAAATTGTAAACAGGGACCTCTAAATGTATTTCTGCTGGTGATATTTTTCAACATTTAGCCTCAGATGTTTCTGATAATGATATTTTATTCGAGAGTGGGTTTTCGTGGGTATTGATATACATGTATATGAGACTGTGTTTTGGTCAAACAGCAAAAATGTTAGCGTTTTTCTTTTGCAGCCGTTTTCGCTAAGCTAAAAACAAAGACTGAGCATGATTTTTGTTTGTCAAATGCATTGATTCTAGTGCAGAATTTTTTGTTGATTGCAAAGTACTTTAGATTAAAGTTCTTTGACAGAAAATCTAGCTTTTATAGCAAAAATAGCGAGTCCACTTCACAAAAAATTTTGGCATGAATTAATTTCGTCAGAAAGAGCAAAAGTTCTGTAGTAAAAGAGTTAAAAATAAGGATTCAACTCCAATGTTGAGCTTTTGTCTAAATCAAATCAGTTCTAGCAAGCGCCTTTGTGTGATCTTTTATTTTCTTTATCCAAGTCTTTCTTTGTTTAATATTTTAGGAGTAGGGGCACAGGCTAATATGGTGCAAAAGGTTATGACTGGCTCATCTGGCTCTTCCGTTGGCAAGCAATTGTCTGCAAGTTCAAGTCTGGTGAATAGGATTGTGGGTAACACTTCCGGGACTCCTGTGCTGGCCAGGCTGGTCCCGACTCAGGGAGTTCAGAAAGGAGCAGCGGGAGGAGCACCGCAACCACATCTCACCCAGCTACATATTCCTGGTAGGATTCGTCTTTTCTTAGCTAAGCATTTTCTTGCTATACCTGATAGCAAGCTCAGCATTCATATTCTCGGTACCTTGTTATAGGTGGAGACAATGTGTCGGTCGCTTCTAGATCAGTGCAGATAGTGTCTGGCTCTGGGCAAACACCCCCTAGAACTAATGTACTGCAAGTGCAGAATGTAGGCGGTCTTAACAGAAGCTCTACGGGTGGGGTTACTATGACAGTAGGCGGAGCTAACAGAGCTGGAGTGACGATGAATGTAGGCGGAGTTACTCGAACGTTGGGAATTGGGAAAAACATCAGCTCTGCTGCATCGTCTGCTTCTCTCGTGAAGACTACCGGTAAGTTGGTATTTCTATGTAATGATCAGAGGTTGGCTATTTACTGGTCTCACGCCTTCACTCTGATAGATTACTTGAGTAATTCAATTCTCTGCTCTCATAAGTGACATCTGGTCCGAATTATGTGTCCATTTTTTTTCTAGATGATGTTTTAGAATCGGGGTTATCTAATAGCCAGACCGTCTATATAGCCAGATATATAGACTACAAGTGGTTTCTAATATCCAGTATTTATAAGCATTTATATGAAGATGTATTCGTTAGTTGGAGTTGTTTTCTCGTCGCTTTAAGCGTGCAGACAATCCCAAAAGCCTGGGTAACTCAAGTCTGTCGTGCCAAAGCCTCTCTTTAACCCTTTCTCTGCCCTTCGCGAGTTTATGCAAAATCTATGATCAACTGCCATAGACACATTTTTGCGAAATTTTCAGTGGCTGTGTAGTAACTGAATTTTATTGATTCGTGACAACATAACCATAACATAACATCTTTGGTACTTCTCTGGCATTGACGATGATGTCGAATATTTCTCTCTCATAAATTAGCCTATATTCGCGTTGAAAATTGTAATCTTTGATCAGAAATCAGAAAATCATACATTTTTTGTCGTCCGAACTTTTTAGCTGCATTATGGCTTCTGCAAGCACCTCACGTGCTATAAAAAGAACAGTTGTTGTTGATAACATTTTAGCCAATTCAGACTTGAGTGAATAATCAGATGATAAAAGTAACAACTCTAACGATGATGAAACTAATATTGTTGTAAGATTATGGAACATTGTAGAAGATTGTAATAGCTTTGTAGTGATCGTAGCTTCACAGTAGCTATAGCGATGCACAATATAATATACTGATATATAATATAATATACAATATATAGATACAATAAATATTTTGCATAGTTCTGTTTATTAGCATGTTGGCAATATAAAGTATGTAACAAAAATACTCTGAATAGTGTTTGAAATTGAAATAAAGTGTTTCACATGTCACGCAGCATAATGGCTGGCAGTGGGCCAAAAGCTAAATTTACACATGGCTGGAAGTGAAATGGTTTAACAGGCAGCTTTGCTCTTTCTGACTAGCTTTTTAAACGAAAGCGTTTAGACAATGTCATTTCCGTGTTAGTATTGCTGCAAGTTGAGTTGTCTGAATCATAAATTATCTATGATTCAGATAAAAACCTTCCCTTTTAAGACTTGATATTCGGATAAAGGAAGAAACTTTGAATTGTGAAGTGGCACCAGATCGTAAAATAACAAGAAGGAAGTTAAACAATTTCTTGGAATGAGTAAAATCTCAGCCCAAGCTTGACATTTTAGTTGTACTTTGGTATGAGCTATCACTGCAGTGGCAAAAGGTACAATAGTTCATCGTTCAACTTGTCTGAGATATGCCATGCATATTATCCGGTTGTCACTGAATGCGCCTGTCAGGCATTGTCACTGACCATCTCTCATGGTGGACGACAGTCTTAAAAACTGTCAGAGGGTGAAACATTGTAGAATCACATAAGTATTTGCTTCACAACTAGTAAGAATGTTTATATATTGTGTATGTGGTTACTATTATGTTTGTTATATGTACATTTACTTTATGTAGTGATCTCTGAATAGGGAGTAGGGAAGACAACCCCTTTACTACGTACTGAGTTTTAAACAAGGGATAGGGGATATAATTACCTTATAACATACAGGGAATTATTATTGCACATTATGCGCTATACATTATGCGCTGACCTTCAAGTAGGGAATAGGAAAGGTAACTCCTTCACTATGTACCGAGCTCTCAGTAGGAGATATGGAATGTGCTGATAAATTTCGTTGTTATCATAATAAAATGGTAATACTAGACGAAAATAATACACATGGCAGCTACTAAAAATGGTTGTTATGGTATTTTATTGAAAGCTTATAGAACTTTGCTCTTGTTTCACCATTTGACCGTATGAAGGTGGAAACACATAGTTTACATGAAAAAATGTTTTACTATAACTAATAAATACAATGTTTTTACCTGGCTTGTTACTAGTATTATTATGTTGTGATTACAGAGGTCTAATAACAACGCTATGAGTGTTAGTAAATAGAGAGCTGTCAGTGCTAAGATAAATGCTCTGTTATAGGTACCCCAGCACAGTCTGTCTCCCAACAAGTTCGAATTTCCAACCTGCAGCAACAACTCGCATCCGGCAAGACTCCTCAAGCTGTCACAGGAAATAAAGCCTCTCTTCTTACCAACCAATCAGGTTAAGCTAATATTATTCGAATGACCAATCAGAATGTTCAGAGTTCCTGGTTTTCTTAATCGCATGTCTTTAGCGTATTGGATTTGTCTCCACATCACTACTTAGCTTACTAATTCGATTGGAGGTAGAAGCTCATCATTATTCTTAACCTGTTTCCTCATCGAAGTTACATTTGCACAGGTACCAGTGTGTCTTGTCATAACTGATATTTTAAATATCTGTGATTATTAACAAATACTTATATTACTACTACATGTATATTATTACAGTAATACCTTGAGGTACGACCGTGTTCCGGGATTCGAGTTTGTGTATTAATTCACTCGTATTCCAAATCAATTTTTCGTATGCAAAATAAACAAATACAAATTAATGAGTTCCCACTCCATTCAGTAAGTAGCATGCTGTATGTGGTTCCTACTTTCGAGACAGGTGGTAGCGGCTAATGGTGGTATGAGACTTGATGGCAACGCGTTCCATTTTGTGACGCTACGTAAATAACACAAACTTTAAATTTGACTTAAATGAACTCAGCATACTATAAGTTTAATCTTACGTTACGCCAAGCTTGATTTTAATTTTGTTTTTATTTGCATTTTTACTTTTGTTTCGACTTGGCTCTTTTTTACTTCGCTTTCACATTAACTTTTAGCTGACCTTTTTGTATCCTTTTTGATCAGACGAGAATGACCAAGTGATGCTATTCTTTCAAGCAGTCTCGCATACTCGGCCACTTAGTAGCCGCATCGGGAACCGTCGTGTTTGCTTGTATCTCAAAGTTGTCTCATATCTAAGTTAAAAAATCTGCTATAAATTTTCCTCTTATCTCAAATTTATCGTATGATGGGGCACTTGTATGTCAAGGTATAGTTGTATAATGTTTTAATACTGATCAGGATGCGAGTTTTGTGTCAAACAAATTCCTTAGATGTATATTCATAAATAATTGATGGCTTTTGTGTGTACTTGTAATTCTTACAACTGTTCCGTTACCTTATCTACACTTCAGCCATTCATTAAGATCAAAATTTATTTCTGGTCATATTTAATCGTATTTATAACTTCTGTTGCCTAAACAAAACTTGAAGTTTATACTGTTAGCATCTCTGAAGGTGTAAAAACTGTTCATTTTACCTTTGAAAAGACTTATATGAACTATTATTAAGCTAGCAGTGACAATACTTGGTTGACATCCTGTCAATGTACCAGTGATGAAGTCGTAAGACAATTATGCATTTGTTGTAGCCTAGTTCTGAACATCAGAAGTAGCCTCCTAGTTAAATATGGTAACAATATCTGCATGAGCAATCAGCCAATCAGCACACGCTTCAGTTGCAACATCTTTTAAAAACCTGTCTGTTTGTGATCATCGTTCATTGGCCTTAGTCACTTGTCACATGATTAGAAAAGGGTGAAGTTGACTCACTAGGAAACCCTGAGAGTTGAGTCAAAAATTGGAAATATACTTCACTTATGAAGATCTTTTTTAAAACTATCATAGCAAGTTCTTCTAAGTTCATGATGACCACAACTTTAGAAGGTGCATTGTTTCATATAGCCAACTATTCTTACAGATGTTAAGGGAGGTCCGGTGCAGTTAGTAAAAGCTCTCATAACCTCTGCTGAGGGTAAGCCTGGATCTCAGGCTTACATTCTCACATCTAACTCGGGCCAGGTAAGTTACTGAGTGACTGGTCTGACCAGTGTTGGTCGAGTGTTTTAAGTTTGGTTCATACAATACCGCAGTATGTCGTGTTAATCACATAATACTTTGGTGATCATCTGTAATAACAAAGTTCACGCTATCACAAACCCATCCGCAATTCATCAGTGAATAATCCGTGGTTCAGCATTCTCATATACTGCGGTCGTGAAAATGATTAAATATTTGTTTCGCAGCAACTGTCGTGAAAGAAAATATAGATCGAGCAATTCGTGGCAGCCAATCTCTATCCCCGAAGTGGTACACATCGCTCAGGGTGTTGTCAATGCTTGGCGGACTGTCGGGAAATATTGACATTTGTAATTTTTCCCGACTTATCCGCATTACCTCGACGATCCCATCGGTTTACAGAGCACGTAGTCGATGGATAATCGCTGACATGCGGCGGGGAACCAGCCTTTAGCCAGTCACTAAAGAGATTGATTTATAGATTCTCCTTGATTGACTAAACCCTTTGGAACTGTGTGAGAGCATTTCATAGTGATCATAACAGTCATAATATGCTAGTTTAGCATTGTTACTAGCTAGTTCTTTCACTGTTGCCAGGTAACAATATTGTACTTGTTTCTAGTAACAACTTTCAGATAATTGTATAAGTCTAATTAGCACACAGAAGATTTGCTTCTAAAATAGCTCAACTAGACTCTAAAGCATTTGATGCTTGGGATTTTGTTCGTTGCAGCGGCCCTTTGTTACCACAAAACCTTCTACAGTGAGCAGCGGAAACAAATCGGGTATGATAGCCCGAGTTCTTCAACCAGATGGCAGTTTGACAGCTGTCAAGTCAGGCAGGGTCGCTATGCCAGGTATGCATGGCCCATGAATATCAGCTTGCATCACTCTATGCATCGTTGTTCGCTCTATTGTAATCGGTAAAGTCAAAGCTGTATAGCTTCACAGAGTCCCGCGACCAACGGAAGCGTATATGGGAGCGCGCTCATTTCTAAACAAACAGGCCACACCCACTATTTTTATATAAGTTATAATGGCGAGGTTAACAACATTAACTAACAAAAATTACTCCCATTGGCAGTCACTTTAAATTGACTGTTGTAATATACAGCATTTGAAAGAGGACAAAGTTCCCTACAAGCAACTACCATTAATTTTTTGTAAAAATGTTAAGTAAATGCAAAAAAGTGAGATGTTGAGAGCGAGGTATGAATATTCCATTAGAGATCAGTATGTCGATTGGGTTTGTTTGGAAACACGGATTTTTGTTTCCGGTTTTGGTCGCGGGACTCTGTGAAGCTATACGACTCTGGGTAAATAGGTATGTATGGCCCATGAATATTAGCTTGTGTCACTTTATACATTGTTGCTCACTCTATTGTTATCGGTAAAGTGAGAATTAGGGAGCATTTGTGATTTGTGCTCAAGTCATGCCTTAGTCCTGAAGTAAAACATGCAAGTTAGTCAAGTGCCCAGCGCCATGACTAGCTATGCTACTAGGTATATGGGTCCTCATTGCACCTACATTTTGTCTATTTCTTGATGTTCCATACTTTTTTTCAATGAAATAAAACAACAAACAAATGTGATGACACCTACTGTAAAACCTCTATTTGAGCCCCACTGCCAATTGAACGTCACTACATGAGAAGGGTCAAAAACAGAGCGCTGTGGCGATCAAATAGAGGTTTTATGGTATATTTCATAGCACTCACAGTAGATAACATCTGTAGTAAGTTATCGTAGTATATAAGAAGGCCAGGACTTGAGTCTCAAACCTTCCCTTCTGTTTTCTAGATACCAGTTGCATTTATACTCATTACTACAAACAAGTGTACTTACACGGGGGTATCTTATATCGGGGAGTTTGAAAGGAGGATATTATCACCAAAAATTTAACACTGCTTATATCATGGCTCCAAGGGTCAAGGTCAAGTCGGGAAGGCCTGTGAAAGTTTTATCCGGTGAATGTAGTCACAGTGTAGAAGTGGAGTACTTTAACCTCCATGTAAAGTTCTCATTCAGATTAATTTGGCCTATAGTTCGAACCGCATAATAAAATGAAGAGTATTGTTATCAGTAGAGTTGCCCCAATTTTGGTATCTGAATCGGTATCGGCCGATCTTTTCTTAAAAAATCCGGAACTTCAGATACTTTTTACAGATCAACTATTTAGCAGAAAACAGTATTTTAGCCTGCTACACTAATAATAAATCATCAGCTGCAAGTTCCTTAATCTTACCTAATGAATTATGGGCCTGTCACACAATCTATTTCATGTCCATAGCTTGATCAACATCAACACAGCTGAGGAACCTTTTTGCTTTAGTCAAGACGTAATCACAATGTGTGTTATTGCTGCAATTACAGCAATAGGAGTTATTGCAGCCAATCACGAACAAGATAACAAAGATGAGAAACAAGAATGCAGTGTAATATTTGTATTTACTAGCATTACAAAAGTAATTCAAGCAGTCGATGCATAAAGTTATCTATCACTCTCTTGATTCTGACGATACCATGTATCGTTTGTATCGTACAAAATACTGTAACAATCCTCCATCATCTGTGGCAAGTGAGTCCCACTTCAGTACGACTGGCTACATTGATAGTCTTTGAAGAAAGAGACTTCTTACTGAGAGAATTGAATCACTAACAGTAATTAAAAGAAACATTTACTTGCTCTAAACTTGTACAGGCGCAGCAGTTCGTTCAGCAGTAGAAGAGAGACTTCGTTATCACAGAGAGGGCTGTACCACTAACAGTAATTACCATTATTAATTACAAATTACAAGAAACATGGACTGTTTTGTTACTACATGCACGTTATGTCAGTATGTGAATGTTTTTCCATAAATACATTTAATTTTTTTTTGCATTATATTTGCATAATAAAATAGAAAATTATCTATGCAACACAAAAGATCTGAATTGGATTATTTTTCAATAAGAATCGGTATATCGAATCGGTATCTGAATCGGCTGGTGAATTTAGCATCGGGGCATCCCTAGTAGTCAGATGCACCAGGTAAGGTATGTTAAGTCGCTATAGGTTCATATCCTATTTCAGGGAAAGTGCTCATTCCATGTCTGGCCAAGATGTGTTGAACCTCTTGTCTTCCATGACATGAGGTCCAAGCATATGATGTATAGCATATGCTTGTTTCACAATAGTACTTTCTGAGGTTCTCCTTCCGCACATTAGTGTTACCAAGCTGCCTGTCAGCTATTTGTGAAGAGTGTTTGGTTTAACTGCATTTTCAGCCTCCTCGGCAGCATTTTATCAGCTTTTCTAGGAGTCCTTTTTTATAAACTTGTTATTTAGAAGTATTTATCATTGTAGCTGGTGGAAAGTCAATTCTTACAAATGTTGCTGGAGCTGGTTTAAAGAATCCATTGATTGTTCGGCAAGTTTCCTCTCAAAATCAACTTCAGACACTTCAAGGGCACTTACAGACAGTCTCTGGTCAGCGCGCTACGCTGCCAGGTCAACTGCATGTCATGCAAGGTCAACGACCAGCTGCTCATACGATGCACCAAGGTCAAGCTAGACTGGTGGAAGTGCACCCATCCCTAACCTTGGGGCATACAGTTATGAAATCTACAGGAGAGACGCCTAGAAAAATAGAGCAATCGGAGTTGTCTCCCTCAACAACTGTAAACATTGAAACTGACTAACTGTGGCGAGTGCTTAAGTGTATATAGGCTGTATATTTGTATTTAATTACTGTTGGACCCTTGACTGTAATCTCGTATCATTGGTAAATAAATGTCCACTTGTATTCCAATCCTGTGCCTCATAAGTTCCTACACATCAAATGTTAGGCCTTCATTTCTTGCATTTCTGTTTGCTAGCTCAGGTGGCCTTACCTGTTTATTTCTCATAACGCTGCCACCACTCAGATTGGCTCATAACGCTGCCATCACTTGGATTGGCTCATAACGCTGCCATCACTTGGATCGGCTCATAACGCTGCCACCACTTGAATAGGCAATTCAAATTGTAAAACTACCATTGGTTTTCGTTTCACTTCAAGATATCAATTTCTTAGACTAATGTCCTTAGATGTTGTCTCAGTGGGCTCAGGACTGTTTAAATCAGATTTTATTGTAAAATGTTGACTTTGTTATGTGAAAGTAATACTGTCAGATGATTATGTACAGTTATTTAGCCTTAGTGCAAGACTTTAGAGTGTATATTCCTTATAGTTAGGTGATGTTGAATAGTTTTGTTGGTCTTGGCTCCGATTTGCAGCCCCTGTGTATTTTATGTTTTTTGTGGATATTTCTCTATATCTATGTACTATCGTAATTACGGTTACCTATCTTTCTGGATCTACATGCTGTTCACGCTTGGAACATAAAGGCAGCAGGGGTCAACAGGGTCGAGAGTCAACAACCTAGACCTGATTTCCATAGTAATGAAGTTTCGTCACTATTTCTACTTTTTTGTCGACCATAAACCGGTAAATTCAGCTATGGTCAAGGCCAAGAAGTATCATGTGCATGTTGTCCATAATCTTATAGTCTAAAGGTCAAGGATGCTACTGCTTTTCTTCCTGGCATAACAAGTGCCATTCACAACTTCTTGCACCACCCTAGTGACAGTTTTTGTTATGATTATGAAGGTATGATATTGCTTGCTGTGTCTGTGTAATAACTGCTGACCAGGTATTAGTACTTTTTTCTGTAATGTTATTTATACTATCATATATATAATATATATTATACTATAATATAGTAGGTTATGGGCTATAACCTCTTTGCTGCGTACAAACAGTTTCTTTTGGCGGCTGATGAGGAGTTTATTGTCCACTTACGGTATGCAATTTAATAAGGAATAAAACATTTCAAATAACAAATGATAAAGGGCAAAGCCGTGAACAAATCTGCCTTTCATCTGGCAATCGTAAATTGGCAAAATCAGGCTGCACTGACCATTTCATTTTATATCAGGGGCATCTATTGCAATAGGCAAAATATGAAAATTAAAGTGGCTTTTTTCGTAGCCACCTGCTATGATAGATAATTCATGTTTATAAAAACAACAAAATAGGCTGTTAATAATCTTCTTCACCTTTACATGTAAATCATTCTTGTTACATCATTAATCATGTTAATACCCTGCTCAAAATGAAGACTATGTCTACTACGCCCGTATAAAGTATATATATATACAGGCTATATATCTGAACAAAAACAATTGGATAGATGCATTGGCTAATACATTCTGTATTGTCTTTTTCAGTGTTATATCAGCACTGCGCCAACACATCGTTTATAGATGTGCTATTACAGCACAGTATATATTATTGCAGTACTTTTATCTGTTATTACGGTACATGTATAGGTTTTCACAGCACATATATGTTATTACATTATTTATATATGTTATTACAATACATGTATGTGTTATTACAGTACATGTATGTGTTATTACGGTAGGTACATGTATATGCTATTACAGTACAGTATATATTATTGAAGTACTTGTATCTGTTATTACGGTACATGTATATGTTATTACATTAGCTGTATATGTTATTGCAATACATGTATATGTTATTACAATTCATGTATCTGTTATTTAGAATTCATTAAAAACGATCGTAAACTGCTTAAAAAAAGCTCCGAGAAGGCTTTTTCAAGAAGTTTAGGCAGCATTCAGCAATTTTGTCAGGAAATATAAATACTTTTTTTCATTGCTACCTGTGAGGCTTTAAATTAAAAATTGTTTATATGATTGTTGTTACAATATTAAGAAACAAGCCCAACAACTCTTTCTATAGCGAGTCTTTTTATATTTCTGTTCCCAGACCATGAACAAATACTTTTGTGAGCCTATAAGAGTGCGGTTAGCGAAGAGCCGATCTCTTCCTAGTGTTTCAATAAACTATCCTGGCGAATATTTTTGACTGAACTTCACTACAATTTTTTCCGTTTACTTATCCATGGCACCTGTAGGTCAGGTAAAGAGAGCAAATCTATCACATTACACGTTCAACTTGTATCTTTTACTCACTTACACATACACTTACCTTACTTACACGTACCTCATAAAGGAGACACCCTGATAGCTTATGTCAGGCAGGAGCAAATAACGAGTATGTACTCTTTCATATTCTGTAGAATTTGTTTTTCAATGTGTAGCCTCCAGAACAGCAAAACCTTGTCATTTGTTCAGTATAATATCAAGAGATGCAACTTTTTAACATTCCGTTTAAGTTTCAAGTGGTACAAGATATTCTGTTCGCTCATTACTTTTAGAGTGAACCACATGTTGTTGTATTTCAGTAACCTCTATGTTATTACAGTTCAAGCTACTATTATGTTTGGAACTTGGAGGTGTAGAATGTCTGATAATATCACTTGCAATATACATTGTACAAATCATACGTCTTCAGGCACACATAAACAGGAGGTGTAGAATGTCTGATAATATCACATGCAATATACATTGTACAAATCATACGTCTTCAGGCACACATAAACAGGTTATTATTTTATAGAATTTTAAAACCGGATTTGAAAATCAAGACCGTGCCAGAACTGCATAACAAAACAATGCTAAGGTTTGTACAAAGTTTAGAAAATCCTTTTCTACGCAAGTCGAGTGTTCTATTTGATAAATTATCCACGCATCGCGCCGGACCTATCAAAGTTTATAATGCTTCAATATATCTTGAAACTCTTTGGCTGCAGAAACAGTCTCTGTGTACATTTCATCGTGGCCTTGTTTATAACAGTAGGCGCACTTACCCTCACCTGTCGGCTGTATCCATCTCAATAGCCTATGTAAGGGTCGAATGGATGCTGATGCAACCAGATGGTATATTCTAGTTTAATGACATTTCAACTTTACCAGCTTCTCGAAGAGCCATTTTTATTAGTTTTAAAGGTCAGTGGACTGAACCTGTTGCTATGTGGAAGAATGGTTCATCAAGTACAACAGCATCCAATAACAAATGAATCAATCATTGCACTCACCCAAAGGCAGAGTCTTTATTAAAGGTTGACTTGCAACAAAATTCACATTACAGTTATTTGGTATTAAAAGATTCACAATGTCTTACTCTGTTGTGTTGTAGGTGCAAAATATTTGGAAATGTGATTACAAGCTCTTAAAAGCTCAAAAACGAACAGTTAATCGCAGCCATCACGAAAACGCCTGAGCTTTGAGCTTTTAAGAGCTTGTAATCACATTTCCACATATTTTGCACCTACAACAAAGCAGAGTAAGACATGGTGAACCTTTTGATACCAAATAACTGTAATGTAAATTTTGTTGCAAGTAAACCTTTAAATATTGTGTTTTCAAAAATAGGTACAAAGATACAAATAAACAGAATAAATAAATAAATTCCACGACAAATGTGTTCTATAAATAATATCATCTTTATTTGTAACTTGTGCAAAGTAGAGACATAATAAATATTTAATAATAATTTTCTCAATAATGTAAGACTAAATGCAAAACTGACTTGAAAAATTATATGCTACTCGAGTGAAGATGAAAATGAGAAATCGCCCTTTTACAGTTTTCTTGTGAGACCACTTGTTATCAATTGAAAGTTAATGTCAAGGTCAGAACAAAATACAGTTTTTAAGTAACATCGTACTATACTTTCAAAAAAAAGTTTTTGGTGTTCGACTACCAAAAAGTGATAATTGGAAAATACCATTTTCGAGCTTTTCCATTGCAAAATAACGAAATCTTTAGAAAGAAGTTTTACAATGGTTGTGTCATTGCTACTGACCAGAGTCAAATACCCACCAGACACCCAACTACTATACATTGTAACAGAACAAGGAAAAATCAAATATTGCTAAAAGGTGCTCGAAACAAAGCCCCATGGGTCGACATTTTTTCTCTACTTCGTCTGTAGTCGTTAAGCTGCTTATTGCTATTATAATTGCACTATACATAGGTTTCATTTCGTATTTTCTTAGATCCGATAGATATATGACTTTGGTCCAACTCGTGCAACGATGTCATCTGTCGATGCGATAGTGATGGTGACAGATTGTCATCTATTCCAGGACATGATGAATTGGAGTGTACACCGCTATCTCCACTTCCTGTTGAGTATTTCACACCATGATCATCATGGCTCTGAGTCTCAGATAACTGCTCTGCATCAATATAGTTTGGTTTGTAATACGATTTCCCTATACCATTCACGAGCTTTTCTGTGGGAAGCGTTGTGTCTATATTGTTACGCGGTGTACATGCCGGAGTGTTCCCATCATACAACTGATTGGTTGATTCGAATCTGACACGATGAGGTGTTGGCCATGTGCCAGTATTGACAGGTGTTTGCCAGTTGCCTGTGCAGCTGATGGTGGGTGAGTAGAGAGGGCTGGTGTAGAACCTAGATGATGACCTTGGATGCTCTGCATACCTTTTTTCTGTAGACAAGGGGATACCTGTATAAGTGCCAGTGCAAATTATTCATTAGAAACAACAAATACTTGCAGCCCATATCATCTTATATTACTAAGTGTAGAGTTGTCTCCTCTTTACACAGTCAAAAATTTATGAAAGCCAGTCGCGCAACACTTGTTGAGTCAAAAAAGGGACTTTGAAGCTTTCAATGAAAATTGAATTGACCGACCATATGGTTCCACTATGCAAACTCTTTTATGTAGGGCCTACATGAATGGCAAATTGTAATTTCTGCTGTAAAAAATTGAAAATTACCCAAAAACAACATGCAAAAGACAGGAATATAACAAACCATAACTTAGAGAGATTTGGCTTTCCATTTTGAAAGTTCTTTTCATCGATTTAATCATTCCATTTACTTACTAAATATGGAATCGTTGTGATTTTTTGAAGTTGTCGCCCCTTTAAGCATTCTGTCTAACTTCAGGGTTGAATCTGAAGAGTGGTTTTCTTTTTTGTCCATATAGACTTTGGTTCTGCTGCCAGTGTGGTAGAATCCTGAGACACCGTTGCTGATAATGTAGCCATTCTGTGTTCCGTCAACTCTTGGCTCTTGATATGCCACCGTATAATCGTTTGTTGGTTTCTGGGTGGTTAAAAGGTTTAAAGAATAACAAAAACTCAGTGCATCATGCACAAAAAGTCTTCGAATTTAGGCATAATGTAATACGCTCAGATTTGACGTAATTACTAAGCAATTTGAAATCCTTAGGTTTTTACAGCAATTTTTTAAAAGTCACACTCAAGTTGTTATGGTTATTAGTTTTACAACTTCGCGTCGATGTAGCTCTAGTAGCGTGCGACCATGAATTGTGGCTCTGTAATAGCAACACTATGAATATAATTATCCTCTTCAACAAATTTCATATCAGAAACAAAAATTACCAAAGCAGGTAATGGCTGCGTAGAACCAAAGATAATGATGAGGAGCGATTGATCCAATTTAACGCCTAGACCAGGCATAACAAAATACCTCAAATCTAGACAAAGACTTTATTACTCCGATGTCCGACGACTCATAAAAAGCAAAAACTGCAAAAGCTCTACCATGCCAATTGTTTAACTTGCCAAGAGAGAAAAACTCCAAGATGATGAGATACGCCTTATCCAAAAGCAGGTATACCATATAACAACTTTGAATTTTTAAATGAATTACTAACTAAACAATGTAAAATATAGTATTGGTATTAGGAGGTTGAAGAATTTCAGTGTGAAGCAAAATCGATATTAAAATGATCTGAGGGTCAACCTACCCAAATAATGACAGTTTACAACTGATTATAGACAGATTATAGAATCGTTAGATTAGTCTCAGATCTTCATGTTCAATATTACTCTATGAAAACTATTTACTTGAGAACTCTGTTATAGTAAAAATATTATTACATTATTTGATTAACCGGCTGTTAGCGGTTAATCAAAAATGAGAAACTTTGGTTTTTGAGTTGAAAAGAACATCTATTTGATCATTCTATCATAAAGCATTACTTGCAAAAAATTGAACTATTGTGGGACAGTAACAATACATGTGCAGAAAAAAAGAAAAATTAGCAAAAACAAAAAGTAGAAGTGGGAAGAATTTGTTTTTATGTAAAGTACAGGTTTTTTCAGTTGTCCACAAAAAATTATCCTCTCTACGAATCGAGGGAACTTATGCTAAGGTGCTTAGACTAAAATCTCGGCCACTGTTTATTTTTTAAATTTATTTGGTAAGCAGAAATCTTGTTAAGTTCCTCTACTGTATTTAACAATAAAAGTGGAGCCATATTTTTGAGTGACACCAATAATTTCTAGATATAACATGCAAGGAAATGGAGTCTCTAATACTGCTTTTTGCAATAAGGGTGATGAGAAAATAAACAAGTTATTTAATATTTCAGTGAATAGGACAGTTTCTAAACAACAGGAACAGTCAATCTTAACGCAATGAGAATTAATCATTTGTGGTATTTAAAAGAGCTAAAAAATGCATATAATTGGTGGTACAACTTTAAAGGTTGACTTGCAACAAAATTCACATTACATTTATTTGGTATCAAAGAAAAAGTTTGGTTACCTGAGCTACCTTGTCTTCATCAACCATGTCTGGTCGAATAATGTATTTGGTTTTCAGAGTTCCTGTATGCCTCTTGGCTCTTTTCACACCACACAGAATAAGCACAATGATTACTATCAGTAGCAGCGCAGCACCAGCACAGCTGCCAATAATAATTGATCTCTCCGTCACCTTAAATTTGCTGTCATCAGCTTCCTGTAACCATCAGAGAGTACCGTTCATAACATCTGCTTTTAATGCTAACGGCTTAGGCAAGTGTTTGTAACATCACAAGCTATGTTAAAAAAAAATCAAAATTGAATAATTTTTTTGCTGTTATGAGTTACAAATTTTGTGGATATTCAAATAATTCTTAGTATTATTCGACAGATTTGTAGCTTCTTCCACAAATGGTTTACAAATAGATTTAGGTCATGCTTGGCGTACACGCATCAGAAAAAGTTTTTCAAAGGTGACTACAAAATTGTAGTAAGCTTTGAAAAACTCAACATGTCGTACTACACGATGTGGCTTCATCTCTATCCTCTAAGAATGACCAAATTCTTGTCTGAGCTGACAACTCTCTGAGAGGTGACAACTTTCTGAGAGGTTACAACTCTCTAACAATTTCTCCTTTGCGTATACCTAGGGTGCTACTTCACAAGCATCATATGTAAATAGATGTTAACAATTTTAAACCAAATCATTAAATTCAAAGACAATACTTAACAGAGTGTTAAGCTGTTTGCAAAAAGTCTAGCCACAATTACTCCTGTCTCCCAATCGTTCCCCGTGTCTGTTCGAAACTCCATTAGAGGTTGAGAAAAATGATTACATCGAACAGGATTTGAACCCACAACGGTTGGCATCACTGCCCTACATACTACCACTTGCACCATTTGTTCACCTTCAAGCATGTTAAGAGTTATCGTGGATATACATGTACTAATTTCCTGTTCCTTATTGGCACTCTCATGACATTCAAGACTGCCAGTAAATATAAATGTACTAGCTGTACTAGCCAGCGTTGCCCGGGTAATAAAAAAAAGTCTTTGAACAGAAAATTTATTTGTATTTAACATATAACAACATTTGCCATTGCTAGCTGGATGCCTGGAGTTGCCCGGTTATTAAAAATCAGCCTCTAAACAATGAGGGGTAATGTAGTTGCCTGCCACTTGCTATTCCCCTGGCACATTGCCAATAGATAATTTGAGTAAGCTTACTAATAAAAGCTAACCACTTGCTACAACGATTGAGCACGCATAAAATTACGCTACCCTCGGTTACTCAAGTTGCGCCACCATGATGCGTCGTAACGCAAAGCGGTAGTGTATTTACTCCCAGATAGTGACATATATCGCCTATTGATACCATCAAGCTTGTGTGGCTGAATTGGTAAGGGATTAAACTGGCAAACGAAAGAATCCGAGATCAAACCCTTTGTGCTATGGATTCTTTTTTTCAATATTTTAATCAGCTATAGCTGAACAAACGCTGACACAAACTTTGAGAAATCTATATATAGATTCCAGCAAAACACATTCCCAAAACTTGCAGGTGAATATTTTCTGAAATCGGAAATCATCAGCCAGAAATCTCAATACGCGTCTGTATCACTACACAAACAGATGTTTAAAGTGATGCGTTTTTGTAAATAGCTTGAGCTCTTAAAACAGTCTGTGTCGTTATTGATGGTTTATCAAAGGAGCGATGAGTCACTCTGACTGTTACAACTGCAGTAACTCGTAAGATCTGGTCTTACAAAACATCAACTTGTCTCCCACAACTAAACCTTGCAAGCCTCCATCTGTGATGGTATTTATGGAGGCAATAATTTTAGTTGAGTTTCCAATTTAAATGTTAGTATTGCATAATTATAGTTTATAAGAAGACACCAATTGTTGCAAAAAAGCTAGTGAGAATGCTGTTCTTCAAAGTAGAAACACTAACGGAAGTATTGAAAGATGTTTAGTCAAGGGGTGAATTATAGCACTAGATGGCTAAAAGGCCCTTTTTATATATTGTAATGAATTGCTCCTTTTAAATTATAAAGTAGTTTCGTGCAAAAAGATCTTCTGTTGAAATTTCCCAAAAGTTTACAACTGCATCTATGTTAAAGCTGGCAAGATAATTGAACTGTGTAGTTGTGTTTTCATTGGCCAGTCTGAGCAAATTCAATTTTCCTGTTGATAAACTTCATTGTCAATAAACACTAAAAGGCAAAATAAAGACATAATTTTAGATTCTTATAAACTAGCCAGCTTATACTAAATCCTACCGTAATCTCTGGATGTTTGTCAGCGTCTGGAGTAACTGTGCTGTTGGAGGAAGAATTATCAGTTTGAGTTACAGAAGGAGACATATTTCTTGAGTGTGAGACAGTCGTGGGCACAGTTTCAGGAGTGCTCGTTGTTGTTGTACAGATAAATCTGTTTTCAGGTAGACTAGCAATAGGTTGGCCATAAAGGTCATCTGGGAAGTTGCAATATCCTGTCAGCTCTTGATCCCACCGGATGGATCTCTGCTTAAACAATGATAATACAGTTCTCATCACAGTTAGTACTACGGTAGCCCTGTTACACAAGTCACTTTGTATATGGCATCATCTACCTAACTCGCTAGTGATTTCTACAGTGTAATTCAAGTAGTTGTCTGCTTAATAATAAAATATGATACTCTGTTCACTTTCTATTATTCACCATTAGCCAAAATAGTATAATAGTAATGTAAACGGTATCACCATATTTTACAGTAATTGTCAATAAGCTTCAATTAACCTCAATAAACTCTGCCTAACCTTCAAATGTCACTACATATATACGCACGTATACACATATTTATATGCACGTATACACATATATACGCACGTATTCACATATTTATATGCACGTATACACATATATACGCACGTATTCACATATATACATGTACAAATATATGTATACTTACATATGCAATAAATATGCAATACATATGCAATACACATGCAATACATTGACAATACACATGTGATATATATATAATACACATGCAATACATATACAATACAAATGCAATACACATGCAATACCCATGCAATACACATGCAGTACACCTGAAATACATATACAACACAGATATATTTATGTACATAGACATAAACATAGACTTACACGCCCTCTATTACAATATATACATAGACATAAACATATACTTATATACCCTCTGTTACATGGTTAAAACTCACATCAAGCCAGAGCTTATAGCTAAGCAGTTGGCAATCGCAGTCAAATGGATTCTCGCCGATGTCAAAGGTCATGAGCTGACTCAAGTTTTGGAATATTTCTCCGTTCACTGTCTGTAGACTGTTCTTTCTTATTCGTAACTCTTTTATCATCTTATTGTTTTCTAGTGAAAGAAGAAATATACGGTTTCAGAGTTACAGCCTCTATGAATCAAACTAACTTGTGCTTAGGTGCTGAGGCTAAAATCTTAGGTACCTTTCATTTTAAAAGTTCATCTGTTAAATAAAATTCTGTTAAGCTCTTCTAGTGTGTTAAACAAAAAATATCTCTACACTTTTCAAGTTACACCATTAATTTATAAGTGTAAACCGTCGTGAAATAGAACTTTTAGAATTGCTTTTAGCAACGGTGCTGATGAAAAAACGAAAACATTATTCTAGTGAATGGCAGTTTCCAAACAACTGGATCAACATTTTAATGCTATGAGAATCAATCATTTGGTGGTAGCCAAGAAAGCTAAAAAATACATATAATCAAAGATTATTTATTATTGATATTAATAAACAATAATGGAGTTGTCCTTTCCTCATTTTGAAGTATATAACAGCGACTTACTTATGAGTTGGGGTTGGAGTTGTGTTATCTTGTTGTCATCAAGGTTTAGAATGTCCAAATCAGGAAGACTAGAGAGTAACCCATCAGGTAAGACTGTTATTCCAAGGAGTGTATTTTCAAGTCTACAATATATATATATATATATATATATATATATATATATATATATATATATATATATATATATATATATATATATATATATATATATATATATTACTTTGTTGGCAATAATTTCATTTTAAATAAAAAACTAGTTCAACCAGAAAAAACTCAAATTTGATAATTATTACAGTTGTTTTATCTCAACAGTATTGGAAAAAAGAATTTTGTGTAGTTTACATTTTTTCAAAAATAGGCTAACTATAAAGTTTGAATTATATTATAGAAGGGAACACCAACAAATTGATCGCTTGCTGTAGTTGATGGAAGGTTTTACGTGTTGTGAAAAAAATTTGCCGAATCATGGAATGGTATGTATTATATGCACTAAAGGAAGGTTTGCAACATTTTGGGACGATTTGTTACACTATGAAACAATTAGTGTTACTGTAAAAAGATTAGTTGTACTATGGAAGAGTTGCGGTGGTCTATACCTTGAAGCATATACAAAAAACTTGTAACGTCAGACTCACTGAAGATTTTTGAGACTCTGTAGGGGTTTGAAGAGGTCCTCATGAGCTGACTGAAAGCTGTTGAATGACAAGTCCAGGTGTTTGAGGTTGACGAGTCCTTCAAAAACATCCACTGTCAAGGCCTTCAGAGAGTTATATGACAGATCTGTGCAATTTTAAAATTAGATTAAATATATATTTAATATAAGGATTTGAAGGTTTGCCAAATTTGGATCTCATTTTTATGAATATCTGGATTTTAAAGTTTTCAGAGAGTTACACGAAATATATTATAAAATATACGAATTTAAAGCTTAAAGCAATAGTTTTGGTTTTTGCATAATCATTTACTTGCTTGTCTGGCATATTCAAACACATTTTAATATGCCAAACAAACACTATTCAGTAAAGCAAACTGTAATTGCTATATTTCTAGTCACGACTAGCATACTTTGATCAATATATTAATTGGTTTTCAGTAGACATACCCATGCTTTGCAGCTGAGTCAAATCCGCGAATACTCTTTGTGGTAGAGCCTTGAGGTTGTTATTAGCGAGGTTGAGAAACTGGACTGCGTACAAACCTTGGAATGCTTCTTCCTCTACCATCGTTATAGAACACGCCTCTATTCTTAGAAACTGCAACATAATTATGATTTTATAGTTGTCTTTGAGAGTTATCCCTACTTGCTTAAAGTAGCAGCAAGTCTGATACATTTTTAGAGCATGAGGCTATGAAGGTCTACCAAAATACAAAACAAATAAAAGTTGAATGGATAACATAGTAATTGTGTACTATTTATGTCTACTGTTTTTCCTATTTGCAGAATATATTTTTTATGAGGTATGACATGCCCAGTAAGAGACCTTTAAATTTTCTTATTAATGTTTACACGACAACCAATTTTATTTTGTCATTTTGGGCTTTTTCAGTCAGAATCTTAGCACGTCAATAATAAATTTGTAGCTGTATCTATCAATCTATAATGTATGTTTTTTCTTCTGAAGGTGTCAAATGTGTGACTAGAGTGAGGTCAAAGGTCGTGCTTTGAATTTTGGCATTAAAGTTTCTTTAGGAGTTGATCAGTTATTCATTAACATAGTGACTCATAATTTTCCTTGACACTAGCAGATATTAAATAATGTTGTGGTTCATTTCCTTGAGAAAGGGACTTCTATTTGATTGTCATGTTTGAAAATAAAATTAATGAATCAGCCAAATGATACTTTTATTTTTTTTAAATAGCAATCTGACAACTATTGTTTATCAAATGCTGCTGCAGCAAATTAATAGTAGTTTTAAACATATGCTGTACAGGTTATGAATTTGAACAATACAACTAGGAGTTGTCATCTCTTATGTCTCTACAACTGTTTTAAAAAGAGCAGACAACTCTATGTAATGAAGCACTGTCCTCATTATAAAGCAACATACAGTTATTTAGTTCAAAGGTTTAGTAGATTCAAAATTCTTTTAATATTGTTTTACATTTCAACAGCATATTACAGCGAGGTTTACAGAAGTCTCTGCATAATATCCAAAAAACACGAAAGGCAGTTTTCAATCAGTAGGAATTTAAATCAGTATTTTAAAAATATTTTGCTTGAGGCAGAAGTTTAAAGATACACAATACAGCACTATTCACAGCATTCATCATTGAGTGTTTGTTGCTTGTAACTTACCTGTAAACTGACAGCCTGGCGAAGAGAAGTTGCACTGATGCGTGATTGATTGGGGGAAGTCCTGAACATGTTCAGTTCAGTGACGACATTTGTCAGAACTGGCACTTGGAATGGTGGATTGTTGAGCCTGTCACAGGTTAGTTTATATCCTTTACTAAATCCATTGCCAGACTTTACTGCGCAGCTACACTCTGTGTCATCTACAAGCAGACCAAATAAATTTTCCTATAGATGCATCAAGTTATTTATGACTAGAGGTTGAAATTTGTCTAAATCAAATTATGTTGCATATGGTTATTTCGTAATGTCAGATCTGATCCTATGGTTGCAATAAGATAAATTGTGTTATATAGAGGTCTTACTCATAAGTAATCTAGGACTTAAAGCTATGACTTTTGTAAGCTAAATATTTACTATAATAAGAGTCAAGTCTGTTAATCCATCTGTCTGTCTGTCTGTCTGTCTGTCTGTCTGTCTGGAGCCACAGTTGGAGGTTTGAAAAAAGATTGCATCGCATGAGATATCAATTTGCAAGATATCAACATTCAGATTGGTAGATCTATACTCTGCCAACCAACCCTTAGTAGGACCATAGTTGTGTGGCTACTTAGTATCAGTGCTCTATCGGCACACATGACGATCTCTCACGACACACTGAACTGCTAGGATACTAGTTTTAACTGATTTGAGCTAGTGTGAAATTTAGACCAGCTCAAATTTCTCATCTTTGACAAAATCTTTAAAGATTTACTTGCAGCAAAATTTACATTACAGTTATTTGGTATCAAAAGATTCACCATGTTTTACTCTGCTGTGTTGTAGAAGTAAAATATGTGGAAATGTGATCTTACAAGCTCTAAAAAGCTAAAACCGAACAGTTCATCGCAGCCATCACGAAAACGCCGTAGTTTGGAATCTCTTCATTTTGATGACATTCTCAAACATTTTGGTTATTGTTTTGACACGTGATATTATGACGTGAAATGATAGGCCAAGAAAAGGCTCAATATAAAACACCTCGTAGCACTAGTTTATGACAAACACTTCGGGTTCTACCGAAAAGGCCGTATCAAATATAGATGCTCACTATTTTACAGTTTCGTTTCAGCTTGGTCTAATTATCTAGTCGTAATCTGATCATGTGACCCATACTTCCTGCCAAACAGCGCAAACAATTTCTGCAATATTTTTTGACTATCACAAGTAACCAACGGGCTCGTCATGTTTATCAGAGGATGATATGCACTCCTTCTAGCCAAGGTTAAAAAATTAAATGAATTTTTACGGTAGGTTTTTGAGATATCAGTGCTCAAAATGGCAGCATTACGATGATGATGGTGAAATAGACGTGCAAAGAAAATAGACAAAATATTTGTGAAAATATTTTAACAAATGACGTTGCATGAAAGTGTAAACAGAAGCCATCGTGTTCAATTACGTCCCATTCGAGCCGTGTTAGAAAGAAATTCAAATCTACAGCGTATTCTTGATGGCTGCGATTAGCTGTTTGTTGTTGAGCTTTTAAGAGCTGGTAATCACATTTCCACATATTTTGCACCTAAAAAACAGGAGAGTAAGACATGGTAAATCTTTTGATACCAAATAACTGTAATATGAATTTTGTTGCACGTCAACCTTTAAGCTGTTAAAGAACGTAGCATTACGGAGCAAACAGAGACTCAAATGATTTTTTGTGGCCACCTACTACTTGGTGAGTGTCTGTGGTTTTATAAACTGATTGACAATATTTGCCTTTCATTTTGTAGTTCAGATTTAAAGAAATAAACTCCAAATATTTGAGATTTTTAGCTACTTTTACGTTAGAATTAGCAGCTTTTTACACCCTCTTCCGTTGAAGCATTTTAAATTTGGCCACACAATAGTTCAGTTCAGACTGTTTAGTAAACAACTGTCATTACACTTAGACTAAGGCCAGGTAAAAAAGGAATTGTCACTCCTTTTGTTTACGTGATTTTTATAGCGATCAACAGGCCAGTTGAATTTTAGCTACATTTTGAAACGATTGGCAATGTTTGTGGTCGGCACAATCAGTGTTTGACCAGATGCTTATAGTGCTCAGAGCATTGAAGCACCTTCATGTTCACATAGTGTGAGCAAGTTGTCATTTAACTAATGACTAGCAACGTAGAGATATAAAGTTTTTTGAAAAAAATCATTTTTAAAAAACTGCTCAAGCTCACTGACAATAAATCATCGAAGTTTAATAACGGTTTTTAATAAAGTTTAATTACATTTAAGGAAATGTGTTTTTACAAACACATTTCTTTTTCTGGAAAATAAAAGAAAGGAGCTGGCATAAGACATAGCTAGGAAGCTTACAGATTACTGTTGCTTCATAGCACCAGTGTCTAAATTGGTTTCATGAAGCCAAACAGCTTATGGAATTATTATTTTTGTCGCGGTTTACAAATGCAATTAATATTTCTTCATCAAAAACGCTTTCACTCATTGAAAACTATAAATAAAAAAACTAAATTTAGTTCAACCTATAGTCATCACAAATTAAAAAATAGCCAAATTATAAAAACTACAAGTAATTCAGCTTGAAACTCTGTTTTTGTCGCTTATTACACACATACTTTAAAAATTATCACCGACTAATCATGCTGAATCCACTTTAGAGTTGCCTTCACTACCATCCCAAATTGCCTGAAAAATTGTCTGCGCCAAACGGGACTAAAATAATTACCGGGAAACCTCTAATTGAATGACACCTCTATTTGACCACCGCTATAGAGGAAGTTTTGAAAAATAGAGTGCATTGGCATTCAATTTGAGGTTTTACGATATGTGTTATAAAGATAAAACCAAACTTTATGGAAAGACAATTCTAACATGACAATGAATAGTGTGATAGCTTGTAGCTTTCTAAATGAAGAGAGCCACAGGATGTGGAAACCACAGCAAGTAATTTCAAATTATAAGACGCTTAATTCACATCCCATCTAAGCCAGCATCTTAAGTGAAAGAGCGACTGGCTGCTGCGCATGTGGAAGCGTGCCATGCGAATTATTTTTCAATTATCCGTAGCTAGACAGTAACTGATAGCCTTGAATCCATGGCTGATCTTGACGTATGAGTGGGTAATAGCTGCTCCTGTCAGCTGCAGACACTTTAATAGCATCTTCTTCAACAACCCTTCAACTTGTCCAACCTAAATCACGTTTTTGCTATTCGCCGCTAGGGTTAAAATGAGCCACCAGTTAAGGGAATAGATGAGTAACTCAAAAATAAATCTACTGACATTTTTGCAATTCACTTTGAATTACTGACTTAAATCTGTGTTGACAAAGTGTATCAATAAATTTCAAAATAGAGTGAAGGTTTGTCGTTTCACCATCAGCAGTCAGCTTTGGCATCAGTTTTCACATCAGTGTACATTGGGAGAGCAGCCGTAGTCTAGTGGTCTAGAATGCCAGACCCGCATGTAACAGTTTGAGGTTTGATTCCCAAAAAAGGCAACCGGCAGTGATAAAAATGACATCCAAACCTAAATTACTTTTTGCAACTAGGTGTGTCTCCAGACATCGAGGTTTCTTTGCCACTGGACTCAAGCATGTTCAGCCAAGATTGCAGAGCCAATGCTTGTGCAACAAAACTCTTAAAGAAACATGCACAACACTCTGCGATAATGTACATAAAACTCACACGTTGTGTTTTTTGGAGTCAAGCAAAACAGTTTTAGTTTTACTTTAAAGTAGTGAAACCTTTAGCGAGCCTTTGTCATTGATCATTGTCCATTACATATGTCAGCAAGTTTTCATATCAAAATAGTTCATTTGCTAGACGCTGCATCAGCTCAACCACAGGCTATCTAAATTGGCCTAATTTCAAATCAAAACAGCTGAGCTTGTTTATTTTATCCATGCTAATTTATTTTATGGATAAACTAATTAATTGGATGCTTGTAGAATTTTCAGTTGGGTCAAAGGCCACAGCAGCACAAACGCTGAATCATTTGTAATAGAGTGCAACTTCTTTCAATGTGTTTTCCTCGTTGTCTTGTGGAAGCTGCTGACAATATCCACCAAAGTGGGCAGCTGACAAGTTTGGACGGAAAAGAATATTCAAAGCTACTTTGGCAAGCACTCAACTTCAAATTTAAAAAATCTTCAGCCTTTTCAGAAATATCTTATCATGGCTTTTGAGCAGCAAGAAAGCTGACGCTGCCCAAATCACTCAAACTTGTTGTGCAAAGTGAAAGACCCAAATGTCTATCAAGTGCTGTACCACATATTGATGTTGAACTGCAGTTTGCTGTCTTTTGTTTGATAGACTCAACTGTTACACAGAAAAGAAATTTCTGAACAAGTAGGGTACTTAAAAATTATTTTCTAATCAAATCACTTTAGACAGCCTAACTAATATAGCGAGTCAAAGAATTTTTAGAGTGCATGCTCTCTAAAAATATGCTATTTCAAAGATTGAAGCAGCATTTGAACATTTCAAACGTTCATTCAGAGTAAAATGATATATTGGATGTATTTATCAGTCACGATTGACATGAGACCAGAGAAAGCTTTCGTTTATTTGAATTACAACGTGGAAAGGAAGAAAATCTGATTTAATCGGTTTACAAAGAAAGATGTTTTATTTTGATAGAGAAGGGTATTTAAAAGAAAAAGTAAGTCTCTCATCGTGCAGGTGCTGACCTTGTGTAGGTGCTGAAACGTTTCAATTGATTCTGCACTATAAATGATGTGTTAGTCTTTGTTCTAAATATTTTTCTTACTGTTGTCTCACTGTTTAGTCTTTCTGTGCCAAGTGCGTTATATCAGAAAATTTTTAAAAGCCACGAAAAGCAATCTCTAAGAGTGCAATAAACTTATCAATGTTCAACCTTATCAGAAACCAATTCAAAATCAACTTTAACCAAATCTTTTACTTGACCTAAACTCTAATAATTTTTCTAGAAAACATAATTTGCTATGAACTTTTATAAAAGCATCATCATAGAGTTCAACATTTCAAAATAATTGAAGAATTGATAAAAACTTTAAAAAAATGCAGAGAGAATTTGAAAAATGCTGAGTGAACTCACCGCTGGTACAAATGTTTGTTTCTCCCTTCAAAATGCCAGTCCAGAAAACAACCAAGAGCAAAAGTGTACTAAATCCTTTCAGCATTATCTCCTCCTACTTTGCTGACTGTTCATGTTCTATTTAGACCAGTTGCTGCTGCCTCTAGCTTGACTGCACGTCCTTCAAACAGATGAAGTAGCTCAGCTACAATAAGAATGCTTGTACTAGCTATAGCTTATCCCACAGGATATGGAGGTGGGCGGAGACTGTGATGCTGAAATTTGAAGCTAACAAAATATTGTTAATTGCAGTAACTGTGTCATGGTTTCTGATTGGTTGTCTGGTTGCTAAATAAAAACTTACCATTGGTTGATTATTGAGTCTTTCAAACAGGAATTCAAAACAGAGATAATTGAAGCTATTAGATATATGACATAAGGCTGCATGATTACAGAAAGTTGCAGCAGATAAGTTATGTCAAAAAAGTGTAAGGAAGTAGAATTGGCTGTACAAGGCTTTTCAGCACATTTTAAACTGTTTGTAAATGGGAACACAGCAAAAAATAACATAGACATAAATTATGTTTTAATATAAACTTTTATGAATTGGCTATTTATCAAACAAAGACTCAGAAACTGTGCTTCTGTTACATAAACAAATGTGTATTTTATAATTATATTCAACCTTTAAAACTATACAATTTCTTTATTTTTATTTATAAGAGCAAGTGACACTCTGCCAACTTGGCATAAGCTTTTTAAGCTTTCTAATAATATCGTATTTTAGAACAGTGCAAACCAATTAATTATATAACAGTGCAGTGCCTGAGAAAATAAGCAGTGTACGATCATCATTAGATTTCTATTCATTATGACATAATGTTCACATTTTCCTCCTGCTGCCTTGGAAAGTTACTTCAAGAGATGTTCATTTAGTTACCCTTCATGCCACCCTCCCCCCCCCCCCGCCCCATTTTCTCCTTTGCCCTTCCCCCTTCTCTCCTTTGCTCCTAGCTCCTACCTTTTGCCTTCTTCTCCCTCTCCTCCATAAAACATCCCACTAAACTGTATTAGTCCAAGACAGCAGCAAGAAAACTGATTACCAACAACACATACTAGAGACTCGACTATGACAGGGAGACTCATCTACTCGTTGTCTACCTTTTCCGCAAATCTCTGAACTTTCAGAATTGTCAAACAATGTTAATTATATTATATGTTTATGGTGCACAAGATATTAGCATTATATTATTGATATTATTGTTGTTATTATGAAAAGGAGTTTAAAACATGAGAACCAATATAGAGAAGTACACTCTTGTCAGTCATACCTGAGTGTAGCCTTAGAACTTATCTGACTGAGTATATACCTCCCCCTTACTTCTTCCCTTCCTTCTCTCTGATAGGCTATTAACAAAAACATTTATTTAAAATTTGATTTTGGTAATTTTAAGTATAAAGTCTGTCCTCAAGATAAGACCAATAATATGTAAGAGTTACTAACAGTCAAACTTTCTAATGCATCATTCTGTAAAGATTCAATTCTCAAAGGTATGACTAATTTCAAACCTTTTGTTTCAAGCGCACTCACTCCATTAGCGTCAAAGTTTGACATAGAAAAGATATAGCGGCATTAGACCCGTCGCCTCCGTCTCATATTCCTAACTCAACGCTCATCAGCGAATGTTTAGATCGCTTTCAAGCCAGTTGTAATTAGAAGAATTAATAGCTTTTATGTAAACAAAACAATATTTACTCTGCCCTCTTCATCATAAAGCCAGCTACGAGTTGGCGCGAGCCTGAATGCCTGTTGAAATTCTGTGACGGACAATAAGAAACATGGAGCAGCGTCAGACAATAAGAAACATGGAACAGCGTCGGAATCTACAAGTTCGCACCAATGCCCGCAGCTATGAGAAAAAGCTAGGAGGTGCAGCGTTACAGAACAAAATCATGAGCTGTTTTGTTTTTAGTTTTAAATTGTTATATCATGTCATTTAAAAATTCTTTCTCTGTGGTATAAGCATTATTGTATCCCAAATAAGTGCTGATACACTGTAAAATCTGCTGTACATTATGCACTGTATACTTTACACATTGAACTATATACTATGCACTATATACTATGCATTATAACTATGTATTATGCACTATGCATTAAACCTTATAACCATGTACATGTATTAAGCCTGGTTCCCATATAAGTCGCAAAGCACCGGTGACAGCACCGCAGGCTATTAGCTGTGAAATGGGAACCTACGTGCCAGGTACAGCTGAGAACCCCAGGTAGTTGCCGGCGGCAACACAATAGTTTAGCGCTGTTCAAACTTCGCAAAAGGCCGCAGGCAAAACCTTCCCGAAATGCACTGTACAGGTGAAGGTCACCATTATAAAAACAACACGCTGAGCGAACATTTTATTTGATTACACGATTATGTTTAACGATGCAACTTATATGCGAACAAATGCCGCCGAGCGCAGCGTCGCAAGTGTTTTTCTGCACAAGTTATCGCCAGAGTCTCGCAATCGATATGGGAACCAGGCTTTACGCATTATGCACTAAACGCTGTACACTACATATTATACACTATACACTACACATTATACATCATAACCATACTCTATGCACTACAACTATGCACTATAATCGAGCATTATGCACTAAGCACTATAACCAAGGGCTATGCATTATGCATTAAGAACTATAACTATGCAAAATGCATGATCCACTATGCACTAAACAATATATATATACACTTTATACTATGTATTATGCGCTATATACTTGGCAATATGCACTACACATGCATTATATGTTGCCTTTTCAGATTGTATGTTATAAAGTTATTTGCATTCACTCGCATCATAAAAGAAACATCAAAATTTCAAATACTAAAAGTATTTGCCAAATAAAATTCACTCTTTCAAATCTATTTAAATGATCACAATGAAAACTTTAATTGTAATCCATCGGACTAAACCTTCAATGTTAATATTATTCACTGAAAATGGCAGCAGTTCAATTTATAAACGATTGTCATTCCTCTGATCGGCTTCATTTTAATGGCAACATTAATTAGAGAGGCGGACGGTCTGAGATGGTCTAGCTGTATTTACAGTTACATCACATATGTTTGGTGTCTGTATTGTCAGTCAATAGACACGAGGGCACTAGAGTTTGGTTTTATATTTCAGAGATCTATCCATAAGTGGTCCCAAGTGGTAAGCAAACAGAACTTTAAGGTAACTTGTCCTCTAATACCACTTGAGCTGATCAAGGCAAGGAATTTAAAGCCACAGTTTAACCGAGCTCAGCAAATATTTTCAAAGGTTGCAAGTCTAAGCTCAATGAGTACAAACTGCTCTTTCGGCACGTAAGACGAGCAAATATTTGTCTGCAATCTGTTAGTTGATTGTACACAAAGAAACATATGTTGCTTAATATTTAGCACTTTCCTATGGAATTCCCAGGGTTTATGTCAAATGTGTAAATGTTGATCAAACGACCTCTTAGTTTGTGGTGAGTGGTGAGTCATACCTACAGCCTGGTATACCAGGTCATAGGCTGAGCTACATTATGTACTAGTATAATTGTATACGGTTTTCACTTGGATTTATAATGTTGCATTTGTGCACAAGTGCTCAATAGAAGAGATATAATTTGGATATATATTAAAAGGTTTTATCACATAAAAATTTAAAAGATTTTACCAGAAACTATGCATATCTGTGTATCAGTTAATACGTATTGTGTTTGCTGTTTGAGGTGATCTGACTGCCAGGATGTTTCAAGATTAAAATTGACAAAACTTGATCGCAGTTGAAACACTCAGAAAAAAGGCTTCTCCAAAAATGATGTCAATACTCGCACTTCCTGTTTGTCCTTCTCGTTATGACATCAGCTATTGCGCTTAAGTTGCAGTGTTGACATATATTATATTTCGTATTCGCTTGTGATTGTTGGAATAAAACAACAAATACAGTTTCTGATACATTGCTATAAATGTTTCAAATAGTTTGAAGATTGTTGATTAAAAATTGTCCTATTGCTTTTCTCTAAATGCTGTATAAACATATGAGTACCCGAGACTGATGAAACCGTATACTTATAACTTGTAAACAATATGTACGACTATTAACGTCACTGTTGGAAAGTTGGGAAACGTTATTTTACTCGGAGAGTTTTTAACCACGATCAAGTTTTGCCAGTTTTAATATTAAAGAAACTATATACTTGTATATAATACTTGTATATACACGGTATAAAATATATACTTGGTAGTCACTTAAAATAACAAACAAAACTTTAAATAATAAAAAAAATTTATACCGTGCTTTTTAATAAAATCTTTTAAAATTTTACACAAAGACAATTTGTACATTTTTAGCCTATGACACCCCTTCTATAGTAGGTACCATATTTATTGTCTCTCTGTAATGATTTTAAATCCTACCTATCAAATTGCTATTTGTCTATTTATTCAAACCTCTATTATAATCCTTGCTATAATAAGAGCCGTGTCTGTCTGTTCGTCTGTCTGTTCGAAGGTAAGCTTAGAGGTTAGACAAAATAATTGCTTTCAATGGGATTTCAACCCACAGATTTGTTACCATCCGCACCAATCAGCATGCATCTCGGAAGAATTGTAGTGATCTTGCGACAGCTGATAATATCTCGCAACACACGGGACGGTTGGGGTACTAGTGCTAGAAAAAAACTGAGGCTACACACAGCTTTTCTCTTAGCATTCCTTTTTACAGCAGACTGTGATGGAGAAGCTAATTTAGCGTTGAATACCACTTTTATTACCACAAAAGATCTTTTCTAGAAAATAAACTTCAACCCGTTGTGTGCAGGTCAAAAGTTCTAGGCCCCTAGAGCAACCATGGCCTAAAGCCCCAGACCTGAATATAACAAGTTGTGGTTCAATTCCCAAAAAGGCAACTTATAATGGCAGGAATGACATCAAACCTTAATGGTTCTTTGCAACTGGCCATGTCTCCAGTTTTCAATGTTCTCCTTACCGTTGGACTCAGACATGTCCAGACAATATCACAGAGCTACTGTATGTGTAACAACGTACAGCCTCCGCTGAACAGACAGCATACTTTATCTTTGAAGGATTGTTCACACACCATGGTAATTCATAGTCTAGTAACCAAAGTACTTACCTTGAATATTCACTAATATTGACTTTAGTCTATACAATATAAGCTGAAGTTGTATTGATGAACTGAACCATGAAAACTTTGATACACAACCAAGTTAAAACAGTGGAAGTGAGGGAAGTGTTTAGCAACTGTATAAAAAATATATATTTAAATATTACAACTTTTTAATATAGCCACTCTCAAGCATATCAGTGTAAGTAATTTGACATTAGCTGAGGTGATTTATCACATCCTTACTATCTGCTAATCCACTGTTAGGTCTTGTGTTTGTGTTATTGATAGCGATGCCAGGCTAGGCAACTGTTTCGGTATTCATTTTATTTAGGAAAAAAATATTTAGCAAAATTCAGTTAACTAGTTTTCAGACATACTTTGAATGCAAAAGGTTTTAAAAAAGTATAAAAATTAAAATAAACTGCATTTCAAGTCTGAGCAAAATTTTATTTTGAGTACATAATACTATAGTCAATTTTTTACCTTAAAACTTTGTTTTACAAAATGATTCAGTCAACTGCACAAAAAGTATAGTTTGTGATGAGTTTTAAGAGGAAACAACTCCGAGAATTGATTTAACTTTTTTCATTGTGGGAACACAACATGCTATTATGACTCTATTGAATGTCTTTTTCAATCTGCAGTAATACAGTTCAGCATCTAGGAAATATGACGTAACCCACATGTTTGGTATACTTTGGTAGTGTCAAGCACATTTAGGCTTTTTAAAAAGTTGCTAGGCACAATAAGAAAGCATTTGTAAGAATCTGCACCGATGAATATGAAACTATTTACTATAATGAAAGCTATGTCTGTCTGTTTGTCGGTCTGTTCAACGTCACATTTAAAGGTTAGAAAAAATATTCCTTTCAACAGGATTTGAACACCCAACTTTTGGCTTGTTAAACCAACACTATCACCGGCACCGATCGACTACCTTGCCACTTTGTGGGTAATTACGCGATTTTTTATTATACCTGGCAATTCATAGCGGTGAACCAGAGTAGCAGTTGTTGATGAACATAGTCCTTCTATCGTAACTTCAAATATACTTACTATCACTGTATCAAAGTAGCCATAAATATCTAAAGTCTGTATACAGCGATGGCCGAAGCACTCGGCTAATGCATCGACTCGAACCACTCCCGAAAGATCGACTTTAGCACGCAGTCAAAACAATAACAATACCTTTCGCAGGCCACTGACCTGGAGAATGGACATGTCTCCCAGACTAGTAGTAAGCAAAGAGAAAAGAGAAACAAGCGAATTATACCATTTTCATCATAATCCACAGCTGACTGATCCCAATTACTCACACTTCTATAGGCCTTGTGCTGACCAGGTCACTTGTAATTGCATTCTATTCTTTTCTATTCCCTTAACGGCAATTCAATCTTTTCGCTCTTGGAACAGACAATTATTGATTTAGATTGAAATCTTTGTGACAATTGACCTGGCTAATGGTTATTGCTGACACAGAGGATTTCTGTGTTTGTATGTCTAGCTTGTTGAGGCAGCCATGCAGCTGTCAGCTGACAAGGGAAGGTTCTCATTAGAAGGTTTATTTACTAAAACTGACAATTGAAGAAGTGATTTTCAGTTTTATAAATGCTTCAACATATTAGGGTGCCTGTTGGCAATCTTATTTGAGAAGAGACTTCTATAGCAGCGGGCAGCATTTCCTACACCAAATACATACATAGGAAGCTTGCATTGCTAGTTTTTGACTTGTTTCATACATGGTGTCAGAACATGACTATTCAGTTAAACATCGAAACCACCCATTTAAAGATTAACTGACAGCATTTCAATGTGATATCTATTTATACCAATATAATCATGATATTTTGTCTTTCAGCTATCATTTTGATGTTGGAATACCAAAAAACCAGTTTCGGGTTTTTGGGTCGAGGCATTTTTTAAGCGGTGATATAAAGTTATCTTTAGGCTAAACAGACATTTGATTTATGATACCGATGATTACGATTAGCCAATCCGTCAAGACACGACAACAACTTCTGTTGGCTGCTATTCTAGCACATTTTTTCCATCTAGCCATCATGATACACATTTTGGTTACCCAACATGGCAGATAGTTATAACGCAATGTCAAAGCACATTCTACTAATGCAGAAAATTTCTACGTCATATTTATGCCCCCTCGCTTTAACTTTATAGCAGTAGTCATAGAATATCAATCAGTTTGTGTGTAAGTCTTGTGATGTGGGCTAGCAAGTAATTCTTCCATCACACAAATTGGAAATATGAAAAGTTGCTAGTAAAATTTAGCTGTTCTCCAAAATCGTCTGTTTAAAACCTGTTACTGCATGCTCTGCTTTCATGAATATAGATTTTGAAGGGACAGTTGTCAAATAATATAGTACTGTAGTTCAAAAAATGAATGATTTTAATATAATTGCACAGCGTCACAGATTTTCTCAGTAAATATTTTGCAAAGATCGCAAATTTTTCCATCAATTTTCACAACTTGAAAAATATTGATCAAACCTGGTATCATCGAAATCACAGAAAAATACCATTTAAACCCCAATTTGTAACGCTATCCATCTGCTACTGTTTATGGCGAACTTACACTATTAAAACGATGCAAATGAAAATAGCATCCATGCAAAGCTGACACATCAAGCAGCAGTTTAATTTAATTTTCGTCTTTGTAGACCTACTCAGTCCAGAGATATAATAGTTTGAATGAAATCCTTGGTACGCTCAGATTCAGAAAAGAGTGCGACTATGACATCTATAGTCGCGCTTTGGCAAACAGACAGACAGAATAGAGACGAGTAGCGCTGCAACTTGAACGGAGTAGCCGATATCAATAACTAGAGAGGCAGGCAGCCATGCAATAACTAGAGAGGCAGGCAGTCGTACAATTAGTCATGCCATCTTGGCACATCTTTAATCTTTTATAGTTTTAACCATGACTAAATTTTGTCGATTTTAATCTTGAAACATCTCACAGTCAGATACCTTCAAATTGCAAAGGATAAAAAATACCGACGCTTTCTGATATAATCTATTAAAATTTTGTGTAAGTTTATCTTTAAGGCCCCCAAACTTCGTGCTGTCAGTTGACCTATTTGTATTGATAGGCAGCAGTCAGCAGATTCCTAACATAAAGCCTCTTACTAGCCTATACTCCCTCTCATATAGGCCTATATGAGGAGACCTGCACGGGTGAGCTAAAGCTAACCTTTCCACAGACCCAGAGTGCTGCCGGTACAGACTGGTTAACACCTAATACCAATTACTCGACAGACAGCGTAAGCTAATAAACACGCCTTGGTATGATTTTAAATAGATTGTCACTGGATCTAGGCGCACGAATGCACTACAACGCTAGCACCACCAAATCAGAGGCCACTGCTCACTCGTGTTAGGACAACTAAATGTCTGCGAAGGTAAATTGAGTGAATTAATGTTGGCATTCTGCCAACCCTGCAAGTACACTATTGAGCATGACAAATCATCAAAGAGCTGGACTTACTGAGACGGTCTACCTCTAGTCAATTGCACTTTGGCTAGCTACACTCCTGAACTCCACTTAATTAGTTTCTATTCTAGACAAGCATGCTTGCCACAATCACTTTCTCTTCATCTCTCTAATTTAGATCTGTGGATAAGTTACAGTTGTGAACAGATGGAGGCATTGACCGGCTCTCCTTCTTAGGCGTTCAGTTGCGTACCTTAATTCAAAGAGGGCAGTCTGATGGACTAGAGAGCCTGACCTGTAATCAACCGGTTTGAGTTCAACTCTCAAAAAGGTCATCTGGAGGTGACAGGATTGACTTCAAACCTTAAATTGCTCTGAGCAACTGGGTATGCCTCCAGTCGTCAAGGTTTTCTCACCCCTGAACTCAGACATGTCCAGCCAAGATCATAAAACCATCGTCTGTGCAACAATACTCTTAAAAAAACATGCACAGCCTCTGCTTTCAGTTAGCTAGGCAGACATGATGCAAGGTCTTCGAGGGATTGCTCAAACAAATATTAATTCTATCAACAGTTGTATGTGGATATTATTATTAGGGAAGGTTTTCTGTTACCTTATGCCAGTTCAATCAAATCCATAGTTGAAAATTCTAGTGTCCAGTTTTATGGTAATGATGTACATGAGTTCAACTATAAACTTTATAATCGCACTTTCCCTTCAATCTAAGATCTTAAAATTTATCCATAAAACAAGCTTCTCATTTAGACATTGTTATAAAAATCTATTTAGCAAGTTCCCTGACACCTATGTGCAGTAAAATAGTAAAAATTATATTATATCCGTTTATCTTTTCCTAACAACTGAAGTAGGCAAAAGGAACTTAGTGTAGCTCGTTTCGCCTTGTACCTTCTCATAACCGACGATGATAATGACGACGATGACGATGGTGATGGTGATGATGATAATGACGACGATGATGATGATGTGGATGATTCGTGAGTACATAACCAAATAAATACTGTAATAAGTTACTCTTTATGGCAGACGCTCTCATAAAAATGTCAAGGCTACCACTTGGAATGTCAATAAAAGTCAATACAAACTAGATTTGAAAACAAAATTTTTTCTACTAGAAACAAAGCTTTCACTATAGTCAGATTTTTTATTCTCAGGCAATTTACTACTGTTAAAAATTGTTCTATTTGAGCCTTCGGGAAGTTTTCATCTTCAAAAAAGACACGAGGTACTTTTCCTTGTCCTTCCCGTCTATTCCTGCTTCTGTCTACCCAACAGCTAATGATATGCCAAAGTAGAAATTTCCTTCCCTAAACTAATTAGCAAACGTAATTGAAGTATTGAAAACTGAGCATTAGGCTGACCTAATTTGACTAATTAGGTCACCAAGTGTTTATATTAGTTAGCTACTAACAACACTAATACACCTAGTTCAAGATGAGGAGTTAGGTGAGGAGAGACTCACCAGCTGTTGTTGCATTTTTGTATGCCGTAGCAAACAGAACTAGCACTTTGACCTATAGCTGTACAAAATAGTACATTATTCGTGCCCTGACCTATTTGTTATTACGGATGATCTAGTTGTCAATTGTGTTTCATCGGTGTCTACAAAGAGAGACTCTTGTTTCAGCTGTTTAAAACCAACATGGCTGCAATATGTTATTCATATCCTATGCTTGCACTGGTGTTTTTGTACCTTGGAATGTTTTTATACCACAGATAATAAGTGCACATTGTATTCCACCCTTAGATGTGTAGTATATACACACTGAAATGTTTGAAATAGACACCTGTCAAATAAACAGCTTTAATGCGTGATATCTTAGCTGAATTCGTGTTGTTTGCAGAAGGGTAACAGATTCCAAAGTTGATAGTTATTTTCTAGGAAACAGGAAATTGGGTCCACAGAGAATAGCTTTAGCAAAACTTTCCCTGAATTTTACATAGTTTAATCTGTAAAAATGTGGGAATTTGATGGAGGTTGTGCAAGCCATTGTAGGTTCTGTTGTACTTGGCATAAAATTTCGGCAGCATCCCTGAAACTAGTATGTTTATAGTCATTCCGAGCTACCTGAGGCGTAACATCCAATGATAGAAAAACAAACGGATGCGCGTGATCAAACTAAGGAGAAGGACATACTTCCATTTTAAAAGAAAAGAAATGGGTTAGAGATGTTAGCAAAATGACGAACGACATATGGATGATTATGGTCACAGATTGGACACCAAGATACGGAAAAAGAAAAAGAGAAAGGTCAAAGGTCAAACAAAATGTGAAGAGATGAAGTAAACCCACTCTGGAATAGAACGATCTGGAAAAGAGAGGCGATAGACAGCTTATATTGGAAGAACAATGCAAAAGCCTTTGTCCAACAGTGGAAAACGGATGTGGGTGAACATCTCAACAATGTTCATGGTTGTATTAGAAATTTTATGAAGTGAATGAAAAGGCAGCCCAGCTAGTAGAGGTTTGGAGAGAGCCATTCATCAGGTTCATACGCTGATTAGCTGTGAATTTACCAAGCAATTAGTTATTAATTGATTGATAAACAGCTTGAGGGATAGAAAGTGTTACATGGCTCTGCTAAGTGTCCTTCTGCAGCACTTCAACCTCTTTCTCATTTTAACACGCAAGCATACAGACTGAGAACTGCTTAACGGCAGTAGAGGGTGTTCCACATAGCACCCTAAGTTAACTGAATCTGTTCAAGAGCTCTGGTTATGAATATGATGATGGTTTTACAGCCACCTGCTGCTGCAAATATTTCTAAAAGATTCCAATGATGTATAGTTTGAGTACTGCTGCCGAGTAGCTTAATAGGCGATTAGAGGAAAGAAATCAGCCAGCAAAAGATATTGTTTAAGAAAAGTTACAATGCGGCAAACTTGGAGATGTTTTTCACAACTGACTGAACTAGGAATTTGGCAGATGACTTGGTAATAAAAGCAGCCATCACACTGCTTATAAGATCACAGCTTTGGCCTAGTGGTCGAGGGTGCCTGAGCTCCAAGCAACTGGCTGGGGTTCAATACCCAAAAAAGGCCACTGGTAGTGAACTGCCACTGGTAGGCCACAGGAAATCTCAAATTAATTTCCACAACTGGGCATTTTTCCAGTCGTCGAGGTACATTTGCCACTGGACTCAGACATGTCCAGCCAAGATCACAAAACTATTGTATACATAATAATGCTCTTACAAACAGACACAAATTCTGCTATCAGTGAGATAAGCAGATAGCATACTGTATCCTTGAGAGATCGCTTGCACATTAGCCAATGAGTGACCATTTTTTGGATGATGTTAACATCAACCGTAAAGTTATAGCATAATTTTTCTCCTCATTGTTAAATTGTTTACTAAAAAGTCAAATTTAAATAAATTTTTGCTGACAGTATTCAGTAAAAAGAGATGACTATAAATCCAAAATTTAAATATCTTAACACTGCCATGTCTGTCTGTTTGTCTGCCCGTCAGTCTGTTCGGAGCCTTGATTGCAGGTTGGAAAATAGATCGCATTGTACGGTATTTGAACGCGCAAAATACGGTTTGGCAGCCCTGCATTCTATTATCAGTGCTAACTGTTTACGTTCCACAATTTAAGAATACTTGTGCACATACATATTCTCTGTGCCTTATTGGCACACCTGACGATCTCTTACGGCAATATATATGTACACCCTAAAGTACATGGTACTCTAGGGTGTACATATATATATATATATATGTATATATATATATATATAACAGTATTATATATATAGTTATTATATATAATTATATATTATAGTATATATAGAATATATAACTATATATTATAGTATATATAATATATAATTATGTATTTTAGTATATATAATATATAATTATGTATTTTAGTATATATAATATATAATTATATATTATAGTATATATAATATATAACTATATATTATAGCTATATATATTATAGCTATATATATATAACTATATATTATAGTATATATAATTATATATTATAGTATATATAATATGTAACTATATATTATAGTATATATAATATATAATTATACATTATAGTATATATAATATATAATTATATATTATAGTATATATAATATATAATTATATATTATAGTATATATAATATATAATTTTATATTATAATATAGTATATAAATAATATATAATTATATATAATATATATTTTAATATATAATATATACATATTATATATATAATAGATATATATAACATAAAATGAGAAAGTTTGGATTCTGCCGTTACTACAATTGAAATTAGTTCAGAATATACAACATCAACTCTGAATCGTAGTCAGATAGTCTCAACTCAAGTTTAAATGAGTCACTAACCTGAAGTATGTTATTACTGAAGGCAGCAAATACGTGATGCCAATTATATCTATTACTTCAACTTCAGCTGATCAATGAAGGCTCAGGGAACTTAAAGGATGCGAAAGGTCAGATGTAAATAGAATCATTCTTATTCTAGGAATGATGAATCACATAGTTTTTCACATTTAATAAGTTTACAGATAAAAGATTTTATGGCATATTTTTAACAACGATTATAAAAAATAATGCAGTACTCAGCAAAACTTTACCATAGGGTTAAAAGGTCATCATTTCTAGCTGGAACCTAACAGTGTTTTTAGTAAAGAGCTTTTCCACAGTTTTATACAAAATGTCATTCTCACCAACACCTACACAGGTGGCATTTATTGTATATTGAGATGGCATGGTATTTATTAGCATGACTACAAACCCTCTTGTGATGGCAGCTTATTATGTCTGGTATTATAAGAAGTTATATCTTTATAATATTCTGAAATGTGATTTATAATATCATACTTCAAGTAGACTTATATTATTTCTCCGCAATAATATGAGTTTACTTAAAACCAACGCAGATAAAAACAACGCCATAAATATGGTCACAGGGATGTTTGAACCAGAACCACAACTCAGCTAGTCAACGTTGTCAAGAAAAGTCAGCTTTTGTAGGCAGCACTGAGAGTTAATATTCATCACTGTCATATCTTTAGGTACAGCAAGATCAGGTTAGTAGAAGCCTCCAGCATTGTATGAGATCATAATGTTTGACAGGTACCAACAGGTGATTGTAAGCCTTTATACAACACATTGAGCCAAATGACGAGACCTCAATTTGACACATTGTAGCATGTGATTGCATGCCTTTATTCAACACAGAATACCATTTGATTGATTGCCTAGTTGACAAATTAGGCCAAACAAACTCATGTATCCATTCTACACTACAAACCTTGTTTTTAATTCAAATATGACTTGATATAAATCGTGTCTTATTTTCCGCAACACCTCCTTAAACTTTTTATCTATCTTGTCATACGCAGCTCCTTGCTGGCTTCCATAATTATCAAAAATATTTATCGGAAATATAGAAAAGCTAGTCAGACTACAAAAACTTTGTCTTTGTGTGAAAATGTCTTGTATGGAGAATTATGACTAATGATAGGAGACAGTTGGGCTTGATGAACATTCAGCATTTCGGAGTACCTCCTGTCTGAAATACTCTAATAGACTACCCTGTATACCGGACCACCCACATCATAGCTCCGACCCACAAACAAAAACCACTGAATACACCCAAAAATAGTTTCTTGGTTTATACTGTATCTAGAACATTTTATATCATAATAATTTTTTTTTGATACTATTGATTTCCCCTATGATTATGTGTCTACACTAGCTGATTTCCTTTTATCACCATTAAAATACAGTTAGGATCAGAACAAACACTAAGTGCGTATGGTGACTCGGGAAGAAATTGCCAAAATGAAGACTTGACTGGCTTTGTATAAGGTTGACTTTGTACGTCGCTGAATTTGTACATCGCTGACTTTGTATATCGCTGACTTTGTATATCGCTGACTTTGTATATCGCTGACTTTATATATCGCTGAATTTGTACGTCGCTGAATTTGTACGTCGCTGACTTTATAAATTGCTGACTTTGTACATCGCTGACTTTGTACATCGCTGACTTTGTATATCGCTGACTTTGTATATCGCTGACTTTATATATCGCTGAATTTGTACGTCGCTGAATTTGTATATCGCTGACTTTGTACGTCGCTGACTTTATATATCGCTGACTTTGTACGTCCCTGACTTTGTACGTCGCTGGCTTTGTACGTCGCTGACTTTGTACGTCGCTGACTTTGTATATCGCTGACTTTGTACGTCGCTGACTTTATATATCGCTGACTTTGTATGTTGCTGACTTTGTATGTCGCTGCCTTTGTACGTCGATGATTGTTGCAACAGGTCGGCTTATCATACTCCCTTTTGCTTACAGTAAACCACAAGACTTTGTTAATCAGAGAACAATTACACCTGTTTTCCTCAAGTATAATTATGAATTAGCAAGTCTCATGAAACTCACCAAGTTCATTCACAAGTCTCATAAAACCTAATCATTGAAGCTGATCTAAAAGTACAAACATACCACGGATTTTTCTTCAAATCCCTTCAGTATTTGACTCACAAAGTATCCGTAAGCAATAAGTGATAGTTTTTATTATAATCCTGTACCTTCTTCACGCCTCTTCTTCCTTTCTCTTTACAATTTCTACTGACGGTTGTAGGCTCTGTTTTGCATTGATTTTCTAGAGCAGCTTTTGAATGTGTCCATTGTGAGTAGAACAACGCGCTTGTCACCAATTACAGTAATAGATCATATCTTAATACTCCTTTACATCGTGGTGGACTAGCTACATTCATTATACACTCCAACCCATGTGTTATTGCTAACATGTATCTATCAGTAACAAAGAGAAGCTTTTCATATATTAGTTCCATACGAGTCAGCTATGGAAATACAGAGATTTCATTATTTTATGCTCAACATAATCTCAAACAGTAGATGGTAATAATAATCTTTTTAATGCTAAGAAATTATCTATTGTCATTTAATAGTTGATATAATATATAACATAACATATACTACAATTTAATATTGTACAATATATTATGTTATGTAATAATATATTATGTATTACAATATAATACAACCAGACATGATGTAATAGTATATTATTATATGTTATATCATGATACAATTTAATCGAATATAACATAGTACATATAAATAGTAAAATTTAATGTAAAATGGTATATTAAAAAAGTGCTATATTGTTATATAACAAATTAGGGTAGTATAATATAGTACAAGGTGGTATAATATACCAATACATGATATACTGAAATATATTAATACATGCATGTAGTTTCAATTTGTTTACATTATAGTAAATTATATATTAATAAATAAATGTTATTTAAAAAGTATAAATATAATAAGTATGAAAATATAAAATATATATATTTTTATATAAATTAGTAGAGAATTAGATAGTGTACTTATCTTCCGTCAGCTACTGTCAGTTTCTTGCTTACGCAATCATCAGGTTGTAGATGCCAACCTTTAGAATTATTAGGTTGAAATCTACAACCTGATGACTGCGTAAGCAAGAAACTGACATTAGCTGACAGAATATAAGTACACTATCTAATTCTCTACTAATTTACACTGCTCCATCCTATGTTAGGCACTGTGGTTTTAGTTCTGATATGATAATTTCCAATTTATCTAGATATAAATATATAAATATTATGAATGTTTACTTAATTATACTTATATTTTAGGTAGTTTAGTTAGAATGGGCCCAGAAGTATTGGTGAGACAATGCTGACTTTGATCAGACGATTTTAACACATTTAAATTAGTTCACTAGTAACAGATATATCGATTCTAAAACTAACAAACTTGAGTTATAATAACTGCCTAAGATTTTATTCACGCTTCATTTCCCCTTTCCGTTTGCACCAAGAGCCCTCTCTAACTTGTCTCATTTCCTTATCTTCAGTTCTCAGATATCAGTTTCTTTTTTCCTTTGATTACAAGCACTCAGATCACCTCATCTTGTATAAATATCCCACACTTTCTAATTTGGTTTTCGATATTTTTAATTCCCTTAGGAACCCGAGGTAAACATTGTCTAATGTCTGCGCATGAAAACCATTTAATAAAACTTTTGCAGAATATAGTCAACCTTATGGCAGCCCATAGCGGACCTTGTGGCAGCACATAGTCTACCTTGTGGCAGAACATAGCTCACCCTGTAGCAACACGTGGACGGCGTTGTGGCAGCACATAGCTGACCCTACAGCAGCATTAGGTCAACTTTGTAGCAGCACATAACTGACCTTGTGACAGCGCATAGTCTACCTTGTGGCAGCATATAGCTGATCTTGAGGCAGTACATAGTCTACCTTGTGGCAGCATATGCTGACCTTGTAGCAGAACATAGTTGGCCTTGCATAAAAAAGCTCTTTTCTTCACATTTCAACAGCCCAAAAAACGAAATTTTAATCACTTCAATTTTGAGTCAATGTGGATGTTACATTGTTACCGATCAGCTTGCTGACCTTCCATTAAAAATGTTCTATAGCTAGTTGCCTAACAGCTTTGAGCTATAGCTAGTTGCCTAACAGCTTTGAGCTATAGCTAGTTGCCTAACAGCTTTGAGCTATAGCTAGTTGCCTAACAGCTTTGAGCTATAGCTAGTTGCCTAACAGCTTTGAGCAACGGGGCTTTTAATCCTTGCTGGTTTTTCTTTAGGGTTTTTAAGCCATTTTGCCTCTTAGTAGTCTACTGGCTGTCAGGAAGGCCAGTGATAAATTATTTTATTGTTCTGGTGAGCCTGAGTGCAAAAACCATCAGCTTCAATTACGAAGAAAACGAAGTTGATATTATTTTGTTTCTTTGTTCAAAAAACATTATTTAGATAAAAAAGTGTCATGTCAAACATATACAACATTCTAGTTATAGCAGTGACTGCCATCTCTTACTAAAGAGGTAATAAAAACAATGTCATCATTTGACAGAAGAGTCTGGCACTCGTCTACCAAATCTCTGAAGAGAAAATAAGTTTTCTGTCATCTGCTGTCACACAACATTCTCTTTATTATATAGTTGCAGGACTAACATCTCAGGGCTAAATCCATTTAAAATAAGCACCTTCCAACACTGGCTAACACTTGTCAACATATAGATCTAATTCCAGATCCTTAGGCTATCAGCGCAGTAAAATTAAGGCTATCATTGTCTGGCGCTGTCTGGCTTGAGCCAATGAATGCATTGATTTGCTGGTAGGTTGTTAAAGTTAAAAAGAAAAAAATGATTAAGGGGAGATCTCAAGTCCGTCATAAAAGTATATGAAAAGAATGGCTTGACAGAAACACTAGAGCACTTGAGACTGATAGTAATAATTATGCTGCCAAAGAGATGCCCTTTGGAAAATAATTACGTCTCCATAGAGATCTGTATTAATCACCAGGTTATGAAAACTTAGTGATAGGGATATGCTTCCCTTATATGTATTTCTACCTCCTGTCTGACATGTTAGTATCAAGTGTCTACTGTGCAGAATATGTGTTACCACAAATCATTGAGATTGTCTAACATCATTAGAATAAACTTAAATCAGATTTGACAAACCAAATTCACGTTCATTAGAAACAATCAACCAAATGTACTATCTTTAAAGGTGTGACCAATCACATTTACTCGCAATAAAAGTGTGACCAATCAGATTGACTCGCAATAAAAGTATGACCAATCAGATTGACTCTCAATAAAAGCATGATCAATCAGATTGACTCTCAACAAAAGTACGACCAATCAGATTGACTCTCCTCAAGTGTGTGACAAACCAAATAGACTGTAACAACTCTAGGTACTTTCAGAAGTTGCCACACCTAAGAGAATTGGCTGGAAGAAATATTCTTGCAATGATTATATAACATTATAGTACTGCAGACTTCTATTTATCCAATACACCACACTGTCCAACTTGCTACAGCATGAAATAAATTTGGCACATACTCGAAATACATGCCAATCTTTCATGGCTGCAAGTTAAACACTGCAGTTGTATGTAGAATTATGTGTAACGCCATACCAGAAAAAACTCTGTAAAACCTTACCGGAAGAAAAATGCTTAAACTCATATAACCAACAAAACTATTGCAATCAGTATAGATCGGTAGTAGACACTGCAGCCGGTATGGTATGAATTACACAGAAATAAACACAGTAAACATGAATAGCACTGTACACAGAAATAAACAAATACCTTGATTTGAAAGTTGAAATGGTAAATTTTGATGTTGAATATGTTGATTACAAGTAAATTTTCTGTACAAAAACTTTTTTATTACTCGTGCAACGCCAGGCATTCATCTCGTTACTACTATTGTCTGTGAATATATTGTTTAACAGCAAGCGCACAGTATCATCTCGTTCAAGCGTTTCCAAACCACCTGTGTGCTACTATTTTCTTGTTTAACCGTATAGTACCACACCAGCAGCATGTAGTTGATTATAAACTGTAAATGAGATAACTTACAGTGACATTAGCGGCTGGTGTTTGTGACATGCAGGAACAGGTTCCCAAATAAAAAGTTATAATATTTTTCAAGCAACAGGTTTAACGAACTAAGCAAGCATTGTAATGTTCTATTGAATACACTCTAGTTATCTTACTATAACTTTATAACTAAACAGTGCTAGCGGACTCGGCGGGCAGCATCTATATGTATATATAAATATCAAAGTTTGTTGTCTGTCGTCGTTCGGTCTGTCTATCTATAGCGACTAGTATCTAGCAATGAAGAATCCGTATCGCAGAAGATTTGATCTTGGAACTTTCCTTTTACCAGGCCATAAGCTAACCAAGTGAGCTACACAAATGCAGTAATGAGTTCATTGGATGATATGAATCATTATCTAGCTTCAGATATGCATAGCGTCTCAGCATTACGTTGCAGCACAACATCACAAAGCTTGCTGTCACGGCTTTTATTGGGAAGTTTAGCAATATGGATACTAGCTTGCTAAAGTTAGCTATTGGCAATATGCCAGGCTAATGGCAGGTGGCAGGCAACTACATAACCCCTCACTGTTTATAAGCTGTTTTTAATACTCTTGCAACGTCGGACATTCCGCTAGTTGGTTAATAAATTACTTGTTAAACACTATTTCAAATTTCAAATGTTTTCCTCAGGTAAAGTTTAGGAGCAAAGATAGCATCAACACCCAAAAAATTGTTAATTATTCATATTTGTTTGCTAAAGAAGGTTGAAAACCATCTTATATACGTTTACTCGTTTAGTTACTTTCTCAGTTTTTAGGCAGATAATGCATCACATGCATTCAGTAGTTATTATTATTATTAAGCACAGGTATTATTAACAGTAAGAAATATTGTGGTATTAAGTGGATATACAGAAACCAATGTTGTTCCCCGCTCACATAGCGCCATGACTTTTAACAAACCAAATCTACAATTACTATTGAATGCATGATCTTTAGGTTCCATCTATCGTTACCATTGAGGCTGTGTTTTATCTCTGCCTCATTTGACACGCTGCCTTTGATAAGAACTTGTATCAATATCTAATGACGTTACAAAGCATAAACAAAAGAAATCCATACGCTAACGTTTGCACCTTCATCAAAGAGATACAACAAAGAAACAAATTAATTGTTAACACAATGAGGAGTAAACATCTCCATGGCTTCTGCGAGGCTCTCACAGATATCAATAGGTTCAAATAATAGCCTAAGATAGTTTACACGCCACCAAAGTGCACAAGTTGCTGTGGTCCCCCAACTCCAAAATGGTACAGGTATGGCAGGTCTTGAGGCTAGAAAAAGTGATCAATCAGCCAGTTGATTCCATGATTGCCCAGTGAGCTGCTGCTGTAAACATTAAACGGTTGAATATAATAGTATTGTTTTTTCGTTATGTGCATGTTGAATACTTTAGGCATTGACTCCGTATGACACGTATCGATTAGGGCTGACAGATCGCTCGCCAATTTATTTGTAACCATTTTGACAGAATTCAAATTAGGACACAACACAATAAGTACTTATTTATGGTTGTGCATGGAATTCGCACAACCATAGATAAATTACGTTTATCTATAGTTAAAAAGCACAAGTTTAGAGTGAGAATGCTTCTAACGAGCTATGGCAAAGAACCTGCTCAAGTTGGCCAAATATAGTTATGTATGTAACCCAAATGTCAATTTCGAATGAGAATGATTCTAATGAGCTCTGACAAAGCACCTGCTTAGATCTGGCTAATATGTCATTTCTTTCACAACGTAGTCATTACATGCAGATAGTTTGAGTCCGATTATGATAAGATTGTCAACATAGACATTTTGACAGAGAGCATAGTTGTGACTGGATGCTGTTACTAAATACATAACAAGATGGATTTGTAATGTTTCTATTGTGAAACTACCATATGCAGCTTAAATAATTCACTGATTTGCAGGCTAAAATGCTCTGCCTAGGGTTCTTTACTAGTAGGTCAATTGGGTACGCTAGAAAGTGTTGGACTCCAAGTCAGTACAGTTCACAATTTAAGGAGAAATATGGTGGTTTTGCTGTTTAATTAAGTACTTAGTTGCAGCATATAGTCGACCCTGTGGCAGCACATAGTCGACCCTGTGGTAGCACATAGTCGACCCTATGGCAGCACTTAGTAGACCTTGTGGTAGCACATAGTCGGCCTTGTGGTAGCACATAGTCGGCCTTGTGGTAGCACATAGTCGACCTTGAGGCAGCATATAGTCAAATTTGTGGCAGCAGATAACTGGCTTCATCTTGCATAAAAAAGTTGGTAGTGGAGTCAGTTAGAGTCAGCTAACATTTAATGAGGGCATAAGTGGTGACGCATCAACAAAAGCCATTGCCTGTGATCTTCATATATATTTTAATTTTTGTAGGCTATGATATCCACTCTCGGATCTATAACAAAATGTTGGATCTATCCTAAATGTTTATTAGACTCAATTGCATGTAGTCCATACAGCAGCTAATCTGTTTATCACGTATCGCTGAAAGCAGCTCATGGAAGATAACTCCAAGTTCATGATTACGTGTAGAAGCAAAGAAGTGCACCTCGTGTCTCCCACAAGGCTTCATGGTTGTTTGGGAAGTTGTTAAAAGCAAACTTCCATTTTTTTTATTTGTATTACTCAAAAATTGTTAAAGCGTAGAATCTTGTTCGCAGCTTGGTAACAAATCCGACCTTTTTTCACCAAAGAGGTACTAATACCGAGGCTATCAACTAGTCAGGATATCATACGATGATAATGAATTAGCGATTTGTATCAAAGGTAGTAAATCAAAGACCTGATATTGTCCTTATCAGAAGTGGTTAGGAGTTAAAGCACATTAACTGGTTTTCAACATAAAGTGGACAAAAATTATTGTCTACTTTCTATTGAAAAAACAATGAGTAGTCTACAGACATAGTTAAACCCAAGTCAAATTGTGTGTTGTATTTTATAGTTATAGAAAAAATGAGGCGTACCTACAAAACTCTTTTTATTGAGCAGATGTAGTGGCGTCCTAATGAGACGCTTCCTATTTTACAGTTAGTATTAGCAGCAAGGTAGTGATGATGTACTTTCTTTATCAAGGATGTATTATTTGTATACTTAGCAGACACCTGCTCAGGCTTGTCATACCGCTTTGGAATTTTTATCTCTCAATCGTCAGATTTTAGCAAATGCTTTTTAGCATGATTTAGTACAATAACATTGTGATGCAGCTGGCTATATTATGGCACACTCAGCAGACACTTGCTTAGGCTTGTCGCCCACAGTTATGCCAGACATTGTTTCAATATTGTCTGGAGCTTAGTCTGTAGCTTATTTAGCTATATAATTGTGACTATAAAGCTGTGTATTGTGACATTGATCTCGTGTAATTCTGTTTAAATGGACGGCTAAAAATACCCCTCAAGGCTTAAATGCCAGCAGAAAACTGTAATTATAAGCTTTATAAGAAATAATTGAATACATTAGCGTCAGACGTGTGTCACAATTAATGCGAGGAGCGTACAATAGCATATTGTTTAATATCATGAAGAATTAAATACAAGGCAACCATAATATTGCTGGCTGAAGGAAAGCGGGCAGCACTAAGTTTTTATATTGTAGCATATCGTCATCGTCTCAATCGTCAGGTTATAGCAAGTGCTCAACATAACATTGTTATGCAGCTGGTTTCATTACAGCACACAGTCCACACACAGCGGACACTTGCTTAGACTTGTCATCCACAAACGGCAGCAATTATAAGCATTTCTCTAACTTTTAACTTATCTTTGTTTTAATCTGAGTACTTGACAGCAGTTGGGTTTTTAAATAAACAAGCAAACATATGCTTGTACAGCACAGCAGGGTACAGGTAAGCGCTTATCATCAAAAAAACATTTACTTTCACAAGTTTCACATTTTGAGCCATTACTCACAAACTTGTTAACCTAACTTTATACACTGTACCATCTGTCACAACACAAAACAGAGCATGTCCACTTTTCAATAAAACATAGAAATATACCTTTTGTGAATCGATAATATTATATACGACTGTCGGAAGTCGACAATGCATGCTTGAGTCGAACAGTATGGTAGAGAAAAGGTGACCCAGTTTTCAATATCTACCACATCCGGAACTATCAGATCAACCTGAAGCCTTTGCAACGCGTCCAGTCTGACAGAGCCAGGTAGCCATTTTACATGCCCAATGTGCAAAGGACATACTGTAGGTAGATCTTTAACGTGCCCACGTTGTCAGTGTTGTACACGGGGCCTCCAAGTTATGGTTTAGAGTCGAAAGACCCAGTAATTTAGGGTTGAAAACTTGCTGAGAACTTTTTTGTCGGATCAGCATTAATGACTTGAACCACCAACCCCATGGTTGACTTGTCAAAGGCACTACCGCTAGTCCACCCTGACACCGCGAGTCAAAGATTAATGAAATTCGGAAAAGCTTTGCACTGGCAGCATTTAGCCGCAAGCTGGATGTGCATCTATTGAAGATGGTTCAACCCTCAACAGTAGACAAGCTCTTTCTTTGCATATAAAGAATTGGTGTTAGCTCTGAATAGAAGAAGCTATTGTTTCCCGTATTTCAATTGATTACTTGTGTGTAAGTATCAGAACATGAATGAGCTTTCTAAATATTGCATGAAAGTCTGCAACTGTTTCAAGTTTTAGATTCTATTAGCTATAAGAGTCAGCATCTTTTCATACATCTGCTCATACATCATACAGAAATTCCTACTCTTTTTCAACTTTTACTAAACTCAGTTCCCAAACAACACAATGTCAAAGGTTTTGGTACAAATGTGGTAAAATGTTAAATGGTCTTTGTGATAAAAACATTTTAGGATTATCTGTTCGAAAGCATAGACTCAGCTCCTAAGTAACGATGAATAAAGAGGACGTTGCTTAAACTCATACCTTTGGCTCGTAGGAGGTCTTTGGGCTCTTCCAGTACATCCTGCACGCAGTAACGCATTCACTATATCACTAATACGTTCAAGTAAGAAAGCTTTATAATGCTATTAAAGCTTGCATAGAAATTATTCTTTGATAGGTACATTATTCCCTTTAGGAATTGTCTTCTCTCAATCTAGTTATTTTATTAAAAATATGTCAAGCTCTGTAACTGTGCCGTTTAGATTCAGAAAGTGACTTTTTATTAGCTCATCAAATAAAAGCTTGTAAAAAATGGCTATTTAAAATAGCTACTCATAAGTAATCTATTTACTGAATTTGTGCAAGTGGTGTAACGTGTCATGGAAGACAAGTCCTCATTAGTTCTAGTAGCTGCTACAAAGCTATGTAGTGGAGTTGTGATATGTAGGCTAACTATAAGTTCTGTTGTAAGCAAACTTGAGGTATTCTAGTTACCTGAGATGTTTAAATCAGTTCCAACTTATCTACTCTCTCTGCTATTTCATCAATGATCTCTGCAGTGCTAACAGATACATTACTACCAAACATGCTTCCCTCTACTAGTAACCAGACTCATATTAGGAACTAAAGCTTTTTGGTCAATAGCCTAAAAATCTTCAGCAATGTCTCTAGTCTCTGTCTTTCATCAAATTAGGTTTGTATTGCTATTGAGTATTTGAAAACTCATTATGCAGCAAAATGATTCTTACTATTGAAGTTTAGTTCAACTTTTAAAATTCACCGACCAAACCCCAATGCATCTCATGAATCCCGAGTGCCAAGCTAGAAGCTGGTGCACACTATAGCGCCATGTCAAAGTCAACCACACAATGCATCTGTGAACATCTGTGATAGCATAGTTTACATCTGTCTTTGCATCAGCGTATTGTCTGCATCATAGTGTTCTTATTATACAATCCGTCCGCTGAAACAGGGACATGCGAGTCATGCAGCAACTATCATGAAGGAAAATATAGGTCAAGCAATCCACATTAGCCAATCATCATCGCCGAAGCGTGTGCATTGCACAGACTGTCAAAGGATGCACTCTAAAATGTCAGCAAATTTTGACAGCTGCAATGTTTGCTGACATATTTACGCTGCCTCGATGATGGCATCGGTCTACAGAGCGCACAGTCGCCGAGAAGACAACTCCAGCATACTAGGATATAATATGAACCAGCCTTTAGCTGTGCTTAGCTATAGTTGTTTCCTTTTAATCACATTTGTAAGAGTTTCTTTTTGCCGTAGCTGATATAGTTGGCAGCCAGCCAAACCTTCCCCCTTCCAACCCGTTACTCCTTATTAAGATTCATAATGCAAACAGACTTTATATTTACGCTTCTTCTGCCGACTTCCAACACTTCCCTGAGTATGAATATTACTAAAGAAAGGTTATAAATATCCTCGAGCTATTGTCCCTGTAAACAGTCATATCTGGGAACAAGGAACAGGCGCTTCTGAAACAACAAACAAAGTTATTCATACGATGAAAGAAAGCTAATTCCTGAAGATCTCATTGTTATATGCATTCACTAATGTTTATTTGTTATGCATAAATAATGATACTAGCGGCTGATCATTTATCTCGGGCTAAATCAATAGAACTACTGGCAAATATGCTGAGTGAGGTGTGTCATTACACTTTCATCTTTGTTGTTGCAAAAGTTTCACCTCATTTCTATATTTTGATTCTTTTATGTGTAATTTTTCATACGAACAATCATATATGTACATGTAATCATGAAAAACGGTGTCATGACTGGGTTTTGAACCCATGACTCTTACTGCTGTAAATCTTTGCTATAATAAGAGTCGTGTCTACCTGTTCAAATCCAGATTAATAGTTAGAAAAAAAGGTTGCTTGCAACAAGACTTGAACTTACACCTGTCAACTTCACAAGCTGATACCATAACTTCTGTGCCAATCAACTACCTTTCATGGGCCAACAATTATACTTGCGCACACATTCATTCTCTGTGCTGTCTTGAGACACATGATGATCTTTCATGGAACACGAGACAGTCAGGGTACTAGTAATAATAATTTTTTATTACATGTATTGCCATTTTCTGATTGAGTTAAAAACCATGAGCTTCTTCTTAAGGCATCATCTCTTTGATCAAGCACCATACTTCATGTACTCTTGAGCAAGCTTGTGCTCCCATAATCATTATGTGGAATGTACTTAGGACGTACATATGTGTAGCACTTACGGCAACCTCTCAGAATAAATTTACTTCTAATTAACTTCTGGGATAATTATTAAAATAAAACTTTATTTTATTGTCTTATCCACACATATAATACAACATTTATATGGTTGACAGTATTGAAATAATTGCGCTCACTCACTGAATCATGTATAGATGTTGCCATTGTTAAAAGATTTCATAAAAAACTGGAAACGAACTTTTTGATCTCTTTTGAGTCTGTGTTATTTCAGGGCGATAAACAGAACATATGCCTGTTCTTTCTGAAATATTAAAAAAAATTATTTGATTCTACAGACAGTCAGGACTACTAATAATATGTTTAAATAAAAATAATATTTGCCAAAAATCAAATCGTTCAACCGTGGTAGGGGAAGCAAAGCTAGTCTATCCCCATGGAACATGTCAGGATAAACAGTTTTTGATGCACTACGTTAAGCCTGCTCTAGTCTTTCTTTACATGTAAATAACAAGGTTGTGTGTCAAGAAAATGCACCATACAGCAGTAGAGACCTGATATGACGTGTATAAAATGTTTTCAAACCTTCTTACCTGAATTCAAATGTTTTATTACCTACTCATCTTTATTGCGTACTTGTGTGAAGTTGAGCTATAATATATATAACAGAACCTAGATTAACATTCAATAACCACAATAAGAAGCTTTATTATTTCAAGTGACTTCCACTTTGTATCTAAACCTTGCTGATATATGATTAAAGCTGTTGAGCTTTGAGGTCAATGCCTGATTTGAGCAAAATCAAATTGATTATACTTCAATCATCTGCTATAAAAGCATTCCATAGAATATGTTCTTAGACATCAGTTTACTAGTCTATCAATTCATGGGCTACTCTGCTCAATTTCCCTACTTATATCTAGGTAAACATAAAATATATTGTACAGGTGAGTAGATATAAATCCTCTGATATTTGAAGTCTTTTGAAACGTTGCTGTTTTGCAAGTGAAATCAAAAAGAATACGGTGTAATCTAAGACGCTAGTAACAATTAAAAATAAGCAGTCGAAACATATAAAACTAACAAAATATATAATTAAATTAGTTTAGAACTTAATTAGTTTAAGGTAAAGTATGTAACCTTAATCCAGGTTACCAGGAGTCGACTCTAATACTTACGCATGGCTATCCAGGTTACCTTGGAGTCGACTCTAATACTTACGCATGGCTTAAGTATTTCCCAGACTTTTAGATATTGCACATTGATATCCTCTTATGTACGTTCAATGATTTCTGCTATCTCATCTTAGCACATCTGTAGAGCCAAATATATATATCAAAAATATATAACAGATTTATTTTATTTATTATTTATTTATTTTATATATTTTATTTATTTTATATATTTTATTTATTTTATTTATATTTATTTTTACCAAATATATATATCAAATATATATATATCCAGTTTATGTGTCATTATTAAGTGAAGTTGAAAAAAAGATTAATTTTTGATCAAAAACATTTCATAATGGCAAACGGTAATTTTTTTCCCAGAATGAAAAGAGTCTGCACTGCTCATTGGTCAAATGAGTAAAAGAAATGAATGAAATCATCACTGAATGAAAACTTTGTGTATTTCATGTATAACAACTTCGTGTAATACAAATTCACACCGTTGATAATTAATAGTAATACGCTGAAAATAAGTTTTCGCTGAAACAACATTTTCAAATGTTTAACCTGAAACCAGAGTTTCAGGTTAAACCTGAAACTGTTTAAGGTTTAACCCGAACAAACCTTAGACAGTTAAGGTTTGTTTCAGGTTAACAAACTGAAACAACATTTTCAAATGTTTCAAGAAATATTGACAGCTTTACATTTCTCTGGTTGTTCAATGAAAGTATCACAATTTGTTCCCAGTTTAGCATTCTCTCACTTATTGCTGAACTAAATAGTTTGTATATAACTATTATATATACAAACTATTTAGTAGTTTGATAGGCATACACTAGTTATGCCTATCAAAAACAGCTATTTTGTGTAATTTATCAGTAAAATGGCTCCCAACTGGAGCAACAGTTTTTTGCATCAATTGTAACTTGCTAACATTTAAGGTCATTATATTATTTAAAGTTGTTAATGTCTCCTTAAGTAGGGAAAAAAATAATCAAAAAGAAAAATCATGCTATTAACTGGGCAAATGTAGCAGCAAAGCTGCAATTAAAACTGAGTTACGATTGTTTGAATTGCATTCTCTGTAACATCAATACGGGTAGGCTCTTTTGTCTTACATGTGTATATTAATATTTAGATTACTTGTTAAAGAAATGCATGAAAGTTTATATTTTCTATTTTCTAAGTTTCTGCTACACACAATTTATTTTCAAGTGCTTAGAGTATTTTTGGATAATCACGACTCACTGGAAATTAAGTTACCAATATTTCGAAGTTGTTTCCTCACCCGATAATTTAATATTAGAAAAGACAACTCTTAGAATTGCACACACATTTATTACAATGGAGCGAGATTTGACCAACTAGGGTGGAGTCAAAGAAATAAGAGAATTTAACCAATCAGATTGAAGGTCAGTATTTAGAGGTCATATTAGCGATGAACGTTTTATGATGTTCAACATCGCACCCTTGCTAGAATTGGCTTTGCGTATGTTATGAGTAGCAAATAATGCAAATAAAGATGCGTTGATTTACTAAATATCTTATCGGATTAGTAGATGGCAGTCATGAAATACTCAGAGATACACTCGTAAGAGCTGTAGTAAAATACTGTCGTTATAAGGCCATGGACGGTCAGCAACAGTTCTTGAAGCCAGTAAGTATAAGTTGTTTATTTTTGTTTTATTCAACTCTTACTGTTTTAAGGACTTGTCATTAATTATTACCAATTAATGTGGTTGCTTAATAATCGTTGGCAGTATTATTTTATGTCAATTATACCACGACCAACTGAGTAGAAGGCTTTGCAGACAGATATTCCCTACATGACACATGGAACACTATAAAGAAATGTCGCTAATACCAGTGAAAATACATTGTAGGAAAATAAAAAATAGAGGTTTACTGCTGGGAACATATTTATATATCGCCAACAAAATATATTTCGTTGATCCTCGCTAGTGGTTTTATTATAGCTAGAAGTAATAGTGAACTTTTCTTTTAAACCTTTTTCAAAACTTATTATCTAACATCCTCAAAAAGCTGTTTAATAATTGGAAAATATTTATTCCATATATGAATAAATATTTTCCAAGAATATTTAAGTGTGAAGAACGTCTACAACAGACAAATATTTCAGACTATATTTGTGGTAGAGGATTATAATAGTTTTTAGCATATTTCTTAGAAGCCTCGGAACAAGATAGCCTTGGACCATGGAGAATTGCATTGTATGAAACTTTTAAGATGCAAATTAAAGCAATAAAATGTAACTAACATTAAATAATTTTCAATAGGTTGCTGCAGAGCTAGGGTTGAAGAGTGTCATTAAAATGTGTAATTGGAGCCTGATAAATGTACTCAAAAATAACCATATTGGTAAATTAGTTATAAGATTTAATAAAATTCAAGAAAACTATGATTAGCTATAAAAGTACAGAATAGTGGAATTAGTGGAATAGAATTAGCTCATAGCCTACAGCGAGCCTCATAGATTAGAAACCGTAGCAATGGCAATGTTGATAGTAATAATAAATAATAATACCTAATATCAACTTATTAACAGTTTTATTACAGTTGAACATAGTTGTGTAAAATGTGGAAATCATCATATCTAACCATGTGTTGTTATTGGCTCTTTACAATTATATATTTATTTTAATCATTGATGTATAACACATATATTCTCACTTGAATTATTGGGCTAGAAATATAGATTTAGAACACAAGTTAGGCCTACACTCTTATTTATAAAAACTATAAAACATCTATGGGGAACTAAAACAATTAACTAAACTAAAATTAGCTATCTTTTATGGTTTTATCATCTTCTTCTTGAAACATTTAATAATCGTGAATAACGCGCCAATGAGTTATGGACTGCTCTTACAAGAGCCATTAGCCAGATCGGGCATGCTCTGGGGGAATAAAAGTTTTCTGAATAGCTTCTTGATCGAGCTGCTGTTTGCATCTCTCCCAGTATATGGTGGAGTTCTGTTAATGACTGACTCTCATACAACTAACTTTGTTGAACTCACTATGATCCGCAATATGTTGCTGATATGATGTGAAATTAAAAAATTAAGCAAATTAGGGCAGCCATTCTCTTAGAACTAAAAAACGTTATGTTTCTATTTTAGAATGTTTAAGACAACGCTCAACATATATTTTGCTGTAAAATTAGGTACAAAATGTTAAAAAAAACTTTAATCAATTTGGGAAGCCATTCATGATCGTGCAATGCTTAACAAGCCTTGAGAATATCAACACTTCCTAACAATCTGACACCGAACAACAATTAGTTAAAACAGTTTTATTATTAGTTGGACGAACAACTCCTTACACTCATACTCATATTACTCCTTTTGTCTCAGTGCCCTATCAGATGTGACTAATATTTGTGGCTCGCATCACATCTGTGTTTGGTACCTCCTCAGTTTCAACTCAAAACTTTTTTTTTATTTTCTTTTGCTTATTGGTTATGATACAATGATCAGATGCTATGATGTAGTGTTTTAGTAGTTGGACATAGTTATCTCTATCTCAAAATAACTAAGCAGCTAAACTTGAGGAAAGTGTATATGACTAATATGCCCTGAACCCACAGGTTTGTTTTGTTATTTTGGTCTCTGTTGGTATTAGATATGCAATATTTTGTAATTATGCAATGATTTGTAACTTTTTTATTAAACGACTTTTTCAATAATGTCTTGCGTTGACGTATATTCGACTAATAGATATCTGCAGAGTCATCTACTCTTTCTCTAATTTCAGTAAAATAAATGTAGAAACTAGTTTCCATTGCGTAGAGGGTAATTGACAATTATTGATGATATATTGACTCACTTACCAAATGGATACATAAAATTGCTCAAACATCGTTCACTGTATGTACATTTTGACCGCTCGTTTTATTTTGTTGGTGTGCATGTTTCAGACAAACTTACTTGACACATTGATTGCGATCTGTGATCTATTAATATTAGCTGCATTCTTATCGCTATACATGTATTTGTAAAGTAGCAAATCTTCAAATTTCAGTAAACATTATAGTCCAAAGGTTCTTTCAAATTTAATTTTAAGTATATTTAATTTTAAAAACAAAATTCAAGTAAAAAATTTAGTAATCTCAAGCTTTAATAAAAAAGGTTCTTTTGAAGAGTTATGAAATTATTGATACGTGCAGATGTGAGATAGCTCGTTGCATGGAGTGAATGTAAATAAAGTGGGAACACAACTCCAAGACCAAAAAATCTAGAGCATAGCAGTGGTGTAGGCAGTAACTCTCATTTCATTTTGATCATATTTTTCCTCCACGGCTGCTGGAAGGTTCAGATCTTTGAGATTTGATGACTTTTCTTCCTTAGACTTAGATATTGTTTAAAAGTTTGAAAGAAGTGTGGTGCATGACTGGGTAAGATTTGTAGTACTTAAACTGTAACAACGAGGGTGGAGTATTTTGAATCGCGAGTCTTGAGAAACTTCAGGCTGGACAGAGTTGTTAACAAGATAAGCCGTCACTTACGTAGGATTACGCTCCATTAAATGGAGCGTTCACTAAACCATTACCATGATTTCTTTCAAGCAAGACTTTATGATCTGCCGGCTCGGCTCAAACGAACTAGTTTATGATATTAGCTGAGAAAGTTCTCGTGTCCAGCGAGCTATGACAATAAAGCGATCGGTAGATTTTAAAGCTTTACTGCTGAAGCTTTCTAATGATTGGAAAGCTTTGCGACTAATGGATCATTATGGCTGCTTAGCAGTACTACAAAGCGCTCAGAAAGCTGCCATATAACAGTGTATTTATGAACAAATTCGCTGCTTAGCCGGTCTGCCAACTTTGACTGAATGGGGTTTTGTTCAGCTCTGCAGGTTTGGACACGATTAGTGTTGATGTATTTGGACACATTAGTATGGAGAGTAGATTTGCTCAGCGTGAGAACAAAAAATTCCTGTCTCACTTGTTAGGTCCGTCGGCTTATTTGAGTTGTATGTCCCTGTTAGGAAGAAAAATAGCTGGTCCTTCTGTTTTTCGAATGAAAATGAAGTTTTCTCGACACCCGTGATGATGTTTTCGTTCCCAAAGATGCGTTTATGGTGCATTCCCAATGACGCAAAGATGCGTTTATGGTCGTCATTAAGTTTATGAAAACTGAAAAGACACACGCTAAAGGCATGCTGACTCACCATGCCTATTGTTTATGGTGATAATAGCTCTGTCGTCATCTTGTAATACACTTCCTTGTATTTAAATTGAGCAGAGATCTGCTAGCTAGCCTATTATGAGATTTCACTGTGTCAACAAGAAGTATGAGATGCTTAGCTAAGACTGAGGGAGATAACTCTGATGTCCGCCTATTGAAACCTCCGGCTTAAGTAAATAGCTCCTAGCTTTAACAAACTTGATGTGGGAAAAATGGCAAAAGTTTCTCCTCAAAATTTACATAAATGAAGCATTGTGTAACTTGAGTGTTACGTGCAGAAAATCTTAAAGGTTGACTTGCAACAAAATTCACATTACAGTTATTTGATATCATAAGATTCACCATGTTTTACTCTGTTGTGTTGTAGGTGCAAAATATAGGGGAATGTGATTACAAGATCTTAAAAGCTAAAAAACGAACAGTTAATCGCAGCCACACGAGACCGCCGTAGTTTGGATTCGCTTTCCAAAACGGCTCAAACGGGACGTAGCTGTTACAGGATGGTTTCTGTTTACACTTTCATGCAACCTCATTCGTCGAAATATTTCACAAATGTACTTCACGCATTCAATAAAACCATGTCTATTGTTCTTACGCGTCTGTTTTATCGTCATTGTAATGCTGTCACTTCTAGCACTGATATCTTATAACTTACCATAAAAAATCGTTAAACTTTTTAACCTTAGCGCGAAGGAGTACATATCATTGTCTGATAATCATGACGAGCCTGTTGGTTACCTGTGATAGTCGAAAAGTGCTGCAAAAATTATTTGCGAAGTATTGGGTCACGTGATCAAATTACGACTTGACGATTGAATAATGCCGAAACAAAACTGTAAAGTAGCGAGCATCTATATTTAATACGGGGACTTCGATAAAACCCGAAGTGTTTGTCATAAACTAGTGCTACAATATGTTTTATAGTGAGCTTTTTATTGGCCTTTCAATACACGTGAGAACATCACGTGACAAGACGATAACCAAACTTTTAATGAATACGTAAGATAAATAAACAGATTCCAATCTACGGCGGCTTTTCGTTTTTGAGCTTTTAAGGGCTTGTAATCACATTTCCACGTATTTGGCACCTGCAACAAAGCAGAGTAAGACATGGTGAATCTTTTGATACCAAATAACTGTAATGTGAATTTTATTGCAAGTCAACCTTTAAGTTGATTCCTATCAGCTGATGGTCGGCAACATCTCGCGCAAAGTGCCTTTATCTGATCATAGCTTTTTATTGTGTTATTATGGGTGAACCTTATGTTTTCTATAGAGTAGATGTGTACTAGCTGCTAGCATATGCCATACCATAAACTAGAATTATTGATATACAGCGTTTGAATGCTTTCGGCTGGGTTCGGAATTGCTTCCGCCCCGAATCGTGGAAACTGTAAAATCTAAATGCATTTGACGCTATTTCGCTTCTCTAAATTCGTGCGAAGGCGTACGATGTGCGAGTACTCTTTGACATCATAAAAACGGTCAATGCTGATGGATCCGAATCGCTAATGAATGTATAATGCTCCTAATATTATAACAATGTATTTAAAAAAACTATATATATATATTAGAAAATAGAAACATTGGAATAACACCAAACAAGTAAACAAAAACAACCTTATTTTTCATTCCTAAATACAGAGCATTCTAAAAACACTGTCAGCAGTATAATACAAAAGCTTGTAATATATAAACACTGATCTCTAGAGTAGTTGAAAAAACGAGACATCTCAGTTGGATTATAATTACATGAACTCAAAGTAAATTCTCTACAGAGAATAACATAAAACTAACTGATGCAACTTCGTGTAGAGAATATTTTAACCTTCCTCTCTTCACTACACAGATGTAAATATTATTGTACAGATGTGAATATTATTGTACAGATGTGAATATTATTGTACAGATGTGAATATTATTGTACAGATGTGGATATCATTGTACAGATGTGAATATCATTGTACAGATGTGAATATTATTGTACAGATGTGAATATTTTTTGTACAGATGTGAATATTATTGTACAGGTGTGAATATTATTGTACAGGTGTAAATATTATTGTACAGATGTGAATATTATTGTACAGATGCGAATATTATTGTACAGATGTGAATATTATTGTACAGATGCGAATATTATTGTACAGTTAAGCTTGTTTACTATCAAACAACATACTGAAAGTATCAAAACATGGTATAAAGGCAATAAGATAGAAAGCTACAGGAAGTTTACCAGCCTTTTCTGTAGAAACTTAATGGGCTCTTCCATACAACAATAAAACAGGGGTATAAACTTGATTTAAAGTACGTTAACATGAAAAGTCATTAAGTAATAATAAAACATATATAACAGGATTTGAATGGTTGTTTGATTTCAGCTCATGTACAAGCCAGTGGCAGGCATATATAGGAGGTATACTTGTCGAAGTACTAACATAAATTATAACCTTGGGCTTATCAATAGTTCACCTTTATGAGTATCATTTTATTCAAGTCGATTGTTAGGCTAGGGTGGAGCTGGAAGTGCTATGGCCTGACATGTTCATTACTCTAACTTAACCAAATAGCTACTGTATAACATTGAGGAGATTAAACTAGGGGTAATGACAGGGTGGGTCTACCTGGCAGTTTAATTCTTCATAATCATAGCAGTTTGATTAATGGGCACTGTGGCCTAATACGTTACTACGGTAACCTAAAGGCTTCAGTTTTTCAAGGCTCAAATGATTCAAAACATTTGTTGTGATAAGCAAAGAAGGACAACTCCGATTAGAATGGTTAACTCGGATGAGATGAGGAGATCTGTCACTTCGCTCTCAGTCAATGCCCAACCAAACCCTTCCATCTCTCTCTGGACTGGTCCATTGTGTGGAAGTGATCATTCCTTGAGTTGTATCACAGGGCTCTGTACATCTTTCTAACGGTTGGCGCGTTTGTGTTGTACAGTTTTCCAAAGGTTTGCTCGTGGACTCTTATAAGACTTGGAGAATTGCAGTACAATTGCCTCTCAAATTATAGTGATGATCGAATAGATGATAGTAACAGAAGTGCATGTGAACAGCTGGTTGGATCAACTAGTATTTGCAGCGTAATTTCGTTGGCTAATATCTGATTTGTGATTGGAGGGCATCTTACGAAATGAAGTCGGCCATAATAAACACCCACCTACACATAATAGCTTATAGATTATAGCTCGGTCTATTGCACTAGATCCTCTATTATTACTAGAAGAAAGTGCACTCTACTGACAATCTACTTCTGCTATTAATTTTTGTGATATGAAACGGAGTATGCCAAGAGAACAAACTTTCTGGTCTCTTGGCTACAGCCCGAAAGGGAAGGCCAAGAGTCGCTTGCCCGTATGAGCCAGACAAAAAAAGGTTTGTGCTCCATTCGTTTTGCTAACTTCAAATTAGAAACCAGTGTTGTTAATGCCTGCATTGAAAGGTCTGTCTTGTGGTAGCTGGTGAAAATAATATAATTACAGTAATACCTTGGCATACGAACCTACTGAGTTCGCATGTCAGTTCACTCTTATCTCAAATCAATTTTTTCTACATAAAATAACTAACTACAATTTAATTACTTCTCACTTTAAAAAACACCTAAAACAGGGTATTACAATAAAAAACATGTTTTTAATTGGTTTAATACACTATCTATGCTCACAAAGTAACAAATACCTATATCTCCATCGTTTTTTTTTTGATGTCATCACCCTGTTTGCACATGCACTCGTCCATGAAAAAACCGTCAATTTTGTAGAAAACGATCGTCATTCTCTTGATTAATAGTGTTTTTTGGTGTTGTTTTGACACTAAAATAAAAAATTTGCAAACAAAAGCATTGTTTGCAATAATTAATTGCAGAAGCTTCGTGTTTTTAACGATAAAATGTGTCCATAAAGATGGCGGACAACGATAGAATGACGTCACGAAAAATGAAGGATTGATTATGATCTTTTATAAAATGAACATTATGTACAATACTGTGCGGAGGTCTTACCTTTGATACAGATAGTAGTGGCTAACGGAGATGGGAGAGAGACTTGATGGTAACACTTTCGGTACGCTACACACATTTATGACACAACGTAACATAAATTTTTTTTCATGTTTAAATCTTACACTAAGCTTAATTCTAATTTTGATTTCTTTTCATTTTCTTTTAAAAATTTTTCCTGCTTTTTGTCTTGCTTTCAGACACACTTTTACTTTTAGCCGGTCGTTGTAAGTCTCTTTTGATGCAACGCGAAAGACAGAGCGATGCTGTTCTCGCAAGCTGCCTCTCGCATACTCTGCCACCTAGTGGCATCATTGAAAAATGTCTCACATCTCAAATTTGTCTTGTCTTTAGGTAAAAAATAACTCCAAGTTTTTCTTGGAAGGTATTAATGTATTCAATTACGAGAAAAAACAAACTAATGTCAATGGTTTATGAAAGCTGTAATTTATATAGCATTATTATTTTAATTGTGCCCATCGCCGAACAAGATTTGACTTATTAATGACTTTGCGAGTGAACTGCTTGCTGGTACACCCTAATGCTCCATGTACCAACGATATGTCTTGGTTCTTCAGAGAAATATGCTGTAAACATGTTTATAGATTACTTCCACACCTTCAAATACGCTTCAAAATTTTAACATTCCAGGGTTGCAGTGTGGCATTACAACATATCTTCTGTTCTGCCTATTAGAGCAGACATGGCTGTTTGACATTTGGCATTTGCTAAAACTCTATTGGATGAATCCCATGCGGTTTATTTTGATGCATGTCCATGGTTAACTGCCAAAGGGTGGCTATGGAAATTACCTTGCGTCTCTTGAATACAGATAGGTATTAACTATGTGGCCGCACCCTTCCTTTGTCATCTGACTCACCTGTTGGCATCGCTGCGATCACCTGCAACTCCCAGCGATTGCCTTTATCTACTTGTCGTTGTCTGGTTATTCTTTAGCCAAGTTAAGAGAAATAGGCTAATATACAATGAAGCTATAAGATATGACATACATACATACATATATATATATATATATATATATATATATATATATATATACATATATATATATATATGTTTGTCACGATTAAATGGTTTATAGAGTTGTCCTATGCTACTTACCTATTTCGCTGTCGTACTGGTTAAGCTAATGAGTTTCACTAAGTTGAGGACATTTCGATTTTTTTGCCAATGTTTGATTTTGAGCTATAAAATTGACTGCGTTGTATATTAAAATTAAGAAAAACAACTTTTGGTTGATTGCTTAGCTGTGGCTATAGATATTTCTATCAAGCTAACAAAATAGTTCACGTGCTATGTGGATAGAGTTAGAGGTTAGACGTGAATGTGTCTAAACTTGCTAAAGGATTAAAAATGTATTCAAAAAGTTTCTTGTACTTATTACAGCAAAAAAGGCATTTGTATTCTGGCTACTTCATTGAATCTCTAAAATATTGAGATGCGTTGTCAACCGTATTGCTAGTTGATCAGTAATTTTTATCAATTTTTATAGTAATTAGTAATTTTTCATGGTCACACAGGCTACACTAAATCGCTCAAGGGTAGGTAACTCCAATCTGTTCAACTTTAACTATTGATAGCTACCAGCTTCTCACAGATTTCTGAAAGATTTGCCAAATTAAAAAAAAATTAATTTTTGATTATTCAATAGAAATACCGATACATTTGGTTTGATAAAATTGAAATGTGGAAATCTTATGTTGAGATGCTCATTTTAAGCAAAAGAAGTTTAATAAAAGTGGAAGGACTGCATAGGAAGCGTGAGTAAATTACATAGTTCTGTGTAGAACTCCTGTTGCCACTGTGTTTCTGTTAAAAAATAGTAAAATGACGTTGTTATAATATGGCTCACCAATTGATTATGTAAATCTTATGCTTGGAGCAGGTTAATCCAAGCATTGTAGAAAATCTGTTTCTTACAATAAAAATTTATTTGTATTTTTGCTTTAGTTTTGTGCCCTTGATAAGTTAGAATTGATCAAAGGTCAATCTGATTTTATTAGCCAATATCGTTCATTGATCAATGCAGCTCTTGTCAAATCTTGAAAACCCTGGATGACTGTATCAAACTGATTAGCGACTGGCCGACTTCTATTTGTTGATGCACTCGTTTGTTGATGTAACGTCTCTGAATGGAGACACTGTAATTATTTCTTAGCCTTTACCACTAACATCAGTAAACATTGCTGCATATACTCTCTCTTATCATGGGTGGAGTCCACAATATAACAATTCATATCAGTCAAAACTGCCAGATTGAGAGCTTGCCTCTAGGGTGAGTAAGTGAAGGCTTGATAAGATAGCCAGGATTATACACCGGATGGAGGAACAAGGGGCCATAAGAAGTTTGTGCTGTCAGAAACAGCTCGTGAAGCCAAGGCTACTGGTTATCATTTCGAATTATGGTTTCATGGATTATGGAATCTAATCGGAACATTTGAGAAACAAAATCCTAAAAGTATGCATTGCTGCAAAGGATTAGCATTACACTAAAGCAAGGAACTGCTTGTTTTGGGTTGTTCTATCAACCTTTGGCAACAAACACGGTACTTAATTTAATTAGCAAATAATAATTTGATAATAATAAATAGTATATTTTAATAATATAAAATAGTGCTAAAATGAAGTAATTTCTGGAAAGTTCTTGTTGTAATATACACAATTCATGACTATAATATAATGTCTTGATAGGGAGAGTCGAGAAGACAGCTTTTATCGGTATTTGCAATTGTTACAATTGATACCCCAGATTGAAAAGCATCTTGTAATATGATATTTAAAAAATTAATGACTTGAGAAATGTGATCATCTATATAGGCCTATATATATATAACAATCTCAAAGTTGTCGTTCGTCTATCCAGTTATAGCGACTAAAATATAGGAATAAAAAAGGCTCCTCGTACTGGATTTGAACTCACGAAGATTGTAACCGCAAGGTTGTAAACACACCCACCTAACCACAAGACTAACCGTTCTTACCATTCCCATCGCTGGTACCATATACTGTATATTATTTTCACGATTGCACATGCTAGATTATTGATTAATACAGAGCACCCTCGGGTTATGATGCTCCTGTTATGATATTTTTTTGAATAACTGTATGGAACACTACGCTTTTTCGTACTCACCGTAAAAGGACAAAGTTTTTTCGACTTTATTTTGCCATACAATTTCAACAAAAGTTTATCTCAAAATTCAAATGTCGTAGTCGGTGTACTGATTATGACAAAGTAACAAAAATGACAATATGCTATTTGCCGAAATTCCTTCCACAACGCCTGACAGAGATACGATGCTCGCTATCTCATTTCGCTAAAACAAAACCGAAAACAGATCAATGATAAAATTTTAGCCTAAAACAAAGTTGAACTTTGTTTTAGGCTCCTTTGTATATATATATAGGTTTTATTTCTCCCTTGTATATATATATAGGTTTTATTTCTCCTTTGTATATATATATAGGTTTTATTTCTCCTTTGTATATATATATAGGTTTTATTTCTCCTTTGTATATATATATAGGTTTTATTTCTCCTTTGTATATATATATAGGTTTTATTTCTCTTTTGTATATATATATAGGTTTTATTTCTCCTTTGTATATATATATATAGGTTTTATTTCTCCTTTGTATATATATATAGGTTTTATTTCTCCTTTGTATATATATATAACAAAGTTGAACTTTGTTTTGGGCTCCTTTGTATATATATATATAGGTTTTATTTCTCCTTTGTATATATATATAACAAAGTTGAACTTTGTTTTGGGCTCCTTTGTATATATATATAGGTTTTATTTCTCCTTTGTATATATATATAACAAAGTTGAACTTTGTTTTAGGCTCCTTTGTATATATATATAGGTTTTATTTCTCCTTTGTATATATATATATATAACAAAGTTGAACTTTGTTTTAGGCTCCTTTGTATATATATATAGGTTTTATTTCTCCTTTGTATATATATATATATATATATATATATAACAAAGTTGAACTTTGTTTTGGGCAAAAATAAATACTAATGCTTAGTTTTAATTATGTGTTTAGTAAGCTAAATTCATTTAAGTTAAATTCAATGTATTGATTATTTTTACCCCTAGTAATTGCATTAGATAATTAAAACTAGCAATTGCATTAGATAATTCCTAGAGTTTTCATATCACTCTATACAAAATTTTTGCCCTACAATGCCAACACTAAAATGAATTGAAATCATAATTGTATACCAAATAATTTTTCATTGTAATCATAGCAAAACAGACTTTATTTAGCCAAATGATACTTGCCAATTATTTCACGTTTACATTTAAACACCTTTGCAGTTGTTTTATTTTTTCTCTTAATTTATTTGAACTGCACAAAACACTCTTCTAATGATATGAAGCTTGAAATTTAGAATGGTAACTGTTGTTATATGATAAATTGAAATAAATTTTAATTTATTTCAATTTAAGACTGTGCAAAGACTTATTACCGGGGCAATGCCGGACATTCACCTAGTATATATATAATACTAGCTATGCCACCCGGCGTTGCCCGGGTAATAAAAACGTCTTTGGACAGAAAATTGATTTGTATTTAACATATATAACAACATTTGCCATTCTAACTTCCAAACTACATATCATGAGAAAAGTGTTTTGTCCTATAAACAATGAGAAGTAGTGAAAGTTGTTCGCTATTAGCCAGTTTAATAGTGTGAGAGAACAGCTTCTCGTGACGTTATGCTATGACCTGCATCATACGCAAAGCAATTAGGTATTTGCTCTCATATAATGACTTACAGTATATTGGCAAACTAGCAATTTGATTTCTGTAGTCTCGTGGGTAAGGTGACAGGGCCCGAGATCAAATCTTCGGTACAGAATATTTATTCCAAGATTTTAAGATCTATAGCTGGACAATCAATCCTACAAATGACAAACTTTGAGAATTATATATATATATATACATATATTATATATATACACTAGTTATATATATTCATCTAGTATATAATCTAATATATACATATATATGATATCGTGTTAAAAAATATCGCCATCATAAACCGCATTGACGCATGACACAGCAATAATGTCACTTATCAATGGAAACCGGAAACTACTATTTCCAAAAAAAAAGAATTTGTTTGGATATAAATGTTCAGAGTAAAACTTAAAAAGTACTGTATATCCCGGTTTATAAGCTAATTCTATAATGCAAAAGAGTTACCAAACTAAAGGGCTTAACTGCACGTAACTCTGATTGAAAGCAAATGAAACGACATGCAAACTTAATTTCAACAAATACAACTCAGACCGTTCTAAGCACGCGGCTTGTAGCTTTTTCCTTACAGTTTCTTTTACACAGTAGTGATGGCGCTTCCAGTTGCATTTAAAGATTCACTGAAAAAGAAATGCAACAGAACCAGTGCATTTAGCCTTTTTCTTTCCAGATTTTGTTCTCACGGTAAGGGTGTACACACTCACGCGAAGCAGCGCTTGTTTGCTAGTAGTACGCTACAACGGCAATAGCAGTCTGTGGCGGGTTGGTCCTCCCCATGATGAGTTTTACTCGCTTGGTATGCAATTGCATCAGTAATATCGCTAATACAGTTTAAAAGATTTTACCAAAGAAATGTTTGATTTTACCCATAAAAGGATATGAGTGTTTTACATCGCTTCTTCAATAATGGTTACCACTATCATTAACTCTTTTGCTACTGAATAAAATTTTTACAGAACCAATTAAATATTCGGTAAAACCAAATATTTGACAGGGTTTATATAAGTTGTCATAACATTTGATCAAAATAATTAGCAGAAAATTTTACATCATCTAATGCCATAAACAGCCACAAATCTGTTTAGACATTTTTTCTCCTTCAAGCTATCATGGTGGACAAACTAAGCATGTTCCGATTGGGACGAGTTACCACTATTACTATAGCTTTCGGCATTATTACTGTTAAAAATAAATACTCGCTGTCACTACTAATATTGCCTAATAGATAATCATTGGAAGTCCATTGATATACAATTTGTGAAACCTATGTAGCTACAATGCGTCTGATCATCGCGGAACAAGTAATAGCTACATGTATAAAGAAGTGTTTTTGCAGAGCGAAACTAAGGATAGCGTGAGATGGAAACATGTTTTTCATTGGGTCAATACAAACAGATGATTGTTTCCTTTCGATTAAGCAGAGACACGATAGGCTAATTTAACTACTTGTCAATCACTCTTTCCGCAATATTTTGTTTAGATAAAGATTTACAGGGTTGGCTTACTGTATATGCAAAATCTTATAAATTTTCTAATTTCATGGCTGTGTTTCTTGGGTCGGCTTTTATGCGAGATAGACTTATATGTGGAGACACGTGGTAATTTATTACAAGTGGTATGACAACTCCTAAGTCTCAATCGATAAACTGAAAACTGCCGAAACCGAATATAACAGTGATGTTAATAAGATGAATCAATGTTAAATGATGAAGTGCAGTAGGGATGTCAAGACCTTACGCGTTACAATAACAGCCGTAATGAATGTGCCAACTTTCACACACTCCATCATTTTTTTTGACGTTATCACCCTGTTTGCACATGCGCGCGTCTACGAAAACGTCACCATCTTTGTAGAAAACGATCGTCATTCCCTTGATTAACAGTATTTTTCGGTGTTGTTTTGATACTAAAATAAAAAAATTGCAAACAAAAGCATTGTTTGCAATAATTAATTGCAGAAACTTCATGTTTTTAACGATAAAAGTTGTCCATAAAGATGGCAGACAACATAGAATGACGTTACGTAAAAACGAAGGATTGCAATATTCTACACATGCAATTAATAAGACAAATAAAATGTTCGCCAATATGGGGTTTACCTGTAACATTCGGCCTATAGGACTAATGCTCCTACAAACTGAGCTAATCGGCCACCTTCACTTCAACAAATTGAACTAATTTAATGGGTATTTTAAGCGAAGTAGACTTTCAGCTAGTGAGAATGATAAAAAATGGGATCATACTAGTGTTTTTGGGTACTGATAGTTATTTAGGTATTATATGTACAAGTACCCTGGTAGTGTAGTGTGACATGAGAGGTCATCAGGTGTAATAGTTGAGTACACAATTATTC